>NC_059080.1:63535238-63838268 GCF_020497125.1 Mauremys mutica | reverse complement strand
CCCAAATAAATTTATTTTGCTAACTCTAAAAGAATTACAGGTTAGATAATAGAACTGTTTTATTTCTGAACTGACCATTCTAGTGGAATTGTGGAGGGTTTTTATAATTGAGCCTCTAGTGGTTTGAAAATGAAGATGCTACTTGGCTAAACTGGCTGATCACTTGGCCTGGGAATACTGGTGTCACAGGTTTTAGTCATGCGTGTAACTTTTTCCTTAACATTAATGATTGCTACTTGCAGGGCACTGTTAATCATGTGCAACGAACAAATTTATATTTAGGAGTCAAGACAGACCTCTCATTCAGTACCCTCTGTGGACTTTATTCTTTAGTCCTTGTGCAGGCAAAATTCTAATACTGCAGGATAGGGACCTATGTGGGAAGAATAGAAGCAGCTCTGGTTTAAGTGGGTGGGAATATCAGGAATTGTTGCGTAAGTAATCACGAAGGCTTCCGTGCTGCAAATTGTGCACAAACAGACTCCTAGCACAGTTTGTTTGATTGACTTCTGTGAGGCTTCATGAACAGCACAGGGTCTGCCTATGGGCAATGCATAGTGGGGTCCAGGAGTAACCAAACTGCTTACATTGCCCCCGATAAGTGTAGATCATGGAAAGGCTCTTGTGGCTAGCCTCGATATGACTCTTTTCGTATGTAATTATGGGTTAGTGAATTTCCTCTACTTTTTGTTAAGTAGATAAATAAAAAAGTGAAACTGTGCAAGTACACAGTAATACATGACATACTCAAATGATATCTGCAAAAAAAACCAGGAGTACTTGTGGCACATTAGAGACTAACAAATGTATGTGAGCATAAGCTTTTGTGGGCTACAGCCCACTTCATCGGATGCATGTAGTGGAAAATACAGTAGGAACGAACACCCACCCACCAATGGGTGTTACCATACACACTATAAGGAGAATGATCAGTTAAGGTGAGCTGTTGTCAGCTGGAGAGAAAAAGAAGTTTGTAGTGGTAATGAAAATGGCCCTGTTGTGTATTTGGTTGTCATGGTTTTTGCTGCTATGGCAACTGAGTTAGAGTATTATGGTCTGTAAATAAAATGGAGGTTTTGGTTAGCTGTCTGCTCTCTGGCCTCAAGTGGCTCCTACTCCGGCTGCCCCAAGGATATAACACTGGCGACGAGGATGGGATCCTGGTGCTGCTCCAGTAACAGAAGGAAGTAGAAATCAAGGTAAAGACCAAACAAAGAAAAAAAGCTGCTTCTTTGCACTGACTGTGAAAGTGAAACTAAAAATCATGGCTACTCTGACCAGGCCCCTGGAGCCTTTTGATGAGAATACAGAGCAGTGGCATGTGTATACTGAGCGTTTTGAGCTTTTTTTTTATTGCAAATGACATTACAGAAGCGAAGAAGGTGCCAATATTTTTAAGTGTTGTAGGGGCTAAAACCTACTCTCTGCTACACAGCTTACTGCACCCTGTTAAGCCAGCAACTAAATCTTACAGTGACATTGTGGAAATCCTGGGGTCCCATTTTTCCCCAAAACCACTGGTAATTGCTGAAAGATATAGGTTCCACAAAAGAGACCAAAAGGAAGATGAAACAGTTGTACAATTTGTAGCCATTTTAAAAAAGCTAGCAGAACACTGTGAATTTAAAGAAATGTTAAATGATGCCCTGCGTGACAGGTTAGTGTGTGGCCTGTACAGTGAAGCTATACGGAAGCGCCTACTGACAGAGGCTCAGCTTACCTTACAGAAGGCTGTTGATATTGCTGTCTCCATGGAACTGGCTACAAGGGAGGCACAATACATCGGTGCACCCCCTAGGGTGCAAAAAGTGTCACAAGAACCGACCCACAAAACTGTGCAGAGTCAAGAATGTTACCGCTGTGGTAAGCTGGGTCACCAGGCATCAGAATGCTGGTGTAAGGACCTGGTGTGTCGACACTGTGGCAAAAAGGGACACATTGAGTGTGCCTGTAAACAAAAGAAAAAGAGGCCTGTGGTCTGGCCGACAAAAAGAGGAACCTTGCATACTCTAGAGCAGACCCAGGATGATCAAGGAGACACCTCATCACAAGAGGAAGTGCCACTGCATGTTTTGTCTTTGGCAGCGGGCTCACATGAATACTGGGTAACCCCCTTATTGGAGGGCAAACCTATACGCATGGAACTGGACACCGGTGCAGCTGTCTCGCTGGTCTCTGAGACTGTGTATAAAGAAAAGCTACAGCATCTTCCGCTTAAGGCAACAAAAACTGTTCTGAAGACGTATACGGGAGAAGCTGTGCCCATGGTGGGCACTATTGATGTTAAGGTGGAGCTCAATGGACAGGCTGCTAGATTGCCACTGTTTGTGGTGAGAGGTAACTACCCAGCCTTAATGGGTAGGTCTTGGCTTGGGAAGATTCAACTGAACTGGGCAGAAGTGCACCGGATGACTAAAGAAGAAACCAGTCTAACCCCTATACTAAGGAAACATGCTGCTGTTTTTGGAGATGATTTGGGAAGTATGAAGGGAATCACTGTGACATTGAACATTAAACCTGGCAGTCCACCAAAATATCTGAAAGCCCGAACTGTGCCATATGCCATCAGGCCAAAGGTTGAAGCAGACCTGGAGCGCCTGGTCACCAATGGAGTCCTAATACCAGTTACCCATAGCTCATGGGCCACTCCTATAGTTCCAATAGTGAAGAAAGATGGCTCTCTCCGGATTTGCGGGGATTTTAAAGTCACTGTCAACCCAGTGTTGTGTGCAGAGCAATACCCGCTTCCCCGCATCGATGACCTCTTCGCAGGCCTGGCTGGGGGACAAAAGTTCAGTAAGATTGATCTGAGTCAAGCATATTTACAGATGCACGTCGATGAAAAGTCCCAAGAGCTGTTGACTATTGTGACTCATAAGGGGCTTTATCGATACTGTCGCCTACCCTTCGGAATAACATCGGCTCCCGCCCTGTTCCAGAGAGCTATGGACCAGATCTTGTGTGGCTTGTCAGGAGTTCAGTGCTATCTGGATGACATCCTGGTCACTGGAAGAAATGAAGAGGATCACTTAAAGAATTTAGAGGCTACCCTACAAAGATTGGAAGAGTATGGCCTACGAGTTCGCAAAGACAAGTGTGAATTCTTCAAGCCCTCTGTTGAATATTTGGGACACATCATCGATTCTGCAGGTCTTCATAAGGCCCCTGCAAAAGTTAAAGCTATTGTGGAGGCTCCCCCACCACGAAATGTAAGCCAGCTGCGCTCGTTTCTAGGACTACTGAACTATTATGGAAAGTTCATCTCACAGTTAGCCACACTGCTAAAACCACTTCACGAGCTCCTTGGGCAGAACAAGGCCTGGAAGTGGACTGAAGCCTGTGATGTTGCATTTAACAAAGCTAAGGATGCATTGTTAAATTCTGAAGTTCTAACGCACTTTGATCCATCCTTACCCCTGCAATTGGCCTGCGATGCCTTCCCTTATGGAGTGGGAGCAGTCGTGTCACACATTATGCCTTCGGGAGAAGAGAGACCTATTGCTTTTGCTTCACGCACTCTAAGCAAAGCAGAAACTAACTACGCCCAAATCGAACGTGAGGCATTAGGAATTGTTTTTGGAATTCGGAAGTTTCATCAGTACCTCTTTGGGCGAAAGTTTACTCTTCTTACAGACCATCGACCTCTGACGTCAATTTTTGGACCCTACACAGGCATTCCCCCATTAGCTGCTAGTCGTATGCAACGTTGGGCATTGTTACTTTCAGCACACACATATGAAATCAAATATCGGAAATCCACTCTGCACGGCAATGCAGATGGTCTCTCGAGGTTGCCTTTGCCGGTCAAACATCAAGATAGTGCCCAAAAGGAAATCTTTTACTTTGAACAGGTAGAGAATACACCCATCACTGCTACTCAGATAAAGAAGGCAACTCGCGTTGACCCAGTATTGTCCCAAGTTATGGACCTGGTGATGCATGGAAAATCTCGACAAACCTCTCCGGTCTCATCCGACCTTGTTCCCTACATGTCCAAACGGATGGAGTTATCGGTCCAATCTGGTTGTTTGTTGTGGGGGAGACGTGTCATTATTCCACCACCGCTGAGATCACAGATGTTAGAACAGCTACATTCCGGTCACTGTGGAATAGTGCGCATGAAGGAAATTGCACAAAGCTATTTTTGGTGGCCTGGATTGGACAGCGCTATTGAAGAGAAGGCAAAAGCTTGTATGTCATGTCAGGGTGTGAGGAATGCACCCCAGTAGGCACCCCTACACCCATGGGACTGGCCTGAAAACCCGTGGCAACGTATTCACGTTGACTTTGCTGGCCCCCTTGAAGGAAGCATGTTCTTGGTGGCAATAGATGCCCATTCTAAATGGCCAGAAGTCTCTATAATGCAGTCCACTTCTGCAGAGAGTACTATCCAAAAACTACAAGGACTCTTTAGTCGTTTTGGTCTGCCAGAACAACTTGTGAGCGACAACGGACCGCAGTTCGTTTCTCAGGAGTTTCAAAATTTTATGAAGGCAAATGGGATACACCACATCACGTCAGCACCATATCATCCGTCCACCAACGGATTAGCTGAAAGATTTGTGCAGACAATGAAAAACGCTTTGAAATCAGCAAGGGGACAACACTCCATTCAAAAGCGTCTGGATATCTTCTTATTTTCCTACAGAAACACCCCTCATGCTACGACCCAGGCATCCCCAGCCTTTCTAATGTTGGGACGACAGCTGCGCACTTGCTTTGATCTGCTGAAACCTTCTGAACCCCGACAAACTGTGCAACATCAGCAGCAATATCAAGTCATCAGACGGGCACCCAGAGCAAAAGACCGAACCTTTAGCCCGGGACAGCCAGTTTTGGCTCGGAATTATACTTCCAGAGCTAAATGGGTCCCGGCCACAGTCATCACTCAAACAGGACCTGTTTCCTACACAGTCCGAACTGCAGAGAATGTTACCTGTCGGCGACATGTAGATCAGCTGTTGCCAGGTCATGCCAGTCCTCAGGACCCATCTGCAGTTGAGGGGTCTGACTTCACCTCTTCTGGTGAGGCACCGAATCACGAGTCACCTGTTCCTGACTGTTCTCCTCCATTACTGCCGGCGACTGAGATACCCCTTTGCCCAGCACGAGCTGATACCACCTCCTCACCCGTTCGTGCTGCGGACCCTGAGCCCCTAGTGCTTTCGGGTGCAATAACACCAGAAGTTCGCCGTAATCCACCTAGAGACAGAAGGCCTCCTCATCGGCTGGATCTCTAGCTAGGGCGAACCCACGATTATGGGGCAAAATAATCCCCAGGGTTTAGCCGGGAATGGAGGCAGTCTACCCTCCTTCTCTAGTCTAGTGTGTGTTTTTTTTTTTATTTAGGGGATGTTCTTATTAGGGGGGGAGGAATATGTTGTGTATTTGGTTGTCATGGTTTTTGCTGCTATGGCAACTGAGTTAGAGTATTATGGTCTGTAAATAAAATGGAGGTTTTGGTTAGCTGTCTGCTCTCTGGCCTCAAGTGATTGCTTCCTACTCCGGCTGCCCCAAGGATATAACAGGCCCATTTCCAGCAATTGACAAGGAGATGTAAGGAACTGTGTGTGTGTGGCGGGGGGAAGATAAGCATGGGGAAATAGTTTTACTTTGTGTAATGGCCCATCCACTCCCTATTCAAGCCTAGTTTGATGGTGTCCAATTTGCAAATTAATTCCAATTCAGCAGTCTCTCCTTGGAGTCCAAGTTTTTTTGTTTGTAATATTGTGACTTTTAGATCTGTAATCAAGTGGCCAGGGAGATTGAAGTGTTCTCCAACTGGTTTTTGAATGTTATAATTCTTGATGTCTGATTTGTGTCCATTTATTCTTTTACGTAGAGACTGTCCGGTTTGGCCCTTTTTGTAGATACAGACTAATACAGCTGCTACTCTGAAACCTGTCAAATTATATCGTATTTTTATATTTTATATAATTACAGTAAAAGGCATAATTGTAAAAAGTAACAATTTATTAGAGCAAATGCGTGAAGTCCTACTTTACTGAAGAATAAGTAGAAAGACCCTGAGGAGTTCCTTTTTAACCCTGAAAACATAAGTAAGTGAATTGAGATAAGGGAAATATGATCTTGAGAAAGGCCCTGACATTGCATACACTTTGAAACATGTTTAATTTTATGCACCTAAGTTCCTTGAATTCAGTGGGGCTTCTCTTGTTAATAAAGCTGCCCACGGGCATAAAATTTTGCAGGATCAGGCCCCAAATCAGGAAATTTGTCTGAAGACATTGGCAACCGCAGCACCCTCAATTGAGTGCACCTGTGCAGTCCTATTAATGGGATGCAGGGGTCTGTGCTGCAATATCCCACTGTGGATTTGGTAGTTAATTTTTGGTGAATTATTTAATATGTGAATTTTTGTGAGCGAATACAATATTTATAACTAACATGGATTAGTTTTAGTACACACATGTAATGATTTTACAAACCACATGGGCTGTTACGAGATGCTTTGTTGCTGTTTAATATCAATGAAAATTTGCCAGTTTGATGACTTGGATGTCAGTTCTTTGCAATGGCATAAAAAGGATAAAGAACTTAAATTTTTAAAAAATCCAAGTGTGGATTGCATTTCAGAGGAGAAAAGTTTTTGATAAAAGGACAAAACAAATTTAAGTGACATATTTTTAAATGTTTATTTCAGAGATGTAATAACAGTGAACACTTCCCCAGGATTTAAATTTTCAAACTTAATTCAAGAAATTAATATATTTTTCCTTGTTTTAGAGTTTAGCTAGCCTGGTATTTTTAATTTAAAAGAAAATAATGATGCTGCAACTGAATTGAAATGATGCAAAGAAGGCACATTGATGCACCTGTGGCAGGGAATCTGCCTTTGATATAGCTTGTAATGGAATAATCTGAAGAGCAAAGTACAACATTGTGATTTGAAGGGGCGCCAGCTTGAGGGGAGGAGCAGGCAATTCCAAAGTGGTTTACTCTCTCTGTTAGCACCTCAGGCATTTGAAATTCATGGTAGGGAGACATATTGCAGCTTATCTGTAAGGCACCATGTCCATGGATATGCTGCTGCCAGCTGCCGTTTGCTCAGAAAATTACTGCTTAGACCAAGAAAGGACATTTTAAAGCTTAAAGCCAAGAAAAATGGAGGGACCCCCCCCCAAATAAAGTTCTACCCCCATCTCATGTGCTGAGCAAGAAAACTATTTACGTGACAGATTTATTTTCAAGATGACAAAATCTGCGTCTTTGTCTCTATCACTGTCTGTATTTAAATGCCAGGGTTAGTCTCCACAGTCAAATGTGAAAAAGCCCAGATGATCCCTTGTGTTCTTATATGGTCTAGTCTTCTTCAAATCAGTGGATCTGTCAGAATAACAGGCCCAGAGTTTTATCTGCAGCTGATAAAAATTAGGAACAGACTGTTATGTTTGACTATACACTCAGGAGGTGGGGTCTACTTTGTATTTTAATAGGCTGTGACTGATAATTGATTATTATATCTTAATTTAATAATTGGAGATACACCTATCTCCTAGAACTGTAAGGGACCTTGAAAGGTTATTGAGTCCAGCCCCCTGCCTTCACTAGCAGGACTAAGTACTGATTTTTGGCCCAGATCGCTAAATGGCCCCCTCAAGGATTGAACTCACAACCTTGAGTTTGGCAGGCCAGTGCTCAAACCACTGAGCTATCCCCCCCATCATTTTTAAATAGGAGGCAAATGAAATCAAAATAAATGAGATGCACTTAAGTCACTGGCATTTCACACAACCACGGTCAGTTATGTGGCCCGGACGTGGTTATATGAATGGTATCTTGAGAGTGTCTGTGTCTAATATTTATACCAGCCTTGCAAAATTCTGCTTGGCCGGGGTCAGTATTTCGTCGATGAGCAAATAGAATATTCTGTACCACTGAAATAAACAAATGCACCTCATCTATATAATTATTTATATGATGCTAATCACCAAAGTATCTAGGTGTGGATCCACTGGTAAATTTTCATGATAGTTATGGAGTACTGCCCTGGACAAAAATGCATGCTGACAGGAATATATCAGCTTGAATATTTTTTGTTGTGGAGATGTTCCCATAACTTTATGGTGTTAGGATGGGTTGATCACTGATTGGCAGTATTTTTTAAGGGGCTCTTGTATACCAGGATTTTTAGCCAAATTTTCCTGTGAGGTTGTGGGAGGATCAATGAGATTTTATATTCTTTAGCTAACTGTATTGTCTAAAGTGTAGCTTTGGGACATATTACCCGCTGGCGTAAATCAGTGTAATTCTGCTGTCTTCAGTGAAGCTGCACTGATCTACACCATCTAAAGATTTGGCCCTTTAAGTTCATGAATTAGGTTGTGATCTCACACCTGTACAAATCTAGTTTTAGTGAAGTTACTCCAGATTTCCCCCAGTGCAATATGATCAGAATCTTGTCCTATATTTCTAGAATTCAGGTTTTTTTCTGGCTTGTCTAGAAAATGTAATGTAATCTAAGGGTCAAACTGGCCCTCACTGTGCAAGTATCAATGTCTTGTCCTTCAGTTTACTAACTTTACTGCATACTTGAAGGTTCATACATTAAACTGCACTGCTCAGCACTGTATTGTACATTCTAATAATTAATGAGAAATGGCTCGAGTTACTGATGGTTTCAGCAGAATTTACTGTGATCATATGTAACATCATCTATTATTGATGTATTGCAGGAATATAAGCAATACAAGAAGAACTCACAGGGATTCCCTAATGAAAGTTATAATCATTGTTTTATCTTAAAAGCTATTTGATATGGAGAAAGTGTGTCCTCCACATTTTTAAAGGTGTCAGCATGCCTGCTTTGTGCAGCCACATGCTTTACCAGATTCCTCAAAGTGACCCTTTCAACTTGTTCATGCGTAAATTTGACCAGCAGTACCACATCTCTTGAAGGATCCTGATGTGCTTTTTGAACTACGTACAGCCTTGCCTATAGTGTAGCTGCTTTTCGAGTGTAAGGTGGCATTTGGGGACAACTGGCACACAGCGAGAGAGAACAAGAAGTTTTGGCAGAAGACACCAGGGAAAACCCCCTATGCTAAGTGCCGTGGGATTTTTATTGGGAAATAGGACTCTAATTGGCAAGGACTCATTCTAATGAACCATACAGAACTATGGGATGGAACTTAGTCTATCTGCTATAGTCTAGTAAGGTGTGGACCTGTTGTTCAAGACAGTTTTTAGGTATTTCAAGCTTGATTCTTAGAGCACTGAGTCATCCCCTCTGTCATTAAAAACAACACCTGAACTTCAGTTATTTGTTCTGCAGAAGCAAGCTAACAAAATCTCTGACCAGAGCGCTACGCTTACTCTGATTCATGATCCTCGAAGATCAATAACAAAACCAGAAGGATATGTTGGCTTTATCTGATTAGAACCACAGCAAAAGGCAGTGACCTCCCCCCACCTAAATTGATGGGAAAATTTTAAATATAAAAGTCTAAAGACGACTGCAGAATTCTTTTTGTTAAAATCAAGCTTACTTTTTTTTTTAAGCTAGAGCTAAGTGAAAAAATTAACAGCTAAAAATGTGGGTAGTGTGCGCTAATCTCTGATGTGATTTATACCAAAAAAAATTTCCTTCCTCCGTACAAAATTTGATTTGCTCATGCTGAATAACTATATTTTTTATTTCAATTTGTTTTTCTTATGCACACCATCATGGTATGATTGGGCAAGTAGATTTTGTGCCTGGGCTGGTAAATTTTCAGGATGATAAATGTTTATTGTAACCAATTATAACCTTCTATGAAGTGATTTTTTGAATATCAGAATTGGAATACCCTGAAAAGCACATTTTTGAATGAGTATACAAAACCGTTTACTGTGGCGATACTTGAGCCTGTATATAATAATGGTCTCTTAACAATATTGTTACTCTCAAGCTTGCATCCTTATTTTTCTCAGTAGTTAAATATAAAGGTGTTTTCATACTACAGAGCCAAATTATCAAAGCTATAATATCATAGACAATAAAGTACTTTAAAAAATCCTTTTAAATCTCAAACCTGACATGCATATCTCTTCCTCTGATCTGTTGCTTTAATTACCCTTAGTTCACAAATACAATAGAAGTATTTTTTTTCTAGCATTCCTAAAGCACATTTTTTATTTTATTTTTTTTCTAATGGGATTTCAGGCTCCTAGACTTTGATGTGATGCTTTGAGGCACACATATCTCCTATATATGATGCCTGGCCAGTAAGCAGCTGAATGGGCTTGTGCTCTGCCGTCTTGTAGTTTTTAAGCAATGTAGCAGCAAATAACTTTAAGCATATGAAGACGATTTTGAAGTCCAGCAGTTATCTGGGAAAAAACTACATGGGAATATAACCTTTGTCTTAAATGATTGTCTGCCATTTTTGTCAAGCAGCAGAGCAGACTTGAACGTGGCTTGCTGTGCGGTAATTGCACAATCATAAAATGCTACTATGCAACTTAATATTTCTGTTTCTTGAATAAAATGGTCTGGCTAGCAGATCTGCAAATGCCAGGTTTTCTTGTTTGCATTGCCTCTCACCTTTTAGCACCAGCGGTTTAAAAGAAAAGTTTTTCCAGTGACAAGCCATAATTTAAAAAATGGTGGATGCATAATAGGGTATAACAGCTAGAGATTTTTTTTAGGACACATTTGAATAGTTCTATTTCCAAATTTTACTGTAGAAAAATAGTAGAGTGAATCTACAGCTATACACTGCAATTCTGTAGTCATACCACTCTGCTGTGGTCCTATATATTTTAACCAACTAATTAGGGCCATGCTTGGTTGAATATTTAGATGGAAACTGTGTCATGGAAACTGTTTGGCAGTTCAGCAGTGGGACTCTTCACTTTGTCAGTACTGAATCAGAGCCCTGGTATATTGTTAGGGGCACTGGACTGTTGTATGAGACATAAAACATGAGTTCTGAACCTTTGTGTCCATTAAAATTCACATATTACTTTTTGCAAAAGTAAGGGTGTTTCCTGAGTTCTGATTTCTCCAGGGTAATTAAATTCTACCTACCTGCATCTCTCCTGCAGTTTCAGTTGAATAAAGTATTTTTTTCTTCATTTCTTTTCTTAAATTTCTGTGTAGTGCAACTGTACATTAAGTAGCTACTGCAGAACCGGTTGCATTTAAGTATGGAGTAAAGCATTCTCCTAACTTCCCTTACCTTAAGTGCTCATCCAAACATTCCTGTATGTCTGCACTATGAAATTAGGTTGATTTTATAGAAGTCGATTTTTAGAAACCGATTTTATACAGTCGATTGTGTATGTCCATACTAAGCGCATTAAGTCGACAGAGTGCATCCTCACTACCATGGCTAGCATCGACTTAGAGCGGTGAATTGTGGGTAGCTATCCCACAGTTCCCGCAGTCTCCGCTGCCCACTGGAATTCTGGGTTAAGTTCCCAATGCCTGATGGGGCAAAAACATTGTCACGGGTGGTTTTGGGTACATGTCATCAGGCCCCCCTCCCTTCCTCCCTCCGTGAAAGCAACAGCAAACAATTATTTCTCACCTATTTTCTGGGTTACCTGTGCAGATGCCATACCATGGCAAGCATGGAGCCCGCTCAGCTCACCATCACCGTACATCTCCTGGGTGCTGCTGGCAGATGCAGTACACCAGTGGTCTCCAACCTTTTTGTGGCCAGTAGCACAGTCATGTTTTCAGAAGAGTGTGGCGGGCGCCAAAAATTTTTCTAGGCTTATTTTCTGTTTGTACATTAAATAATACGAAAAACATCATATTTAATATTACATAATATATGAATCTATAAGATAAAAAGGGTAATTTTACATGTAAAAGGTATTAATTAAATTATTCGGCAATTACTCTTTCATCTTACCATGTGAATTTGCTCTTTTTTATCTACAAAATATTTTACAAAATAAATATCATAAACAGTTTTCATCTTATTTATTTTAAAAAAAGTAAAACATTGTTGAACTGCTGGTTCAAATATATTTATTATTCTTACTTTAACATAGAATGAAGCCTGCAGCCCCGGAGTTCTCTGTCCCCGGCAGGGGCGAGGCTGCAGCTTCTCTCCGGCTTCGAAGCCGCTGCCCCGCACCTGCCAGAGACAGAGAACGCTGGCGCCCGCAGCCTGTAGCCCCGGAGTTCTCTGTCCCCGGCAGGTGTGGGGCCGCAGCTTCTCTCTGGCTTAAGCCGCGGCCCCGCACCTGCTGGGGACAGAGAACACCAGCGCCTGCAGCCCCGGAGAAGCCGAAGAGAAGCCACAGCCCCACGCCTACAAGGGTCAGAGAACGCTGGCGCCTGCAGTCCCGGAGAAGCCGGAGAAAAGCTGCAGCCCCGCGCCTGCCAGGGACAGAGAGCACGAGGGACAGAGAGCACCGGCGCCTGCAGCCTGAGTTCTCGGGGCCGCAGCTTCTCTCCCCTGCTGGGCACTAGGCGGGCACACATAAATGCCCCGGCGGGCGCCATGGCACCTGCGGGCACCGCGTTGGGGACCACTGCAGTACAGCGTTGCTATACAGCAGGAGCTCCTTGCCTTTGCGGTAGATGGTTCAGTAGGACTGGTAGCCATTGTATGTCTCCTGGGTGCTCCTGGAAGACCTCAGTGAGGTCAGTCGGGGTGCCTAGACAGATATAGCTGTCCTCCTCCTAGAGCACCGAATGGGGAGCCAGAGACTCCAGTCATTCTCTTCTTTAAGTTTTGTCTCATGGAGATTCAGTCCTGCCTGGAATATCATGCCAGCTGGAGGCTTCTGCCTCAGGCTGCTCTCCCAGCTGGCAGCACTGCGCGGTTGCATCTACCCCAGCCTACCCCTTGCTCCCAGGGCTCATGAAGCCTGGATAGTAGTAAGGAGCAATTCAGCTATAGGCTGAGCAAGTGCAGAATGGTGGTAAAATGTGCCTTTGGACGTTTAAAAGCTCACTGGCGATGTTTGCTGACTAGGTCAGACATCAGCGCAACCAACATTCCCATTGTTATTGCTGCTTGCTATGTGCTCCACAATAGCATCTCCACAAAGTAAGGGGGAGATGTTTATGGTGGGGTGGGCAGTTGAGGCAAATCGTCTGGTGTCTGATTTTGAGCAGCCAGACACCAGGGCGATTAGAAGAGCACAGCAAGGCGCGCTGCGCATCAGAGAGGCTTTGAAAAACAGTTTCATGACTGGACAGGCTTCGGTGTGACAGTTATGTGTGTGTTTCTCTTTGATGCAAACCCACCCCCTTTGTTGATTTTAATTCCCTGTAAGCCAATCACCTCCCCCTCTTCGAAATAAAGTAACTATTGTTTTTAAACCATGCATTCTTTATTAATTTAAAAAAATGAGATAACGGACAAGGTAGCCCAGGTGAGTTGGAGGAAGAGGGAAGGACAAGGCCATATTGCTTATTGTAGCCACACTAAAAAATCAAACTGTTTGAATGACAGCCTTCTGTTGCTTTGGCCATCCTCTGCAGTGGAGTGGAGTGGCTGGGTGCCTGGAGCCTCCCCCCCGTCCCCCCACCGCATTCTTGGGCATCTGGGTGAGGAGGCTATGGAACATGGGGAGGAGGGTAGGCGGTTATACAGTGGATGCAGCAGGGGTCTGTGCTCTTGTTGGATTTCCTGCTCCCCCAACAGACACTTCATCATGTCCGTTTGCTCCCCCAACAGACGCTTCGTTATGTCCGTTTGCTCCCCCAACAGACGCTTCGTTATGTCTGTTTGCTCCCCCATTAGCTTCAGCATTGTGCCCTCTCTCCGCTCTTTGCACTCACTTAATTCTTTCCTGGCTGCTGCCACTGAATGCCTCCATGCATTAAGCTGTGCCCTATCAGTGCGGGTGAACTGCATGAGCTTGGAAAACATGTCAGCGCGAGTACGTTTTTCTCACATTCTAATCTGTGATAACCTCAGGGACGGAGATGATGGGCCGGGGGGGTGGAGCGTGGAAACATTCTCTGCTCTATGATTCTGCAGGGACTGCGTGGTCACCTGTGCTGCTGAGTTCGCCATGCTGACCAAACAGGAAATGAAATTCAAAAGTTCCTGGGGCTTTTCCTGTGTACCTGGTTAGTGCATTGGAATTCAAAGTGCTGTCCAAAGCAGTAACAGTGGAGCACTCTGGGATAGCTGTCGGAGGCCAGTACCGTTGATTTGCGTCCACACTACCCCAAATTCGACCCAGCGAGGTCGATTTTAGCGCTACTCCCCTCGCTGGGGAGGAGTACAGAAGTCAATTTTAAGAGCCCTTTAAGTTGATGGAATGGGGTTGGTTATGTGGACGCACTCATATTAAAATAGACCTAACGCGGCTAAATTCGACCTAACCCCATAGTGTAGACCAGGGCTTAGATAATGAAATGTGTTTATAGATCCTTGGATGAAAGAAACTGTATTCTTACATATTTAAGCTTTAGTTTAAACCATAAATAAATGTAGTAGTTTTAAATCTGGAAGAAGGGTATCGTGGGGGACTTTAGAAATAAAATCATTATCTTAGAAACCACATCTTGGACAGCTTTGAGGCCATGTATCGACTAACCCTAACATCACCCCTAGGAGGTAGCTAAATATTATTATCCCCATTTTATAGATAGAGAGATGGATAAGGATGTGAATTTCTGAAGTGCTGAATGACTGATGTTAAAATCAGTCGGAGTATTGCAACCTCATGAAATAAACCCATAAATTATTGTAAGGTTCATGGTCGCATAGGTAGTCTGTAACATAACTAGTGATAGAACCCAGAGCTCCTGACTGTACTCCTCTTTAGCCACAAAAGTTATCCTCCCCAACTATTTGTATTATTTCCCATAGAACTGTCTTAGACTGCAACGTATGTGTGACTGGCTGCTAAGTATCTCCTCTTAGACGCCTGCAAAACAAACAAACAGTATCAGCAGTTAAAATTGTTGAATTACTTGTGCACAACTTCCCTCAAAAGAACTTATTCCTTTCTCTCTTTCAATACTAAGATATGGTATGTAGGAGAGAGGGTGCAAATTGTATCTTTTGCTGAAAACCATTAATGGCACACCCATTTAATCAGAGCAGTTGCTGGGGAATAAATTCAGCGTAGTTGATTTCACTGACTAAAAACTGTATAGATGTTTGTACCCAGTGATGTTTGCAAACCTATTTACAGTAACTAACAGGTCCAAGTTGGTGTGTGTTGACCTTATAGTTAAATCGGTGCAGGCTTTTTACTAACTTAATGCTACATCCCTGCCATTAAACAAATGAAGCAATGTACTATTCAGAACTGTTTTAATGGTTTATACCGGGGTCGGCAACCTTTCAGAAGTGGTGTGCTGAGTCTTCATTTATTCACTCTAACTTAAGGTTTCGTGTGTCGGTAATACATTTTAACCTTTTTAGAAGGTCTCTTTCTATAAGTCTATAATATATAACTAAACTGTTGTTGTATGTAAAGTAAATAAGGTTTCAAAATGTTTAAGAGGCTTTATTTAAAATTAAATTTAAAATGCAGAGCCCCCCTGGACCGGTGGCCAGGACCCAGGCAGTGTGAGTGCCACTGAAAATCAGTGTGCCGCCTTCGGCACCTGTGCCATAGGTTGCCTACCCCTGGTTTATACAATGCTTATTTTTATGTAACACATGAAATAAGTGTCAGCCTCCTGGCACAAAGTGTAAGGATTTGACAGTTGAGATGGTCATTTTATTGACTAGTTTATTTCTACTGTGTGACTAGTTAAGGCAGTTCTACTGTATATGCATGTAAGTAAACTAGATGTTTTATATTTATTGAAAGTTTTAAAGGTATTTGAAGCGATATCAACAACAGAACTCAGTAAATTTGAAAAGAACATGTGTCTACATTGGGGTGACATAAGGTTGATTGCTCAAGAGAAATTTGTGGTATTTAAAGTTCTTTCTCCTGATCTTGGTACTGGAAGATTTTTGCCATTGATGTAAAGAGTCAGAGCTTGGGGTTGTTTTTTTTTTCAGGAGAAGGAGGTGTCTAGTCAGTTGCACTGCAGCTTGAACAGCTTTTTGTAGAACTTATGATCCATTTCCATTCAGGCCTAGAGCCTTCTCAGTAGTTTCTAAAACAAGCACGTTTGTTTTTCAATTCTTTAGCTCCATCAGTACAGCTGAAATAGTCCCCGTTGGGGAAAAAGTAAATTGCCCAGCCTTGCCTTGAATCTGGAAGATCAAATCCTTCCTTTTTTATAATAGTAGTTAAAGTTAACATTTCCCTTGTATTTGATTTCTCTCAGGAGCGTAGATGAAAAGGCAGTTAACACTCTTCATTCTGTTCTCTTTGCTAGTACTCTGCTTGATTTTAAGCCTTTAGCTAATTAATGTCATGCAGAAAGTTGTGTGAATGTGTGCCTTGTCTACACCTGAGAATAACCTCATCCAGCAGTCGGTGTAGCTATACAGGGGGTCCCTGGTATACATCTCCCCCTCATCCGTTGTTTTGGGTATCCGTTGCTCATCAATAGGGGAACGTGTTCTAATTTACGTTGGTCCTGATCTGCATATCTGGATAGGGACTGACATGAATTGGAACATGTTCCCCTATTGTACAGTACAGTACTGTACTTGCCTGTACTGGCCACATTCAAGGTTTATTATCTATGGAGGACGTTCTCCATGCTGATTAAGGAGACAGCAGGTGAAGGAAAGCCCAGTGTAAAGGAGTTTTGGAAGTCCTACAGGATCTTGAACGGCGTGGAAAATATTGACATGTCATGGGAAGAGGTCACTTCGCAACGTATGAACGGCATTTGGCGCCGTGCATGGCCAGATGCTGTCCAAAACGTTGTGTGATTTGATGCCGTTCCTGCTCTCAAGCAAGAAATTGTCAAGTTGGCAAAGGATGTCGGCTTCGAAAAGGTGGAGGAGGAGGATGTACAGGAGTTGTTGGGAGTCTTATGCTGAGCAAATGACAAATGAGGAACTGATTGAGCTGGACTAACAACGGATATCCGAAGAAAGCGAGGAGGAGGAGGGGGATGTAGGGCAGGAAGCCAGGAGTCTGACAAGAAAGAATCTCTCCTGTTTCTTTGGATTGCTGGATGAGATGACGGAAATCATATAGAGCAGTGATCCTTTTCATGAACGGTGTGCCAAAGTCTGCAGGGCTCTCAATGACGCAGTGGCTTGCTACAGGGAGATCTGTCATTCAGAGATTCATGCAGGAGAGCAGATGTTGATAAAATCCTTTTTTAAGATTTTTGCAACCAAAAAGCCAGCCACGAAAAAGCCAGCTCAAGAAAACCCAGCCGCCACCTCTACCTAAATTTAGTGTAATTGACACTGTTTTATACTGTATTACTGTATTGTATTTACTATATTAAAATGTTCTATGTGTTAGAACAGTGTTAGTAGGGTCCTTCATTATTTTATTCAATGTTTTATATGTATAATGTGTACTTTAGAACCTGTCCTAAAAAGGTACACAGTTTAGGTGAAAAGAGCATTTTCATAGGCGAGTGTGAAGTTGTGAATGCATTCCTCCCCTTATTCCATTATTTCTTATGGGGAAAAATTCCCCGATATACATCGTTTCAATATCCATCGCCCTTTTCAAGAACACAACCCCAGTGTATACAGGGAACCCCCTGTGTTAGTGCTGATCTCTATGCGTAGACAGCTTGAAGAAAGGATAACACTAACTCAATTGGTGCAAATCCTTGCCTGCCTTGTTCTGTGTTTTGGGGTCAGCACTGGGTCAGATACCCTGACCGCTGAATCAGGGCTGTTCCTGTGGCCATGTCTACACTACAAACTTTGGTCAGCTCACATTATGTCAGCATACATCTGCTGAAATTTGTAAATCACTCAGGCATGTGCATATTTGATTACTTGCATCGGCATTGTGCATGTTTACCTTGAGTGCTTGTGCATGATTGGAGCACCCACGGAAAAAAATTACGGGTGCTTAGCACCCACCAGCAGCCAACCTCCCCTTCCCCCCCCCCACTCCTGCACACTGACGGCCCTGCCAATCAACTCCTTCCCCTCCCTCCCAGTGCCTCCCGCTGCAGCGTGGAGGAGCCGCTGGGAGGGAGGAAGGGGGAGGAGCGGGGACAAGGCGTGCGCGGGGGAAGGGTGGAATGGGAGCAGGAAGAAGCAGGGTGCAGCCTAGAAGGAAGGGGTGAAGTGGGTGTGGAAATGGGGTGGAGCTGGGGTGGGAAGAGGTAGGTGGGGACTTGGGGGAGGAGGAGGAGTAGGGGCAGGCCTGTGGCTGAGTGGGGTTCAGCACCACCGGGAAAAATTAGAAGCTGGCTCCTGCACTGGAAGGGACCTTGAGAGATTATCTATTCCAGTCCTCTGCACTCATGGCAGAACTAAGTATTATCTAGACTGGGGTTCTCAAACTAGAGGTCGGGACCCCTCAGGGGGTTGTGAGGTCATTACATGGGGGGTCATGAGCTGTCAGCCTCCACCTCAAACCCCGCTTTGCTTCCAGCATTTATAATGGTGTTCAATATATAAAAGTGTTTTTTTAATGTACAAGGGGGAGTCGCACTCAGAGGCTTGCTGGGTGAAAGGGGTCACCAGTACAAAAGTCTGAGAATCCCTGATCTAGACCATACCTGACAGGTATTTCTCTAACCTGCCCTTAAAAATCTCCAATGATGGAGATTCCACAGCCACCCTAGAATGTCTTCGGGGTCAGTTTTCTGAGGAACAGCAAAAAACAATTCAAGGTTGTTGGTGTTGGTCTTGGAGCTGCAGATTGTGGAGTGCTGCTTCTGGGCCGGAGAAATGAACACTGATTGGTGGGATTGCATCATAATGTAGATTTGGGTCAACGAGCAATGGCTGCAGAACTTTCAGCTGCAAAAAGCCACATTTCTAAATCTGTGTGCTGGGCTTGCCTCAGCCCTCCAGGGCAGGGACACCAAAATGAGAGCTGCACTGACAGTGGAGAAGGGATTGGCATTTTATTCCTGGGAGAATTCTGTACCAAAAAATTAAAAATTCTATGTACAATATTTTAAAATTCTGCATATTTTGTCAAAATAATACAATGTAATCATGCCAGTTTCAATAATTTTGGTAATTTATTTCAAATATCTGTCAGCAAGTATTTCTGTAACAATACAGACAACAAAAAAGATTCAGGAAATGTTTTATGACAAATAGATTGCTTACTAGGCATATTAATATAGAACGTTGAGTAATAATTAAGGCTACATTTTAGTCACTGGTATTTTTAGTAAAAGTCATGGACAGGTCACGGGCAGTAAACAAAAATTCGCAGCCTGTGACCTGTCCATGACTTTTACTATATACCCCTGACTAAAACGTTGGGGGGGGGGGCTCTGGGGAGGGAAGCCTGGGTGCTGCGGGGGGGAGCGGCAGTATGCAGCCCAGGACCCTCGCTGGTGCTGGGGCGGGGAGGGGTGCAGGCAGCAGCGCACGGCCTGGGGCCACGTCTGTTGCTGGGGAGGGGTGGGTTGATGGGGCCAGCAGGTTCCCTACGTACCCCTTTCTGCCTCCCTGCCTTCTTTGAGATCTCTCCTTATCTAGCAGGCCTATACTGGTTACAGTTGTGAGTGCCTGCCTCCCCGATAGTCAGCTGTGAGAACTGCGTGAGGGTGTGGTCAGGGTGCTTGCCTGTAAGCAGGAGAGTCTCTCCTCCCTTCTGCCTCTGCTCAGTATGCAGTTTGTAGACCCCATTACACTGCTTCTTGTGTCCTGTTGCCTCACAGGTATTATGGAGGGGAAAAGCTGCCACTAGGGTGGAGATAGAGCAGCTGATTCCTGACTTTGAACAGCTAGACACAAGGGTACAAGAGCCCAACTTGGAGTTGTGTGGTTGCTGAAGGTAGGAAAGAGCACTTTAATGGTCAGCCATGATAGTGTTCTGTATGGGTGTTTTATGGGCATAGAGCTTTGGGTGCTGCTAAGAACTGTGTAATGCTTGTTGTACGTTTATAAATGTGACTAGGTGTTTTCCTGAAGCTATGCATTATGTAGTGCTTGCTATATGTTTACAAATACTGTTTGCTTTGAGTACTGCTATGCATTATTGCAGTATTGGTTGTGAAATAATAAAGATAATTTGATTCTCCAAAAATAGAACTTTATTGAGTGGGGGGAAAAACCAGTGTGGAAAACCAGTGTGCAACCCTCTTTCCCCCCCTGCCCCCCTCCCCGGCAATGTTATACAAATTTTTAACGTAACTTAATAGGTGAAAATATAAAATTAGAAAGGAAATAAACATTAGTACATTTGAGTTAGACCAGCAGGGACTCTTCTGCTGGACTCCCCCACTCCTTGAGTACACAAATATAGTCCATTGTACATATACGCCAACCGTGCTTCTCACAGGTCAGTGTATGTAAACTGTGTTTTCCTTGCTGTCTCCTGGCATGGAGTGGAGGGGTAATGTGCACTGGGATGCCACGTGGTATGTTAGGGGAGTGTAGGGAGCAGTGACCATGGTGTTCTCTAAGGCCTGCAAAGGGTGGAACGTCTGGATTTTTAGACCTGTAGGTCAATCAGGGTCTGCAGCATTTGGGTTTGCTGCCTCAGAAGACCCATGTCCTGATGCATTTCCCTCTTCTTGTCTTGCTGGGACTTCTGGGCCTTTTTCTTGTCCTCCCTTTTTCCATGTTGTCAGACACATTGGCCTTCCAAGCCCTTTGGTCAATGTCCAGTGCAGCAGTGGCTTGAGAATCTTGCAGAACATGTCCTCCCTAGTCCTCTTCTTTCTATTTCTCCTGTCCCCCAGCCTAACCCAATAGGGGAATAAGAAGCAGATGTCCGCTCTACTTCTGTTTGTTGTGTGGCATGCAGATCCTTGTAGAAGTGGCAGGTCTGCTTCATAGCATGAGATCTGTTGTTGGCCTCTTCAGCCTTGTGGTATGCCTGGTGAAGTTCCTTTGCTGTCACGCAGCATTGCTACTGATCCCTGTCATACCCCTTTGCCTGCATTCCCCATGCAATCTGGTTGTAGATATTCACATTTCTGTGGCTGGTTCGTAGCTGTGCTTGCACAATCCTTTCTCCACACAGGCCCACGAGATCTAGTACTTCCTGTTTACTCCAGCCGGGAGCTTGTCGCAGTTGGGCAGTTGCACACAATAAGGGTGAGCTGCTAGGTGTACTCACTAAGGTGGGCAATTAGGAAAAGGCATTTCAAAAACATGCGGGGAGGGGGCATGGATTGCATCTGTTCTCTGTGACCTTGAGGCAGTGAAGTTTAAAGTTGCGAGTTTAAAGCGGTCACTGTCACAAGGAATGGGGCATTGTGGAACAGCTGCTGGGGGACCTTTGGGGTCAACACAAGTTATATATTATCTACTCCTGAGGGCATTCTGCACCAAAAAGGTGTAAATTCTGCACTCAATATTTTAAAATTCTGCAAATTTTATTTCTCAAATAAATGTGGAGGCTGGGTGCGGGCAGCTCACTGGGGGATCCAGATGTGTGTCGGGGATCTGGGTACAATGGTAATGGGACTATGCAGCAGAGTCCAGGTGAAGGTGATTGGGGCTCAGTGGAGGGTCTGGGTGGGGGGCCCAGATGCTGATGGAGTGGGGTTCAGGGGAGGGATCCAGGTGTGGCTGGTTGGGGCTCAGTGAGGTTGGGATCCAGGTGTGGCTGGTTAGGTCTCAGTGGGGTTGGGATCCAGGTGCAGGTGGCTTGTCGGGGTGGTTCAGGTGCAGAGGGAATGCGGCTCTTCGGGTGTGGGGGCATGAGTCTTGGTGGGAGGGTCTGGGTATGAGGGGTTCTGGATCCATGGGGTTGGGTGGGTGGAGGAGCAGCTCCCTTTAGAGGGATCCCTCCCCTTGCAGCTGAGGAGCAATGGGTGCAGGAATCTGGTGTAAGAGGAGTTTGAAGAGCTTCCTGCAGCTGGGGGAGAAACTGAGGGGGTGGGTCTGACCCAGCCCCAGATGCCATGCAGGGGGAAGAGGAAGTCCCATCCTCCCCATCAGGGGCTAGCAGCTGAGCCCGGTGCAAGGTAGGAGCCACCAGCTGGGTCTTCCCCAGTCCCGCCTACTGCCTCACAGTGATTTACCTGTCTGCCGGCAGCCCTGGGCACCCAAACCATACTGCTGGGGAGGGTTGCATGACTGCTCTTGTGGTTTCCCTTTGCTTTCCTGTCAGAAAGTCATTTTTCTGCGGGGAAACAAAGAAATCTGTGGGGGACATAAATTCTGCACATGCACAGTGGCGCAGAATCTCCCCAGCAGTAAGTATCCTCACTTGCACTGTGTTGGTCTCAGTAGGTCGACCATGACTCTGTGCCATTTGTGGAGGTTGTTTTATTGCATTGCTGTAATGGAGTGCTTATGTCTGCCAAAGAAAAAGTTTGAATTTAGACATGTGCACAAATAGTTCTATACAAGGTGACTCGCATCAGCCTACCTTTTGTAGTGTAAACCAGGCCTGAGTCTTAGGTTCATTTTGAGAGTTTTCCTCTCCTGGCACAAAAGTAGTCTTTAGATACTTAATCTGGAGTAGATACAAATACTGTGTCACACGAAGAAGCTAGAAATCTCCTCTTTCCAGTGGCATAAAGCTTCAGCTCCTAGCCATGTGGTGGTACAAACTATTGGAGTTAAAATTGTCATGATTTAACATTACAGGAAAGCTGTTATGTGCCCCAGGATTGAATTTTGCTTGAATTGGGGTGCAATAAGTGGAAGGGGGGGCGGAATCTCCTTCATTTGGGGAAGATTTTTTTTGTTTTGTTTTTAATGGGAGCTATCTAAAGCTGCTCAGGGGATTGGAATCTTTGTTCAGCAAAATTTGGCAGATTAGAGATGAAGGGAAGAAGATTATATTGGGTGCAGTTAGACCACCAGGGACTCTTGTGCTGGAGTCCCCCACTTCTTGGTATAAAAGAGAAGGTGCTGACAGCATGAGGGCACCTCCCCTTTGGAATGCATCTCCCTTCCCTCCCCTGGTCTGAAATAGCCTAAGCCTGCTTGCCTTCCAGGCACGCTGCAAAGCTCATCTATTTGAGTGGGCTGTCAGGAAGGGCTGAAGCCCTTGGGGTGGGTTTTCTGTTTGGGGTGTAGGTGGGCTGGGAGGTTTAATTCATATGGGGCCTGCTGAGTGTTGATTAGGATGCAGTGTGTTGGGTGGTAGGAGGAGGTGCTTTGTAACTCCTCATTATTGTGTGTTTAAATTGATGTCAGTGGAGCTTAGAGCTCTGCATGGGTGTTCTTTTGTGTGGAGCTTTTAAGTCAAAATAAAAATAAATATATGGTTTGTACTAGCAGTGCTGTCTGGTTATTACTAATAAAAATGTACTTTTTGAGTGCACCTTTAGAGTCTGTGAAGTATAAATCTGTGAAACCAGGGACTGAGCTTTCCAGGGCACATAGAAATCTTTCCCAGGTGGGAAGCAACCATCCACTTCTGTGGAATATAAATACACTTTCATTAAAAATAAATCCCATTTATAACCTTCATGGGGGAAAAAGAAAGCTATGACGCATGAACCAAGTATAACCAATGCAGTAATGTCTTCCTAAGTCTGCAAAGAAACAGCTCTGGTGTCACTGCCTCTAGTGGCAGAAGGGAGCATGGCTGCTGCTGTTGTTCCTATGAATAGGGAGCCCCAGGAGGAGTGGGGGACACAACCACTCCAGTGGAGGGCTTTGTGTGTTTGTAGTGCTGACATCACCTGCCATCTGCACACAGGGCTCTGTGGAGGCTTGGGCTGGGGAGGAACAGCATAAATTGAGTTACTGGGCCAGGTGATGCCCAGTAATGACAACTTGTCCTGGTTTGAACTGATTTATGAGGTGGGAGTGGGGCAGCTTTGATTAATTTGCCACCAGTATAAGGGGGCAGCAGAGTTCATCCAGCACTAGCTAAGTAATAAGAATACACCTAAATTCTTAAAGTATAGGCCTTTGCAAACACGCTTGAATATCTATATCCTAACAGGCGAATGCTTAGACAGGCTGGCAACAGGGTGGATTGATTGAGATCACTGATTTTAATCGTGATTTAAATTATCAGTTGTAAATGTGTTTTGCATTTGTACTTTTTAGTTCTTTTCCTAAAGAAAGGTTGATTCGTATTGGTCAGGAACTACTGACGTGTTGATTTGCAACTAGATATAGTCTTTACACTAAATATGGTGCTGCTTCTTCAAGTGATTGTTCATGTCCATTCCGTGCACGCCAGCTAGAAGATTTTCCCCTAGCAGTGTCTGTAGGGTCGGCCTGGGCGCCCCCGGAGTGATGCCTTCATGGCGCCCAGTATAGGACCCTGCTGACCCTCCACCCCCTCGGTTCCTTCTTACCGCCGGTGACGGCTAGCGGGAACTTTGCTCGCTCTTGCAGCAAGTACTTTAGCAGTGTCTGATAGACCTTAATTGTATATAGTTCTCAGTTTAATTGTTGTTTCTCTATTGTTGGTTGTTAGGACGTTTCTTTCCCCCTCCTGGGGTATGCCCGGGTCTCCAGGGTTTAAGCTCTGTGAGGCCTGTGGCAATCTTATGCCCAAGAGTGATCCTCACTCTTCCTGCCTGCGGTGTCTTGGTGAGAGTCACCAGGAGGAGAAGTGCCGCATTTGCAAAGATTTCCACCCCAGAACTCTTAAAGACTGAGAGCAGAGACTAAAACTTGCTAATGGAGGCGGCGTTGAGACCACAATCTGACCCGGGACCCACTGACCCAGCACCAAGCACCACCTCCTCAGTGCACAGCGCTCCGGCACTAACTGTGCACAAAATGGGCCCGGCTAAGGACTCTAAAGCCCACCAGCACCACTCACCATCTCTGGAGCCAGTAAAAAAGAAGGAGGCCAGTGAGGGGCCGCTCAGCGGTGCCCACAAGCGGATCGGGACAGACTGCCTCCTCCTTACTCCTACCCAGGGTTTCGTTGACTCCTGCCCCGGCTGGGATTCAGTCAAGTCCAAACACCCTCCCACTCCCCCATCCCCCCGGTCACCGGACCACTGAGGGGACATACAACCACCATCGATGCCGGAAGTGTTCAAGGCTTGATGTGCCTCCTAGTGCCATCCTCCCCACAAAGGAGGGATTAATCGCCGGCGACCGCACGCCCCCTGTTCCACTCCAGGGGTAAACTGGCCATGATGGCCTGTCAGTCTCCATCTCCAGCACTACCCGCGCAAATGCAAGAACCGCACCGCTCCCTGGAGTTGGGGCACCGATCGTTGGCGACTCAGGGTACTGCTTCTCCATGGTCCTCCTACTCGGAGACCTCGGAGTCAGAGGTGGACTCTAATCGCTCCAGCAGATCACGAAGCAGGAGGTCCAGGTCATGACAGAGTTACCAGTCATACCTGGCACTGTGGCAACAACAATGGCATCCCCCTGCCCAATGGCCCTTCTGGACACCCTGGGCTTACCATCAGAGCCAGGGCCAAGTTCATGGTCCGTGGTCCAGAACGGCATCGGTGTCATCAGCATCCTTCGTCCCACAGTCAGTGCCGGCACTGCCAGGGGCAGCACCGCCATCTGGGGTAGCGGCACTGCTGACTCAGACAGCTCCGGCACCGATACTTCAACTAGCTCTGGCACTGTTTCTCCAGACAACGGCACCGCCGATTGCTCCAATTCCGACCCCACTGACACCATCGACCTCAGTACTGCTGGACTTCTTGGCCCCGCCACCAACCGTGCTGCTGAAATCTCCATCAGCTCCGGCCCCACTGATTGAACACTGGGTGCCAAGGGACCCCAGGGGTGCCGAGGGTAGCGAACAGGGCCCGCTACATGTTCTCTCATCCTCTTCCTCGCCTGACGAAGTGGTTGCGGGGACATCTACATCGACGGTCTCAGCTCTGGAGGACAACAGTGTTCTTCAACAGCTCCTGAGGCAGGCTGCCCACAGTCTGGGGATACAGGCAAAGGAAGTGGAGGAGGATGTAGACACGGTCGTTGATATCCAGGCCCCCTCAGGCCCATCCAGGGTTGCGTTGCCACTGACACATCTCTAACTATAACTGACACATCTAAAAATCTGTGGCAAACACCCGCTTCTCTGGCCCCTCCAGACAAGAAAACTGAGCGACGCTACTTCGTTCCCTCTAAGGGTTACGAACATCTTTATATCCACCCTCCCCCAGACTCTTTAGTGATCAATGGGGCCAATCAGAGAGAATGCCAAGGTTTTCAGGGCTCCACCCCAAAAAAAGGTCCGGTTCCTTGGCATCCCTATTTGGCCAAAAGGTCTACTCGACTGGGGACTGCAACTCCGGATAGCCAACCAGCAGGCTATAGTAAGCCGCTGCGGGCATAACACCTGCTCGTCTATGGCTAAGTTTGCGGAGCTCCTTCACCAGGAGGCTTGGGTGGAGTTCTCCACGTTCATGAAGGAGGGGAAACTGATCTCCAGAGCATCACTACAAGCGGCTTTGGACGCAGCGGATGCAGCCTCCCACACACTGGCCACAGAGGTAGTGATGAGACAAGGCTCCTGGGTGCAGGGCTCCGGTCTACCACATGAGGTCCAACAGACGATTCAGGACCTTCCTTTTGAAGGATCAACTCTCTTCTCTGAAAAGACAGATAAGAGACTTCATAGTTTGAAGGACTCGAGAGCTACCTTGCGCTCGCTGGGACTTCACATGCCGGCTATCCAGCACCGGCATTTTGGGCCTCAGCCTGCCCCTCGGCCTTATCAACCACAAAACTGCCAGGACGTTCCAGATAGGTGTAACAGGAGTACTAGGAGAAAACAACCATCCTCCTCTGCACAAAACTCTGGCCAGCCAAAACCCACACCTGGACCTAGACCACCCTTTTGAGGGTATGGTCGATGATGGCTTTCCAGTACGATCTCTGGATCCTTCCCATCTTACCTTCTCGTCCCGTCTATCCCCTTTCTACCAGGCCTGGTCCTGAATTACTTCAGACTGCTGGGTGCTCTGCACGGTAGATAGGGGATATAGAATTGGATAGCATATCCCCTGCCCCCCCCCCCACCCCTCTTCCCCATCCCTCTTCAGGGACCCCTCTCACGAGCAATGTCTAATTCAAGAAGTGCAGTCCCTCCTCTCGGTAGGGGCAGTGGAGGAGGTTCCTCAGGAGCTAAGGGGCAACGGGTTCTGCTCCTGGTATTTCCTAATACTGAAGGCCAAGGAGGGCTTCAGACCCATCCTGGACCTGTGAAAGCTCAACAAGCATGTAAAGCAACTCAAGTTTCGCGTGGTCTCATTAACCTTCATTATCCCTTCTCTGGATCCAGGAGATTGGTACGCCACCTTCGACTTGAAGGATGCGTATTTTCATATCGCAATAGTCCCACATCACAGACGCTACCTCAGACTCGTGGCCGGTAGAGGCCACTGTCAGTTTGCTGTCCTCCCGTTTGGACTGTCAACCGCCCCCCGAGTATTCACGAAATGCATGGCAGTTGTTGCGGTGTTCCTGTACAAACGCCAGACACAAAATTTTCCATCTCTTGATGACTGGCTAATCAAGGGGTGCTCAAGAGCCCAGGTGGAGGCTCAGGTCGAATTTATAAGAAGGACCTTCCTTGAACTAGGTCTCCTCATAAATGAGGAAAAAACTACCCTGTCCCTGGTGCAGAAGATAGAGTTCATAAGCGCAGTCCTGGACTCCACCCAAGCCAAGGCGTACCTCTCAGAAGCCAAGTTTTGATCACTGTGGGATATCATACAGGGCCTCAGACAGTTCCCCACCACCTCAGCAAGGAACTGCCTAAGACTACTGGGGCACATGGCTGCATGCACCTAGGTGGTGCAGCACGCCAGGCTGAGACTGCGTCAACTCCAGTCTGGGCTAGCGTCAGTGTATCGGTCAGCTCGAGACACTCTGGACTGCATTGTAACCGTGCCCCACCCAGTGTTGGACTCCCTTCTGTGGTGGCTCGACCCGCAGGTGGTTTGCGTGGGAATGCCCTTTGCCAGCCCTCTCTCTCTTTGGTGACAGACTCCTTGGATCTGGGCTGGGGAGCTCAGCTAGGGGACCTGAGCACTCAAGGCCTCTGGTCTCAGACGGACCTCGCTCTATACATCAATGTCAAAGAGCTGAGAGCGGTGCATCTGGCATGCTACGCTTTCAAGGCCCACATGCCGGGCAGGTGTGTCTCAGTCTTCACAGACAACACCTCAGCAAAGTTCTATATCAACGAACAGGGGGGTGCACACTCCTCTCCCCTGTGCTGGGAAGCCCTCACACTGTGAGACTTCTGTGTAGAAGGCTTGATCCACCTACAGGCGTCATATCTCCCAGGGGTTCAGAATGCACTGGCGGACAGCCTCAGCTGGACCTTCCATGGCCACGAATGGTCCCTTCGACCAGATGTGGCGAACTCAATTTTCCGATTCTGGGGCTCTCCCCAGATAGACCTGTTCGCCAATTGTGGCAACAGGAAGTGTCAGTCATTCTGCTCCCTTAGGAGTCACAGCCTGGGGTCCATTGGGGATCCCTTCCTTCTCTCTTGGGTGGACCACCTGCTGTATGCTTTTCCACCTATACTGCTGGTCCACATGGTGCTCCTCAAGATCCGCAGGGACCGGGCTCGAGTTATACTGATAGCACCGGCGTGGCTGCGCCAACACTGGTTCACCTCGCTCCTGGAAATTTCAGTGGTGGCTCCACTCATCTTACCACTGGTCCAGGACCTGATCACACAGGACCATGGCAGACTCTGGCACCCAAATCTGGAGTCCCTTTACCACACAGCCTGGATGCCCCATGGCTAAGCACCGCGGAGCTGTCATGTTTGGACCAGGTCAAGCAAGTCCTCCTGAGTAGTAGAAAGCCTTCCACCAGGGCAACGTACCTTGCCAAGTGGAAATGTTTCTCCATCTGGGCTGAGCAACGCTAACAGTTGCCTCTCCTCGCCCCCTTACCGTTCATACTGGACTACCTCCTGCATCTAAAACATCAAGATCTGTCCCTGTCGTCAGTAAGGGTCCATTTAGCCGCCATCTCCGCCTTCCATCCACTCTTTGGATGTACGCAGAGCCGTAGCCTTTATATAGAGAGTACTAAGCCATTTCAGAAGTCCGTCCAACTTTTTGTGGCTGTGGCAGATAGAATGAAAGGTTTCCTTGTGTCCTCTCAGCGCATCTCGTTGTGGACCACATCTTGCATTAAGGAGTGTTACAGGCTGGCGAAGGTGCCCACCCAGCTGATTACTGCCCACTCCACAAGGGCAAGGCGCAGGAAGTAATTCTTGCTAGTCTGCACTGATTAGGCCTCAACAGTTTTATTGTGTCCAGGTTTGGGCGCCGCATTTCAGAAAAGATGTGGACAAATTAGAGAGTCCAGAGAAGAGCAACAAAAATGATTAAAGGTCTAGGAAACGTGACCTATAAGGAAAGATTTAAAAAATTGGGTTTGTTTAGTCTGGAGAAGAGAAGACTGAGGGTGGGACACGATAACAGTTTTTAAGTACATAAAAGGAGGAGGGAGAAAAAATTTCCTTAATCTCTGAGGATAGGACAGGAAGCCCTGGGTTTAAATTGCAGCAAGGGCTGTTTAGGTTGGACTTTAGGAAAAAATTCCTAACTTTCAGGGTGGTTAAGCACTGGAATAAATTGTATAGGGAGATTGTGAAATCTCAGTCATTGAAGATTTTTTTAAGAGCAGGTTAGACAAATGCCTGTCAGGGATGGTCTAGATAATACGTAGTCCTACATTGAGTGCATGGGACTGGACTAGAAGGCCTCTTGAGATCCCTTTCATTCCTACAATTCTGTCCTCCAGACAGTTAAAATCCTTAAGTCCTGTCAGTGCTCCAATGCAGATATCTTCTCTATTTGTCAGGAACCTACCTTGTTGTATCTAGGTTCCCCTGCCATTGTGATTACCTAAGTATAGATGGCCTTGCCTTGTTATTTAGCTGCATGTATAGCTCTTTTTGACATCTAGAATTTAAGCATGTTTTTTATTTTGTGGTACTTCTGGAAATGTGGATACAGACTCAGGATTTCCTTAGATGTATGGTGTTTTGTCTTACTGATGCAAAAATGTATGTTTTGTGAAAAACATTAAGACCATGAAGGTTTTGGTGATAGCTCTCAAGAGCAATCATCTTGTTCAGAAGACCATTTTAATTTCTGGTAGCATACTTTCCTACATTTTCTGTTTCCAGAACATTATTGGGGGTGTGTCCATAGATGTAACTTCTGTACAGATATAGGTTTTTTATTTTAATACTCAGCTGGCATATATTCTCATGGTGCTGTCTGCTGATCCCTTGACATTTTACTAATGTTCCAATGATGGACAGTTCTGAAAATGGTAATTCATTATTTATTATTGTGAGAAACAGCTGTGGAATACGTCTCTGAGGCAAGGGTTATTTTAATCGTTATTTTTCCTTTAGGGTGAAATGCCGGTCAAGATCTTGGTGTGCAATATCTCTCACAATGAAGAGCCGGATACCTCTTGTTCTCCTTGCCTGCGGCTCCTTTAACCCCATCACAAACATGCACATGCGTTTATTTGAGCTGGCAAGAGATCACCTTCACCAAACAGGTCAGTAGGATGGAATTTATGCAGCCCTCTTGGGGGACATGGAGTATTTGAAACGAAAGGGAGGTTGGATTTTCCAGTCTCGGGACTAAGGGCTGATTGGCTGTTTTAACATTTTCTCATTTTCATGGTCTTATTGTTTGCTAATTAAGTGTGACTCTTTGATAACACACTTGATGGAATGTTGAATAAATAAATTCTAATGTTGTTACCTCCTCCTGTGGAGTCTAGTTACCCACCGTGGAGATTTTATAACAAGGTGTTCACACAATTGCAGTTAGTTTTTTCAACAGTTTTAAGATCTCATTTGCAGTGGAAATTTGCTGCAGACTGGGTCTGGTGAAAGGGCACCCTTCTTTGGAACAGAGAAGAAGAATTGATGTTGAAATTTCGGGATTTTATAATGAGGTAGTAATTTAATATGAAGAAATGGTGCAGTTTGCAGTTTTGACTACCAGGTAAAACTGGGAAGGGTGGGGGTGGGAGTGAGATTCATTACCCATATTCATTAAGGGCTAGATCTTTCCTCCCCTAGCAAAATAGTCTACATGAGGGACAGGAGGTCACAATTTCAGCAAGCTAGGAAGTCTCAGCAGCTAAGCGGAGTGGCTAGTGGCCTAGAGAATCGGCAGTCTAAAAGAAAGCAAGAAATCTGAAGCAGCACAGTGTTGCTATGAAGGAAAGAATCCCAAAATTGATTAACTCTTAATTCCTGAGGGCTTTCTCCCAGAAATTGTTAGTGAGTGGGGATAAGTAATTGATTGGAAATGGCCGGGGGACCGGGGGATCTAAGGAATGGGTAGGGAGATAAGGCATTTGAAAGTGGTTGGAGAATAACATTAGCAAGAATTGTTTGGTCAAACATAGGGATCCAGAAATCCTCTAGGAGCACCAGAACTAAATGGTTAAAAGGAGTTTGAAGTTGGCTTCCCCTCTTTTGGGCTACTGCTCCCCCTGCTGTACAGTTGGACAAAGAGTATGGGCAGGGGTAGGAGTGGGTCATGACTCCATCTGCTCCAATATGCAAGACAGCAAACTGAGGTGGTGTGAAATGGGAAACAATCTGATACTGGAACAGGCCAGTGGCTGATTGCTTTCTCTGAAAGAAGGGCTGAACCTGGAAATGAATTATGAGTGTCTGAAGCACAGTTCATTCCCTGGTCTGCTCTAAGGGCAGTGCAGCCAGGCACTGCCCCTCACTCTGGCAGATTGTTAAATCATAATTTAACCCAAATTTTATTAGAAATGTACCTTTGGAAGGTTGGAATGAAAGTTTTGCTTTGCGGTGTGACTTTCAGTTTTTTGATGTGTGATAGTGTTGAATTGAAATTGAATGAGTTAGGCTGTTGTTGTGTCAGTGTGATGAGTGGTGGAGTTAGTGGGCTAATGTTTGGTGATGGGTACTGTGAGGGATGTAATTTTTTTTATTTTTTTTTTACTTTTTCATTTAATCAGTGTCAACACAGGTAATTGAGTAATGCACATTGTACAGTACATCCTTCTGGTAAAACAAATAGACCTGTTCACTTATTTATTTTACTATTATGATGGCGACCTTCTAAGTGTATCTTTTGTTAATGCGTAGAGATTTACTAATATAAATAGTCTAAGCAATAAATGGGGAATATTTATCTCTGTCATGGTTTTCTGTAGCACCATAACAGTGCTTTCTAAGTGCTTCCCAGGTAAATTAGATCTGCATACCAATAGCTTTGTGGAATCTTCTCCCAGGGCTATGAGAAGTTTTACTTTGAGGTAACTAGATAGATTTAAAAAATCATTCTGGCTGTGGTAGGGAACTCTCTAAGAGAAGGGTCTGGAAGCATGCCTGTAAGCCGGGCGGCCTTGGTTCCCGCCGCCGGCGGCGGGGAAGGGGTCCGTGGCACGCCCCTCGGACAGGGGGGCGCCGGCAGGAGTCTCTAGCGTACCCCTCCAACAAGGGAGCGCTGACAATAGTTCGCAGCGCGCCCCTCAGGCAGGGGAGCGCTGGCAGGAGTCTCTAGCGTACCCCTCTAGCAGGGGAACGCTGGCAGTAGTTCGCAGCGCGCCCCTCAGGCGCGGGAGCGCTGGCAGGAGTCTATACCGTACCCCTCTAGCAGGGGAACGCTGACAGTAGTTCACAGCGCGCCCCTCAGGCAGGGGAGCGTCGGCAGGAGTCTTTAGCGTACCCCCTCTAGCAGGGGAACGCTGACAGTAGTTCGCAGCGCGCCCCTCAGGCAGGGGAGCGCCGGCAGGAGTCTCTAGCGTACCCCTCTAGCAGGGGAACGCTGACAGTAGTTCGCAGCGCGCCCCTCAGGCAGGGGAGCGCCGGCAGGAGTCTATAGCGTACCCCTCTAGCAGGGGGACGCTGACAATAGTTCGCAGCGCGCCCCTCAGGCAGGGGAGCGCCGGCAGGAGTCTATAGCGTACCCCTCTAGCGGGGGAACGCGGACAATAGTTCGGGTACACGCACCTTGGGTTCAGCCGGGTAGACCGCGGCGGGCAGCTCCAGCTCCTCCAGAGGTTCCGGTTCCTCCAGCCGCTCGCAGCAGTCCGCGCCGGGCAGTCCCACGGAGTCCCGTCCGTTCTCGCGTCCGGGCTTCCCTGGGTCCCGCGGCTCACCGGGGTCGGCAGCCCGGTCCGGAGGGAGCAGCGTGGCGTCGGCGTCCGCGCCCCTCTGTTGCGCCGCCCCCACGGAGCAAAGGGCCCCGCCCTTTGTACGCCCCGCTCCGCCCCTCCCGCAGCTGGGGACGGAGCGAACTCGCCCTGGCCCCGCCCCCTCCGGCGGGGGAAGTGTCGGTTTCCGCGCCGGCTCGGCGGGGAGCCACCCTGTCTCCCCACAATGCCCTAGACATTGGTCACACTCTGAATTAGTCTCCTCCAGAAGCTTGTTTCACAGTAGAATCCCTCTACCCAGAAAGCTTAAATGCTTCATCCTTCTCTGGAACAATGCAGCAGACAAAGTGGAGTGCAGATATCTGGGCAGGATGTCGATAGAGATGTGCTTGCTGATGTAACTGAGTCCTGATTGATTGATTGGCTTGGAAGATGAGGACCATGACCTAGAAGCAGACTGGAAACCTATGATGGGGTCAGAGTTCAGTGGTGCTGTGTCACAGAGGCCTGTTTCACTAAAAGGGGACCGTGATCTGCTGTATTTTGCATTGCTTCCATCTTCAGACACAGATACAGGAGTTGTAATAATGCTCTCTATGGGTAACAAACATAAGGAATCTGTGGCATGGTCCTCTTCAGAAGGTGTGAAGTTGCTAGCAAGCTGAAGGTAGAAGAAAGCATTTTTGGTTACTGATGCTACCTGGCTGTCTATGCTCAGTGATGACTCAGAAGCTATATAGCAGTTATGCAATAGTATGCTTCAATTTCTCTTCACAGTCCTGCTTCACTGTTATGAATGGCATGAATCACCCTTGTGCATACAACATAACTGACATCTCTGGTAATTTTTTCCCATCTTTTTGCACACCTCTTCAGTTTCAAATGCAGTCTCTGTATTTCTGTTTCACATGCTTTCCCACTTTAGGAATGGCATTTTATTGAGTTCCTTTAGATCTTTAGTGATAACTGCATTCTCATCAGCACATGTCAAGTGATTCATCCATTTGTTAATATCAGTAGACAAATCTTATGAAATCACTTCCTAAATACAGTAGATGTCTACATGCCACTGAATAGCTATGGGAATAATGCATCTCAGTCTGGGTTTTATCTTTTCCCATGTGAAACCATATTTGACTTGTCACAAATCCTCACACATAGTTAGATTTTTTTTTCATATGTGATACAGCTCCTTGTTCTGCAAGTGTCTTTTGGAACTTGTGCTGATTGTGTAAAAGGTATTTGGCACAAACTGTTAATGCTAATTCTCTCAGATGCTCATGTTCCCCTGCCATCTTTATAGTTTGTATGGGATTCACATGGTTTCAATAGACAGTGAGAAAAGCCAATTCTAGAACCCGCCTGACATTAGGTGATTTGAAATATTTTTGATAGTATTCTGGTTTGTATATCTTCTGTTGGTTGGTGTCTCCTAGACAAAAGAGAAGAACAGTGAAGATCAGTGAAGCTGCAGGGACCCCAGATCCATTCACCCAGCACATGCCGTAAACATGTTGCTGCATGGTAAAACTCCCATTTTGGCCCCTAAGGTAGCTGGCTGCAGGAGTAGCTGGCATGTAAAAGATTGCAGGCTTTGACAGCCTCTCTTTTCTGCACCTGTGACTTTCCTGTGGATTTCCCTCAGTGGATTCCCTTCTCACTCTGAAGCATATAGTCTTCAGGAGAGTGGAGGGATGAGGAGGATGATTGGAGTTAATAGACAGGGTTTTGAGAGGAGAAGAGTCAGCAAAAAAAAGAATATGGGGGAAAGAAGGAAAGAAAGAAGGGGGGAAAAAGTGAGAGAAAATGGACTGAAAGAAGATGAGATGGTTGCTGTGGTGTTAGGACATTGTTCAAGGGGGATAGGGAGGTGACCCAACAGAGAGCACCGGCAAAACCAGTTGGGAACAACTTGAGTTACCGACTTGTATACGTGTGCAAAGGCTTTATTGTAACCAGTATTACTTACTATTCACACCTTGCTGCTTCTTCGTGGCAAAGTATGATTGCTGCTTTTTCCCCATTATTCAGATGTACGTCATGCACGATACCTCAAAAACTTACAAAAAGCATGTCTCTGACACACAGGAGTCAAATCAACCTGTCTCCTAGCTCTTCGCATTTAACAGATGACACTAGATATTTTTTTTCCTCTGTTTCCCCAATATATCCTGGTTTCTTCAATATATTCTCATGCAATATATTGATTATAGAGGCCCTTCTTACATTTATTACTAGTAGCTAATAATCCATCAATAGAGTATCATAATATCATAGATGTTGCTCTGTCCTTCTGTGACCAAAAGCACCACTATAGTCACACACTACACACTTGTGACCGAGTGCTGGGCAACAGCAGTTGAGCCACTACAACTCTGATTAATTACTAGAACAGACCTTATTAAAAATAGCTGTGCCTAATTGATGGGCTGAGGAGAACTAAAAGGCCATATGAGAAAGGAGGTTGCAAAGAGATATCAGGGGGGGAGAGAGATCTCTCTCCCCTGCTTGCCTTAGGACTGTAGTGGTAAGGCTATCTGGTGTGTAAGGATGGTGCAAACAAATATTGTTAATAAAGTGCATGGGGTGCTTTACCAGCAAGAAGGTCTCTGAGCTGTTTGTGTGCTTGAGCAGAGGCAAGAGCGAGCTGGCCCTGCCACAACACCATTTGAATAATCTTTTGTAGACGAGCGGACTCACCCCTGCGGCGCCTCCTGCGGGTCTGTTCCAGGAATTAATTCTTTTTCCAGCCAGGAGTGCCCTCTGCAGGCCAGTCTCCGCCTGTCCTCTGGCCCCGTGTCCCTCCCTGGACCCCAGTGCCCCTTTAACTGGGGTGCTGCTCCCTTGCAGTACCCCACCAGTCTGGGTCTCCCCTCCCTGGGGAACCCCCAACCCACTAGCCCCACTTCACCTCAGTGCCAGGCTGCTGCCAGTCATCATCTAGCCCCAGGCCCTGGGGCAGACTGCAGTATCAGCCTACTCATCACTGGCAAGGTTGGGTTTGGACCTGCTGCCTTTGCCTACCCCAGGGCTGCCCTCTGCAACCCCCAGTACCTGTTGGCCTTGTGCTAGGCCGCAGCTTGGGGCTTTCCAGACTGGAGATCCCCAGCTCCTCTGCCTTTCCCCAGTGCTGCTCCATTCAGGTACCGTTTAAACTCCCTGCAGCCAGGCCCCTCTCCCTCTACAGGCAGAGGGAGACTGTTTGGGCTTCTGACTCACAGCCTCTTATAGGGACCAGCTAGGCTTGATTGGGGCCTGGCCCCAGCTGTTACTGCCTTCCCCAGTCAGCCGAGGCTTTCCTTCCCAGCCCCAGCCCTCTCCCAGGGCTGGTTTTAACCTTTTCGGGGCTGGAGCGGGTGACCACCCTGCTACATCTTTGTACAAAAATATGCTTTGTGAGAGTATCGTCCGAGAACTAATAATTCAGTGGTCAATATGGTGATATGTAAAGTTATAAATTCCCCTCGTATGATGATATTAGCAAACGTTCAAAACCAGACAGCCCTGCTTAAGCAAATGTTGTTAGACAGGTCCAAGGAATGTCTGTTTACTTCAATTTACATATAAGTAATAAATGGGGTATTCAAGATAGCAGGGGGAGGAGATGGCAGGAAATAGAACAATTTGCATTATAGCAAACACAACGGAACGAAAAGGAGGGGAGTGTCTGCTTGAATAAACATGACTTTCAAGGGGAACCCTGAGAAAAATCCACTTCAAAGGTTCACGGGACTATAAAAGAAAGAGGAGAACCTCAAGTCATCTCTCACCTAAGAAGATAAAGGCACCAGCACCTTTGAGCCTCTGGGAGAGATCCTGACCAAAGAAAGGGTCAGTCTCCATCTTGCTGGAAGACGGGGGGTGAAAAAGGCCACCTTAAACAAGGCCTTGTACCAAAATTGATAGATTGTTTTAGGCTCTTATATGTGTTTTCACATTTAATTGCTTGTAACCATTTCTAACTTTATCTTTTATACTTGAATTCACTTAAAATCCTATCTTCTTTTGATAATAAACTTGATGGGTTTTTTTTTGTTTTTTTTTATCTAAACCAGTCCAGTGCTGTGCATAAACTAAACTGTTTGGTAATTTCAGTTAAAGCAACAAACTGTTGAATATTGACTCTTTACATCGGGCAATGAATCGTAATATCTGAACTGTCCAGAAGAGGGCTGGACTTTGCAGAACACATGTTTTGGGGAAAATCCAGGACTGGGAGTGTGTTGGGGTTGCCCTGCAAGTGGTAACCAAGGCTTGTGGAAGCTAGAGTGTGACTGGTGTGTTGCTTGCGAGCTGCTGGATTAGGGCTGCAGCTATTCACAGACACCCAGGGTGTGACCTGCATCCAGGGGTGAAAGTAACTTAAAGGACTTGCCGGTACTCTGGAATCTGGAGGAGGGGCGTGGCCTCCACCGGAAGAGGCGGAGCCTTTAAATCCCTAGGCCCTTTAAATCAGGATTTAAAGGGCCCGGGGCTAGGGCTGTGGTAGCAGCAGCTGGGAGCCCCAAGCCCTTTAAATCACCCCCTGAGCTACCAGCTGCAGAGGTGGCTGCGGGTTTCGGGGGCAATTTAAATGAGGCGATTTAAAGGGCCCTGGGCTCCTGCTGCCACTACCCTCCAGGGCCCTTTAAATCGTCTCCAGAGCCCTGCTGCTGGAGCCCTGGGGTAGCGGCAGCAGGGCTCCGGTGGCTATTTAAAGGGCCCGGGGTGGTAGAGGCAGCGGGAGCCCCGAACCCTTTCAATAGCCACCAGAGCCCTGCTGCCGCTACCCCAGGGCTCCGGCAGGCTCCGGGGGCTATTTAAAGGGCATGGGCCCTTTAAATTGTCCTCGGAGCCCTGAGGTAGCAGCAGTGGGGCTCCAGTGGCAATTTAAAGGGCCCGGGGCGGTAGCAGCGGCAGGAGCCCTGGGCCCTTTAAATCGCCACCCGAGCCCCGCAGCCGCTACCTCATGGCTCTGGCAGCGGGGCTCTGGCAGCAATTTAAAGGGCCCTGGGCTCCAGCCCTTTAAATTGCTGCCTCAGGAAGCCGGTCCACCCCGGTATGGCGCACCAACTCTTGCCGGCAGGGGTAGCAGGTTTGTAGAAATTTTGGTGGTGCCCAGAACCTGCCCCTGCCCAAACTCTGCCCCCTCAAACTCCACCCCCTACCTGCCCAAGACTCTGGGAGGGAGTTTGGGTGAGGGAGGAGGTCTGGATGCAGGCCCTGGGCTGGGGCAGGGGACTGGGGTGCAGGAGGGGTGCAGGGTGCGGGCTCTGGGAGGGAGTTTGGGGATAAGAGGGAGTGTGGAGGGAGGGGGAGCAGGAATGAGGGCTGTGGGGTGAGACTGGGGGTGGATTTGGGATGTGGCTGGGGATGAGGGGTTTGGGGTGAGGGAGGGGACTCAGGGCTGAGGCAGAGGGTTAGGGTGCAAGGGGATGAGGGCTGGGGCTGGAGATGAGGGTTTTGGGGTGTTGGAGAAGCTCAGGGCTAGGACAGAGGGTTGGAGTGCAGGGGGGATGAGGGGTCTGGTTGGGGGTGTGGGCTCTAGGGTGGGTCAGGGCTGGGGATGAGTTTGGGGTGCAGGCAGGCTGCCCTGGGACTGAAGCCAGAGAGGAGGACTCCCCCCAGCCCTCTCCCTGCTGGCAGCAGCGAGCTCTGCGGTAGGGACCCCGTTGTCCCCCCCGGCAGCACAGTCACCCCCCCCCACTGCCACTGCACGTTCTCCTAGGGCCCCTCTCAGGTCCAGGAATCCCCCTCGCCTCCCCTGTGGTGGGTGCCATGCCGGGGAGGGGGGTGGCTGCCATCACATGTGCGCCTCCTCCCCGCTGCTGCCCCTCACTGTAGCCTCACTGGGGCAGCCCCTTGCCCAGCGTGGGGCAAGAGCAGTGACTGCGGGCAGGAGGGTGGCTGTACTGGTGGAGGGTCCCACTGGAAAATGAAAGGGTCCAAGGGGGAAGGGCAGACTGCCCTGGCAGTAGTGGAGGGGAGCACTAGGACCCTGTGGCGGCAGTTAATGCAGGCGGGCAGCATGGAGCTGCAGAGGATGGGGAGAGACAAACGCTCTGCTCCGGGACCCAGAGAGGTGCATGGGGGCAGCAAAGGGGGGCTGGGGCACACTCAGGGGAGGCGCAGGGGGGCAGCAGGTGGGGCCAGGGGGGAGATCCGGCCCCGAACATTCGTGGAGCTGGGCTCCTGTACCCTCAGTTTTGCTGGAGCCAGGAGGCGGAGAGGGAGAGAATGCTCCATTTTCTTTCAGGTAGCTACTGCACTTTTTCTTACCGGTCCTCCGTACCGGCCCGTACCCACTTACTTTCACCTCTGCCTGCATCTTAACAGACTGGTTATGAGCAGCACAGGTTGGGAGCAAAACATTGCGTGGCACCCATAGTTACCGGGCAGCTGGTGACACAGCCCCTCACTGGCCTGAATTGCACCCCAGAATGTGACACCTTAACTCCTCTAGTTCTCTCCATTCCTAGCTCTGTTCCAAAAACAGCATCTCATCACGAACTGAACTCAGTTTGGATATTTCCAACTCACTGCCCCTTCTGTTCTAATTAATCCCTCATCTACCTTGTGCCACTTTATTGTTATCTACTGTTGGGTGATGAGACAGTAACTATGACAGATTGTGGAGCATGTCTATGTCATCTTATGAGTTCTATTTTGGGTTAGTGAATGTCTTGTTATATTTCAGCCTCCAGTCTGAATGAAACCTTTAGTGTGGCTTTGAGTGTTCATTCTTGATACCTAATGGACAGTCTGTGTCTAGGAAGAGGTGACAGAGTCATTAAGGGCCATCAACACTGAACGGCTCTACCCCAGCTGAACAATGGGTTTGCAGCTAGCAGGGGCAATGTCTTTTGAATGACTGCCCAGAAGCTGATGGGAACTGGAGCCTAGAAATTTCCAAGTGGAAGCACAAGAAGAGAAAAGGTGTCAGAGACTGTTTGTTTTAAGAGAGAAATGCTCTCTAAGGCTATGTCTACGCTGACAGAGTTTTTTTCACTGAGAGTTTGGTTTGCAATCAAAAAGCATTCAAAGAAAATCATTGTTGTATGTTCACACCGTTATACACTGTTGGCACTGCGTGTCCACACTTGGGGCAGTCACATCGACAGTGAGACCAATGCACTGGGTAGCTATCCCACAGTTCAGCTCTCCAGTTTCTGCCAGTAGGTGTTGAGGGAAGGCAGAGGGGATCGCAGTGCATCATGGGTCCGGGCTCAATGTCCCACGATGCATTGCTTTCTGTCCCAGCATTCCATATGTTTGTCTTCGGTTAATGGCATTTTTCAATGTCCCTTGTTTTCTGCTTGCCCTGCCATGGAGCCCACGCTACCACTACCACATCGCGAATGGCAGTGGGGTTAGTGTTGAAGCTCCAAGGTCAATGGGAATCACAGTTGTCTGAGGCACTGTCCGACATGGATAGGAGCAACATTAGATTGCTTTTGGTATTCACGCCACAAGTGAACATGGTGGAATGTCGCTTTTGGGCTCAGAAAACTAGTACTGAGTGGTGGGGTCACATAGTTATGCAGATCTGGGATGATGAGCTGTGGCTGCAGAACTTTCGGATGCAGAAAGCCACTTTTCTGGAACTGTGTGCTGAGCTCGCCCCAACCCTGCAGTGCAGTGACACCCAAATGAGAGCTACCCTCATGGTGGAGAAGCGCGTGGCGATTGCAGTGTGGAAGCTGACTACTCCAGACGGCTACCAGTCAGTCATGGATCAGTTTGGAATGGGGAGGTCAACCGTTGGGACTGTATTAACGCAAGTGTGCAGGGCCATTAATTGCATCCTGCTGCGAAAGACTGACTCTTGGCAACATGCATGAAATAGTGGAGGGCTTTGCAGAAATGGGTTTCCCTAACTGTGACGGGGTGATAGATGACATATTCAAATTTTGGCACCAGATCACCTTGCGACAGAATACATCAATAGGAAGGGGTACTTCTCCATGGTGTTGCAGGTACTTGTGGATCACTGTGGCCGTTTCACTGACATCAGTGCGGGAAGGTGCATATTCAGGAATATCAGCCTTTATAGAAAGCTGTGAGCAGGGGCTTTCTTCCCAGACCAGAAGATCACCATAGGGGATGTCAAAATGCCCATAGTGATCTTGGGAGACCTGGCGTATCCCTTAATGCCATGGCTCATGAAGCCGTACATGGAAAACCTAGATAGTAGTAAGGAGTGATTCAACAATAGGCTGAGTAGGTGCAGGATGATCATGGAATGTGCATTAGGCAGATTAAAGGACCGCAGGTGATGCCTTTATAGGAGGTTAGACCTCAGTGAAGAAAATATTCCCATGTCCTAGCCACATGTTGCATAATATTGTGAAGGGAAGGGCTATTGGAGGGGCACAACAGGGGGCAATTCAAATCAGGAAGGCTTCGAGGAAACACTTTGAAGATGAGAACCAGTAACATTTGTTGCCATGCTTAGGACTGCAGTGCTTAATGAAGTCAAGTTTTGCTAGACCAAGAAGCACTTGTAATTGTTCAGGCCAAGGATTCAATGTAAGCAAAAGATTACAGTGCTTGTGTATTTGCTGATGCTTTTTGCTAGTATAAATTGCATGGAAACAAATAGAGTGCTTATCTTTCAAGTAACTTTGCTTTTATTGCAAAACAAAAAAGCCACAACAGTGCGCGCGCACACACACAGACACATGCACGTTCTCAAGGGAGAGGAGGTACCAGGGGAGGGCCGACTTTCAGAGCTGAGCTATCATTTGTGAAGATGTCTGCGGGGGTGGGGCGCACGGTAAAGCGAGAAGTCCCAGAATACGGAAAGGAATGTGTGGGTGGAGTTTGCGGAGGGCATGAGAAAGAGTTCTGAATGTGCTCAGTCTGCAGCGTTATGAGGGACGCAGCATGTCGGTTTGCCCCTAGCCAAAAATTTTTATCATCCTCTCTGCTGCATCCCTACTGTAGGCCTTATTTTTCTTTTCTTTTTCTGCTTGTCGCTTTCCTGCCACTGCCTGCATTCACTCTTCTCTGCTTCTGAGTGAAGTAGCACCTCCCTGAACATATCTTCCTTGCTCCAGCTTGGGCACTTTCTTATCTGGCTGAGACGCTCAGCCAGTGTGTAGGGGGTGCCTTTCAAAGACAGATCTGGAGAAGCACAAGGAACAATACACAGAAGCATGATTGGTAAGTATACATACAGCATTGAAACAGTTCAGTAAAACACACCACTGCTAACATACCAGTCACTTTCTCGCTGACCCTAGACAAGCACACGTGCCGGCGAACCCCCAAGCATGATGAGTTTACCCCGGGGCATCGGAGAAAAGCAATATTATAGGGTCTCGGGGCACTTGACGGGGGAAAATATTCTGAAGATTCCCACCCTTTTCCACAGGCAGGGATCATTGTAGCAGACATCTCACTCTTGAGGGTGACCAGAGAAGCAAGGATCCATCCACTACATGCTGGCAGCTTCCGCTTTGGTCCCTATGCTGCTTGCCTCTGTGCCGCTTTGGTCCCTCCTCAAGTGATTGCAGAATGGTGCGGGAAAGTGCCCTTCAGCGAGGGGAAGGAGCAAAGCAGCTCTGCCAAGGAGCCTTCGGCACGGGATTGCTGAGTACCTGCAGGAAAGCTTCCTAGAGATCTAGATTGTAAAGCTGAATCCTCTGAAATTACACATTGCAGTCTTGAACACTGTTTGTTTCTTCTCTGATTTCTTCTCACAGAACATGAAAATATTCCTTATGGGGTAGAGCTTTTAAATACAACTCTGGTCCTCAAGTGCCCTCTTTGGAGACTCTGGTCCTAATGCAAAGTACATTGAAGTCAGTGGAAAGACTCCTTATCATCCTTATCTGCTTCCTTTGTACCCCTTACATTGAGTCATGTTGGTGTTGTTCACAGTGATCACTTCAGTCAGGAGAATTTCACAATTGGGATCCCTATAAATGGAACCACAATGCCTTATTATTCACATTGTTATTTTAAGGATGGAGGTTTCATGCTTCATTTCCAAACAAAACACTAGTTTTCACAGATCACAAGATGCTGCTTTTCCTTTCTTCTGTCCAAATCCAAAAGACCCTATATGAGTGAGGTGGTGTTTTGAGAAAATGTGATGTGAACATTGTGATATAAGCAGAAAGTAATTTTTATTTTATTATCAACTTGATGTGTAGAAAGCACTCTTTATCTAAGGACTGTCCCCTTCAGAAGATCTTGATACTTGTTCATCCTCAACTACTAATCAGTTAAAGGTAGGGGGGCTTTAAAGGCCACAATAGCCAGATGGATTAGCCATGTAGTGCTTGGAGGATTCATGTCTGACTAGACTCCTACATGGTGCCCATCGCCACACTAACTTCATACCTTGTATATGTTAATGAATTTATTCTAACACCCATCTGTGGTAGTGAAGGGAAGAGATTTGCAAGGTTACAGTAGGGTCTTCCACTACCACTTTCACCAGTGACTCAGTAATTTACTTCCTTTTCTAAATATGTAGATGACATAGCTACCTCAATGTTTTTCTTCTCATGGATTGCTGTTTCTTATTTCCTCCCAGAGGATTATCTGACACAAAAGTGAAAAATGTTGTCTGCCTGTTAGTTTTTTTCCTTCTTCCCACTGCCTTTTTTTGTACTTGACAATCTCTTCCTCAATTTGTTTTTGAGTATAAATCTGGAATGATATCCCTTTATAATACTTTTTTAATTTGTAAACAGTATTGGGTGACTAATATCTCAGCTTTTGCAAATGGCTGTAGGGCTAAAACACAGGACATCTAATACTGCTTGGCTCAGTTAAATATAACCTCTACATAAGATAACGAATTTGGCTTAAATAGAATGTTGAAAAAATGTTTTTCATTTCACTGACATTAATATGCTGAGAGGTCTTCAAGGAACAGTGCTGCTCTTTTGTGGATTAAATGCAAACTATAAACATTACTTTAACATAAGTCTTTTATTTTGTGATTTAATGTATGCATAGTCATACACAAAGAATTGTTAGAAAAATTAAATAATCCAATTAGCTAACTGGGTTCTGAAAACCAAGCAAGTGTCTTAGTAGCTGGGTTTTTTAATGAAGAAATAAAAATATTTTAATAAATATTTGCTTGAGTGTGCATCTATACTTTAATAATTAAAATACAAGATTACATCTTTATTGTTTCCAAATGGACATGAGTATTCTTCACTATGAGGTGTTGAGCAGCTGCCCCCCAAAAGGTGACTGCATTTCAGTTGTGAACAAAGGGAGTGTGTGTGTGTGTGTGTGTGTGTGTGTGTGTGTGTGTGTGTTTAAAAAAAATTGTAAAATTGTTATAAACTGTTCTTGCAAAGATTTACACGTGATTAACTCTATGCACTGTGAGTAGTCTCATTGAAGTGAAGAAATATTGACTCTGTGCTCTCCCTCTTCCAAAAATCACCCAAATTCTCCCAAACCAAGCTCCTGCCTGCTATGATCATGCACTATGCTGCATTAATGTGAATGGACAAAGTAATCTCAGGTGGATTTTAAATGAATAGGGCAACTGTGCATCCCACCAAAACCAGGAATGTCTTTTGGTTGATCCCAGAGGGGTTTACGGGATTTTTTTTTAATTTTGACCTGCTGCTGTAAACTCCAGAAGCCTGGCCACCTCAAGGAGTTGCCAACTAGCTGAGTTGGTGAAAAGGACAGTAAGCTGGGTGTGTATGCGTGCACATCTTAGATCTGTCACATGTTACAGTGGATAGGCTCTTCCGTGTAGTGCCTCGCGCTTCAGGCAGCACGCAACTTTCCAGCGTCACTTGTCCTGTCTCTCTTCCGCCTGGTCTGTCACCAAGTGATGTGATGTAATCTGAAGGGAATGAGGAACACTCACTAAATCTGTTTCTTAACCTGTACAGGTTGGGTCCCGCCTGCTGCACTTGCAAAAGGCCCCTGGATATCAGTCACCAGCTGTCCACTGCCTACTAACAAATTTAGGGGCCCTTTCCTGTACTAAACCTGAATCCCAATGCACAAGGAATTTCCCTTAATTGACGCTGAGCAACTCTGGATATTTAGTGGAAATAGCCTACATCAGGTCTAGGGTGAAAGAGTACATGTTGCTTGAGAAAGGTTTGTTTTGTTTTTTTGGTCTGGGAGTTATAATGTATTTAAACCAGCAGCCGTAATGCAGTAAAGGAAAATGTTTGCTCCCAGGTGTTGGGTCAGTGTCAGGTTTAATTAATGTCACAGCAGTTACTGCTATGAGTTTAACTTTGATTTTTCCATTACAAATGTAAGTCGGGAGAATTAAATACTGCATGATAAAGTATTTCAGTGAAATCTAGAGGTGAGGTTGAAGTGTAATCTGTAGTAATTCTGTTTAAGCCTGCAGCAGTGCCATCTTCAAAGCTCTGGAGTTTAGAGAGGTGCCAAGCAACATAAAATAAATATATAAACTCTTTTTGTTATGTTTTTAATCTTGGTTTAATTCAGAAGACTTATTAATCAAGTGAAACCATTTCAATAGAGAGAAGGAAATTTTCCACATGATGAGCTAGAAGTAGGACACAGAACTCTTGGTATTGGTAATAGCTAATATAATATGCATTTCCATTACACATCCATACTGACATACTGCTAATTTAAACTCTCCTGTATTATTGGGAAGGTTCTATTTCTGGCAATTAATGTGGAAAAATAATTGGTTAGATTTAAACTGTAGGGTCTAATCCTCTACAGGCATATGCAGGTGTAACTGCATGAAATTAATAGGAATTTCATTAATTTTGTCAGCAGTGAATCTGGTTCCTACAGACTAATCTAGTTGATGCTAAATTAGTACCAGTATTTAGCAACTTTATATTTTCAAAGTACTGTACAAAGATTAACTGATTTACTCTAATCCAATTAAACAAGTTTTTTTATTGAGATAAAGGTGGTAGAGCCCTGGGACTATTTTTTGTTTTTTTTTTTGTTTTTCTTTAAATCCCGCTTCCATCCCACACCACAATTCCAACTCCCCTCCCCCCCACATTCCAGCATTGTTTCTTGTATTTTTGTCCTACTCCACCTGCAGAAACTTTAGATCCCATAAATGCTGCAAGAGAGACAGATTCCCCCTATCCTGCTACTTAACAAAAAAAAACCCACCCAGACGCACAACGTGGTTGGTTTTTATATCTATATCTGTATATAAAATAAATAAAACCAAACAGAATTTAGACACAATTTTTACCACTAGAAGGATAAAACAAATCTTGCTTAAACCATGTAAAAATACTTTAACTCCTGTTCTAATAGACATCAAATCTTTCTTTCCCTTGTTTAAATGTAGGTACTAAAACCTTTATTTAAAAAAAGAACAACTTGCTTTACATTGCTGAAATTCTGTTTGACAAACTACTGTCATGTGTATATCACACAGAATGTCAAAACAAATTGCACCACAATTTTGCCTTAAAAGGTGCAGATTTTTTTTAATGATTATAAAAAGTAAGTTGTGTTTTTTAGAAATGGAAGCACCGTTGTAGAACTTTGAAACATACCATTAAAGTTATTTATATGTCAGGATTATTATTGCTTTTTGAAAAACATTTAATGGAAAAATTGTTCACAGCACCAGGGTTTTTGATAGAAATTTTTTTTTAAGAGGCTCAAACTAAATCAGTAACAAGGTCAACTTAAACAGCCAGTGTACTTAAACTTGCATTTTATTTTGATTTGTTTTGATTTGGGGTTTTTTGCCCACCCAATCCTGCCTGCAACAAAGTACATCTTACCTACTCCTGCTGTTATGTTATCGGGTCCTCTAGGACCCCAGTCCTACTGCAGGGCTGTAAAAGGTAGTTTTGCAGACCCATACAAAATTCCTTGCAGAGCTGCTGTCTAAATTCACTGTTATTTAGATCACTGCCTTCCCTGACCTTGTGACCATCCTAGTGAAGTCTTGTATCATTAAAATGACTTTTAAAAGACTAATTGGAATGGACCTGGAAACATCATGAACTAACACACTTCTCTAAACACTCTGCCTTTCTAATACCATTCTGATCGTTATGGGAAGTGGAGATGATCCCAAGGACCATAGAAATAAGTATACTTATGATAATAATCAAAGAAAGACTGAAGCAAGAAAATAATTTAATCTTAGATTTGATAAGTTAGAGAACAGACAAAGGCAAAACAGGAGTATCAGATGGAAGGAAGAATGGGAATCACATGACACTCACATGTGAGTTAGTTAGCAAAATCCTAGGAGGAGGAAAAAATAGCCCAGTATGTTTAGACCAGGGATTAGTCAATTATTTTTTGTCAAGGTCCAAATTTCTTGGTCAGGCCATAGTCAAGGTCCAGACTCCAGGGAAAATAATAAAAAACAACAATAATGATAATAAGTAAAATAAAAGATTTTTGGGGTCCATTCAAATGCATCTGGTGGTCCAGATTTGGCCCACGTTCCACCCGTTGACAATGCCTGATAAACTACAGCACAGTGTACAACAGCCAGCCTCTGGATCAGGGGTCCCCAACGTGGTGCCCGCAGGCGCCATGGCGCCCACAGGGGCATCTTAATGCGCCCTCATCCTGGCCCCCGGGAGAGCACCCGCTGAAATGCCGCCGAATTTCAGCGGCATTTTGGCGGGGACGCCTCTTGATGATGCCGCTTGCCGTCGACAAGTGACGTCATCGCGAGGCGTTGCCCCCGAAATTCGGCAGCATTTTGGCGGGTGCTCCACTGCTGCAGTGGTCCTTCGGCTGGCGCCCGCCAGCCAAAAACATTGAGGACCACTGCTCTGGATCTAGACCAGGGGTTGGCAACCTTTCAGAAGTGGTGTGCCGAGTCTTCATTTATTCACTCTGATTGAAGGTTTCGCGTGCCAGTAATACATTTTAACATTTTTAGAAGGTCTCTTTCCATAAGTCTATAATATATAACTAAACTATTGTATGTAAAGTAAATAAGGTTTTTAAGTTGTTTAAGAAGCTTCATTTAAAATTAAATTAAAATACAGAGCCTCCTGGACTGCTGGCCAGGACTCAGGCAGTGTGAGTGGCACTGAAAATCAGCTCACGTGCCATAGGTTGCCTACCTCTGATCTAGACAAAGATATAACCCTACACCAAGGGTGTCAAACTCAGGTGGAGAGACCCAAATGTCACTTTTAATTATGGCCCATCAGCTGGGGTGTAAATTTAGAACTATAGTAGGAGGTTTGCACAAAGATCAAAGTAGAGCATAGTATTTATGGAGTTACTAAACTTTTGTTGTGTTTCAGTAGTGCCTAGAGGTCCCAATCCAGGATCAAAACCCTGTTGTTCCAGGTGCTGTACAAACACATAAAGATGGACCATGCCCCAAAGTACTTACAGGTTGTTGTTTGTTTGTCCAATGACTTATTGTCCCATTCAGTGAGAAAATTTGCTACCCTCTGGGACCTCAAGTATGTCTATCCTTTGTTTCTTTTCAGTCCCCATCCTCCTTTCTGTCCCTTCTCATCTGTGTGTGTGTGTGTGTGCATTTGTCATTTGACCTTCTGTCTGCATTTTCTTCCCTGTAGTGACCCCCAATTCCCACTGCTTGTAGACTTTACTCCCTCTTATCCCTTTTATTTGTTTGTGCAAAAATCTTAGATTTCATAATCTGAACATGTCAAGTGGGCCACATAATGCATCCAGTGGGCTGGATCTCGCTCATAAGCTGTATATTTGACACCCCTGCCCTATGCTATTACAGTAAGACTAGCTAATGAAAAGGGCTCAGAAAGGCAAAATTCCTTAAAAGGAACACAAATTTCAATTTTCAAAGACTTACCCTACTACCTGTTAAATGAAGAGGTGGAGAATAATGGTAACACTCTGTTAAGCAACAATCTGATATGGATGGGAATTCCCCTTGAGACTGTGTGTCTCAAGTATCAGCCAGCAGATTTTGTGGCAGAATTCTAGCCTACACTATCCGACACCCACCCGCCTATTATCTCACCCGCTGGAGCTCTGCTGATCCCTTCCCGCCACACAGTCAGGCTAGATTCAAACTGACCCAACAACTCGGCTTAAAAAGTACCATGAGCTCTTTAGGAAAATGGTTCTCTATCTTATCTGGACACACTGCTTCCTTGCATCTAGCTCAAACCCTACTCCCATTTAGGAATGGGAAGGGCAGGATCATTTTGACCCCATAATGCTCATTTTCAAATGCCATGAGAGTCTTAACTCCCAGATTGAGAATCCAGGCTCTAGTTCATAGAATATCAGGGTTGGAAGGGACCTCAGGAGGTCATCTAGAACAGCCCCCTGCTCAAAGCAGTACCAATCCTTAGACAGATTTTTGCACCAGATCCCTAAATGGCCCCCTCAGGGATTGAACTCAGAGCCCTGGGTTTAGCAGGCTAATGCTCAAACCACTGAGCTATCCCTCTCCAAAGACAATTGAAGTCAGAGAGATTCCTGTTGGCCTCAGTGGGCTTTGAAAGAGGCCTTTCATGTGGGTGAGGCAAGGGGATGGACATCAGAGTCCCTTTTGGGGATGAAGAAGAGAGTCATTCAGTCATGGGTACATTCTGACAACAAGGAACCCAAAAGTGTGGAGCCATGTGCACTCATGTTTGTAGCTCTCAGCCTGCCCCCAAAGCCAGAAATTTACCATAAGAAACTGTGGAGAAAATATCAGCTTAGTGAGACAGACCATGGAGAAATGACCTCTGAATTGTCAGTTAGCCAAACCAAGGCAAGGTCACAGGTTAAAAAAGTGGCTATTAAAACGCACACTCTGAGGAAGTAATTGGGGTAAGCAGTAAAATGTGACTAAAGATTCACTGACACTTAAGGCCCTTAGCTACCCCCTTGGGACTTGGCTATTGACGTAAGTGATAACCAGCTGCAAATGAATACTAAGTGATTAATGGGACTTGACATCCATAAACTAAACAAAAGAGTTGTGAGCCTACAGTACCAGAAGGAAAAATACTTACAATTTCCATAAAATTGGTACTTTGTTCTAATATAAATTATTTCATTTGTCCATTTTACAAGTAATTTGTAATAATGTTTATTAACTGACAACAATTTATGGCTACTTATAATAAATGAATACTAAGCCAAGGCACAAAGACAAAACTGGGGGAGGGAGAGGAATCAGATCAGTATCTTAGATGCCTGTATATTAATGTGAGAAGTATGGGGAATAAGAAGGAAGAATTTGTAATGCTAGTAAATAAACACAATTATGATATAGTTGGCATCACAGAGACTTCGTGGGATAATATGCATTACTGGAATATTGATATAGAAGGGTACAGCTTGCTCAGGAAGGATAGGCAGGGAAAAAAGGGAGGAGGTTTTGAGATATATATAGATATATAGAAAGAATGTATACACTTGGACTGAAGTTGAGATGGAAATGGGAGACAGACTTGTTGAAAGTCTCTGGGTAAGGATAAAAGGGGTAAAAAACAAGGTTGATGTTATGATAGGGGTCTACTACAGACCATCTAACCAGGAAGAAGTGGTGAATGAGGCTTTTTTTTTTTTTTAAACTAACAAAATCATCCAAAGCACAGGACGTGGTGGTGGTGATGGGGGACTTCAACTACCCAGACATTTGTTAGGAAAATAAGATAGCAGGGCACAGATTATCCAACAACTTCTTGGAATGTATTGGAGACACTTTTTTTTATTCTAGAATGTGGAGAAAGCTACTTGGGGAGAGGCTGTTCTAGATCTAATTTTGATAAATAGGGAGAACCCAGTTGAGCATTTGAAAGTGCAAGGCAGCTTGGGTGAAAGTGATCATGATTCTAAGGAATGGTAGGAGGGAGAACAGCAAAATAAAGACAATGGATTTCAAGAAGGCAGACTTTAGCAAACTCAGGGAGTTGATAGGTAAGATCCCATAGGAAATAAGTTTAAGAAGAAAAACAATTGAAGACAGTTGGCAGTTTTTCAAAGAGACATTATTAAGGGCACAAGAGCAAACTATCCCAAGACCATACTGGCTTAACCAGGAGATCTTGAATGATCTAAAAATCAAAAAAGAGTCCTACAAAAAGTGGAAACTCGGTCAAATTACAAAGAATGAATATAAACAAATAATTCAAGTGTATATAGGGGCAAAATTAGAAAGGCCAAGGCACAAAATGAGATCAAACTAGCTAGAGACATAAAGGGTAACAAGAAAACATTCTACAAATACATTAGAAGCAAGAGGAAAACCAAGGACAGAGTAAGCCCATTACTCAATGTGGGGAGAATGACAATAACAGAAAATGTGGAAATGGCAGAGGTGCTTAATGACTTCTTTGTTTCTATTTTCACCAAGCAGGTTGGTAGTGATTGTACACCTAACATAGTGAATGCCAGTGAAAATGGGGTAGGTTCAGAAACTGAAATAGGGAAAGAACAAGTCAAAAATTACTTAGGCAAGTTCATAGACCATCAGGGTTGGAAGGGACCTCAGGAGATCATCTAGTCCAACCCCCTGCTCAAAGCAGGACCAAGCCTCAGACAGATTTTTTGCCCCAGATTCCTAAATGGCCCCCTCAAGGGCTGAACTCACAACCCTGGGTTTAGCAGGCCAAGACTCAAACCACTGAGTTATCCTTCCCCTGTCTCCATGTCCCCCCCATGAAGTTAAATGTCTTCAAGTCACCATGGCCTGATGAAATGCATCCTAGAATACTCAAGGATCTGACTGAGGAGATATCTGAGCCATTAGTGATTATCTTTGAAAAGTAATGGAAGACGAGAGAGATTCCAGGAGACTGGAAAAAGGGCAAATATAGTGCCCATCTATAAAATGGGAAATAAGGACAACCCAGGGAATTACAGACCAGTCAGCTTAACTTCTGTACCAGGAAAGATAATGGAGCAAATAATTAAGGAATCAAATTGCAAACATGTAGAAGATAATAAGGTGATAAGAAATAGTCAGCATGGATTTGTCAAGAACAAATCATGTCAAATCAACCTAATAGCTTTCTTTGACAGGGTAACACGCTTTGTGGATAGTGGGCAAGCGGTAGATGTGGTATATCTAGAATTTAGTGAAGCTTTTGATACAGTCTTGGATGACCTACTCATTAACAAACTAGGGAAATACAACCTAGTTAGAGCTACTATAAGGTGGCTGCATAATTGGTTGGAAAGCTGTTCCCAGAGAGTAGTCAGCGATGGTTCACAGTCATGCTGGATGGGTATAATGAGTGGGGTTCCACAGGGATCAGCTCTAGGTCTGGTTCTGTTCAATATCTTCATCAATGATTTAGATAATGGCATAGAGAGTACACACATATAAAGTTTGTGGATGATAGCAAGCTGGGAGGGGTTGCAAATGCTTTGGAGGATAGGATTAAAATTCAAAATAATCTGGACAATTGGATCAATGATCTGAGGTAAACAAGATGAAATTAAATAAAGACAAATTCAAAGTACTCCACTAGGAAGGAACAATCATTTGCACACATGCAAAATGGGAAATGACTGTCTAAGAAGGAGTACTGTGGAAAGTGACCTAGGGGTCATAATGGACCACATCATTCTGGGATGTATTAGCAGGAGTGTTGTAAGCAGAACACGAGAAGTAATTCTTCCACTCTACTCTGCGCTGATTAGGTCTCAACTGGACTATTGTGTCCAGTTCCGGGTGCCACATTTCAGGAAAGATGTGGACAAATTGGAGAGAGTCCAGAGAAGAGGAACAAAAATGATTTCATGTCTAGAAATCATGATCTATGAGGGAAGATTGAAAGAATTGGGTTTGTTTAGTCTGGAAAAGAGAGGTCTGAGAGGGGATATAACAGGTTTCATGTACCTAAAAGGTTGTAAGAAGAAGAAAGAAAAAATATTTTTCCAAACCTCTGATGATAGGATAAGAAGCAATGGGCTTAAATTGTAGCAAGGAAGGTTTAGGTTGGACATTAGGAAAAACTTTCCAACTGTCAGGGTGGTTAACCACTGGAATAAATTGCCTACGAAGGTTGTGGAATCTCCATCACTGGAGATTTTTAAGAGCAGGATAGACAAACACCTGTCAGGGATGGTCTAGATGGTGCTTAGTCCTGCCATGAGTGCCGGGGACTGGACTTGATGACTTCCTGAGGTCCCTTCCACTCCTATGATTCTAATTACCATTATCCATTTCCCAAATTATATATATTCTTTGTGATGTTTGGGTGTTCTTTTAGCTTTTAATTACTTTAAGTAATTAAAATATACTAAGTAATTATTACAACTATTTTAATTATAAGTAGCCCTTAGGGAACATAAGTAAATAACAAGCAACTGTTTCATTTTGAATCAGTAGGAACTGCATATGCAAGGTACCTTTGAAAATCAAGCCATTTATTTAGGTGACAAAAAGGTTTTGGTGTAAAAGTTTAGGCACCCAACTACAAAAACATTGGCCAAAGTCCATTTAATGCAAAGGGTTTAACCCATCTAGCTGAGTCAAAAAAAGTGGTAACTAAATTTCAGAGATTACCCATGTAGATTGTTTATACAAAAGAGACTTCTGAGCAGGCCAAGAAAGGGAAATTGCCATAAGGGTATTGTCAATCAGAAATTCTCTATTCGCCAGGAGTCAGAAGACAGGGAGTAGTAATCTCAAGGTGTACAGTTCCACTCTGAAAAGTGACAACATAAAATTAGCATGTTCTTACTTGATTATTATTTATATTCTAGTAGTGCATAAAGACCCCAACTGAAATCTGGGACCCATTGTATTAGGTGTTCTCCGAAAGAGGTTGCAGTGTAAGTAGACAACACAGACAAAGGAAGCATTATTTTACCTGTAACTGAGGCAGAGAGAAATTAAGTGAGTTGCTTATAGTCACACAGGAGGTGTATACTAGAGCCAGGAATTGAACCCAGGTGGCTTGGGTTTCAGTTGAGCTCTTTAACCAGAAGACCATTCTTTCTCCATTTCAGTGTATGGATTCAGAGTCATGTTTACTTTATTGCCTGACATTAGTTTTTAACAACTTGCTCTACCTCTTATCTCTGCAGAGCCAATATAGCGAAGGGCAACCTCTACACTCTGAGCTAGGGGTGTGATTCACTTGCTCGTGTACCCATACTCAAACTGCCTCTTATCAAGCTAGCATGAGTATAAATTGCAGTGTGGCCCCAGCAGCACAGGTAGTGGCAGTGGAGACACAACTGAGTCAGGTTAAGTACATACCCACCATTTTCAGGCAGGTTTGTACTTGCTACAGCTCAGCCGTGGCTTCGCTGTGCAACCCTTGCTACTGCAGCTTCAATGCTATTTATATTTGCACTAGCTCAATGAGAAGGCAGAAATTTGCCTCAGGACCTTTATTACTCGACAGGTTTTACTGGTGACAAAGCAGAGGAAGGAAGGAAACAACCCAGTTTAGCTTTCATATCCTAGGTAGCGTTTGTGCAGCTGGCAGTAAGGAAGAGCTCTTTGTACTTGTATACTGAGCAATATCACCAGAAAATAAATATGGCCATTTTTACAGTGTACCTTTAAGTCATAAGAGCCACACACTTTGAATCTGTTGGCATGAAGACAAATGGGGAGAGCTGTTACATTATTTTTAAAAAGAAAGAAATCTCATTGGGTTTAGTATGTATTCCCAACGGGGGACAGCCTTTCGTAAAGACCATCTCCCATACTCTGGAAGAATTTACAACTCAGTAAATTATAACAGGAGATCTCACTTTTACAGTATATCCTAAACTAGACAGGTCAGATTGCAGCTGGAGAGAGGATAAAAAGACAGTTTAATACCTAATGCAAACTAATAATCTTACTAATTTTTTTTTGTCATTTTTTAACAGGGGGGTGGAATTAAGAGCAACCATAAACACCTTTTTCCCTCATTCACATCAGTTATACCACAAGAATCATAGAATCATAGAATTCAAGATCAGAAGGGACCATTATGATCATCTAGTCTGACCTCCTGCAAGATGCAGGCCTCATATGCCGATCCACCCACTCCTTAAGCAAGCGACCCCTGCCCCATGCTTCGGAGGAAGGCGAAAAACCTCCAGGGCCACTGAGAGTAGACAGTAGTATGAGAGTAGACAGTAGTATGCACTCTTGCTTGCAATGTACAGGCATTCCCTAATGTAGGCAGAGATGAACCAGATTGTTGGGCCAGGCGATGCCCAAGTAATAGTAAAGATAAATATTGGTCAGACTTCAGGGGCACAACTCCCAATCAACAACCACTGATTAACAGATGATGTGATTTTGAACTCAGATAAGAAAGGAAGATATTTTCAAATCATGATGCAAGTGGGCCACAGGCAATGAAATGATAAACTGTACATTATAATAGCAGGAAGGGTGGCGGAAAAGGCAGAGAAGCTAAAAGAACTAAGGAGAACAAAAGAGAACATACTAATAAAAATCCTGAGGAAACCTGCAGTCCTAAGAGGCCATCTAGACACGATTCTGTGTGGGGGAAAAAAACAGACTTTAATAGGCTAGAGCAAAACTGCTAAAGGTAAGGAGACAAAGCAAATGAATGACTCGTATCTGAGAGTGGAAAGAGAGCAGAAATCCTTTATATCAGAGATCAGAAGGGGAGTCTACAACACCAAACAAAAGAAATATCTGGAATCTTTGAAGATTTCTGTTTAAAAAAACTTTACCCTCCTTCCTTCTCTTCCCCCCCGCCCCCCCCCAAAAGTATGAAGACACTGGCACTAGAAAAGGGGGGGAAAATCCCACCTGAGGAGACTTTATTTTGTAGTCAACTAAACTTTGTTAGTTTAAAGTAAAAATTGATTTTTAAAAGCCCATGTTAAATACAAACACCAGGACAAGCAGTAATTGTAAAGCTTCAGGGTGACCACAGATGGCACCCAAAAGAAATTGATTTCTAAAGACAAAGTTTGAGTGCTCATTTGAGGGAGGAAAACCTGGAGAAAAATAGAATTCTGGGTTTTTTAAGGATAATTATGGGTGATGGGTATCTTATGGTAAGCTCAGTTTAAGGAGAATTGTAAGTGGTAGGTGGAGTGTCAAGAATATTTGGTATCAGTGTATTAAAATGGAACTGAAGTCTTCTGGTGGAGGTTTGGAAACTAATCAAATAACCTGGGAAAGAAACAAGAATTCAAGTAGAAAGTAGTGCCACAGTTGAATAAATGTTTGTAAATCCTAGAAATGTAGGGCTCAAGAAGTCATCAAGTCCAACCCCCTGTACTGCAGCCAGACCAAGTAAACCTAGACCATCCCTGACAGATGTCAGGTTTGTTTAAAAACCTCCAATGATGGGGACTCCATGACTTCCCTTGGGAACCTATTCCAGAGCTTAATTATCCTTACAGTTAGAAAGTTTTACCTAATATCTAACCTAAATCTCCCTTACTGCACATTAAACCATTATTTCTTGTCCCGTCTTTAGTGGACATGGCGAACAATTGATCATTGTGCCCTTTAAAATAGCCCTTAATATACTTGAAGACTGTTATCACGTCCCTCCTCAGACTTCTTCTTTTAAGATTAAATATGCCCAGGTTTGGTTTTTTTTGGGGGGGGGGGTTGAACCTTCCCTCATAGGTCGTTTTCTAAGCCTTTTATCATTTTTGTTGCTCTCCGCTGGATTGTTTCTAATTTGTTCACACCTTTCCTAAAGTGTGGTGCCCAGAGTTGGACACAGTACTCCAGCTGGGGCCTCATGAATTGCCTCCCATGGCTTACATATGACACTCCTGTTAATACACCCCAGAGCAATATTAGACTTTGTTGCAGTTGCCTCATATTGTTGACTCATATTCAATTTGTGATCCATTATAGCCCCAGATCCTTTTCAGCAGTACTACTGCCAAGCCAGTTATCTCTCATTTTGTAGTTGTACATTAGATTTTTTTCCTTTCTAAATGAAGTGCCTTTGCGCTTGTCTTTATTGAATTTCATCTTGTTGAATTTAGACAAATTTTCCAATTTGTCAAGGTTGTTTTAAATTCTAATCCCAACCTCTAAAGTGCTTGCAACCCCTCCCAGGTTGGTGTTATCTGCAAATTTTATAAACATATCCTCCACTCCATTATCCAAGTAAGCAATGAAAATATTGAATAGTACTGGATCTCAGACTTGACCCCACTAGATACTCCCAGTTTGACAGCGTACCATTGATAACTTCTCTTTGCGTACGGGCTTCCACCTACTTTATAATAATTTCATTTAGACCACATTTCCCTAGTTTGCTTTTGATAATGTCATGTGGGACTGTGTCAAAAGCCTTACTAAAATCAAGATCAGGTGGATTTGATTTTAAATCAATTGATTTAAATCATGATTTAAATCACTACTCAGGAAGACTAAATTTAATCATGGATTTCTACATAAAAGTACATTCTTGTTGGTTGTTATAACCTTAATACATATTCTTCACAACTCAGAGATAGATGTAGGCTTCATTTTTAGAAGGTACACACTATACATTTTTAAAGTGATTTATTTTGAAAACTTTTCAGATTAGTTTTACAGCTATATCAGAAAATGAATGATTGTTTGGTTACTTCATTTACCGAAGGTAACTGAAGCAGATATTTATGAAGTCATGGAGGTGAATTATCTCCAATTCAACAGGTTAGTCATTAATATTTGGAGGATTTTCTTGCCATGCTATGCTAGGAGGAGAACATCACCAAACAGACATTTAAATTGTTTTATTTAACTAAAACAATAATATTATGTATTCTGAATTTTTTTCTTCAACAGCAAACATGTTTTAACAAAACAAGCATATGAATGTTTTGAATTTAGTTAAACATTCAAGATTTTAAAAATTGCTTTTAACTAAAATAGTTAAATGAAATATTAAAAAAAAAAAGTTAAATCGACTATGTCAGCCAGGTCAACATGAGAAACTTAAAATATTGGCTTCTGCAGCTAACTCAGTCGTCTTCACCTTCATTTTCCTGTTTGTTCATAATCTGGAAAAGGAAAAACAAGCTTTCCTGCCTTTTCAGGTCCCAAACGATTTCTCAGTTTGGAATGAATTAGTCCAAAGGAAGAAAATATTCTTTCTACACCGGCAGAAGACGCTACTGCTGTTAAAAGTGAGATTATCACTTCAACAGTCTCTGAATCCAAGTGCTTAAATGACTTCCGCTAGTTCACTGGTGTGACTTTCTTTAAAACATCATCAGCAAACATATTTATTGAATGGTTCACTCTGAGCTCTGAAGTTTATTATAGTTGGCATTATGGAGGGATGGTTGCTGGATGTCCATGTCATAGACAACTCCTCTCCTTCAGTAGTTAAGGTTTGACTCTGGTACCAAGTATTGAGAATGTTTGCAAGAAAATGAGCTGGAGATAGTGCTTGTCCCATTAGTGTTTTTAATGCTTGTAATTTAACTCTGTCATTGCCTATTTCTCTTTTTAAGATTTCACTCAGTTCCTTCCAGATTTCAACAGTGTCAGCACTAAAACAGCTATTTCCCTGCATTTTGTTCAAGACTAGAGAAATAGGCTTCAGGATACTCAGCATGTGTTCAACATTTCTCTTAAGTCCAATGTTGAGAACTTTGGCTGTTACAGTGCCATCTATTTTTTTTCACGATTTTGTTCACAAACTGTCATCAGATTAGGCCAATTCTTGATACAGTGCTCAAAACAGTCCACTGCTGAGTTCCATCACACGTCTTGTGGGAGAGTTAGCTTGGTTCCTCCCACTTTTTTCAGAGCAGCTGCTGCAAAGTGGTTGTTACTGAAGTATTTTGCAATTTCAACAATATTAGCCTTTATTTCTGGAACACTGAAGTCTTGGCTAGGAGGTGTGTCAAATGAGCACTGCAACCATATGTTATTAGCTTGGGATTCTTTCCACTCTCTTCTAAATTTCTTCTCATCTTGGGTACTTTTGCAGCATTGTCTGTGACCAAGTTGTGTACTAGACATTTTAATTTTTTTTCAGGGTATGGCTACAGATGGAGGAGAATCTAAAATCTAAAGGTATATTCATAAAAGGAAAAAGATAGAGATGAGAGCTAGAATTGGTTAAATGGAATCAATTACATACAGTAATGGCAAAGTTCTTAGTTCAGGCTTGTAGCAGTGATGGAATAAACTGCAGGTTCAAATCAAGTCTCTGGAGTACATCCCCAGCTGGGATGGGTCATCAGTCCCTTGTGTAGAGCTTCAGCTTGTAGCAAAGTCCCTCCAGAGGTAAGAAGCAGGATTGAAGACAAGATGGAGATGAGGCATCAGCCTTATATAGGCTCTTCCAGGTGTATGAACACTTCTTTGTTCTTACTGTGGAAAATTACAGCAAAATGGAGTCTGCAGTCACATGGGCAAGTTCCTGCAACCCTGCTGAGTTACAAGGCGTATCTGCCTCCTCTCAATGGGTCAGTTGTGTAGCTGATGGTCCTTAATGGGCCATCAAGCAGGCTAGTCAGAGCTAACACCAACCTGTCTGGGATTTTTCCCAGAAATACAGCACAAATTTGAAATACAGACAGTATACAGCCAATACTCATAACTTCAACTACAAAATGATACAGACATACAGACAGCATAATCATAACCAGCAACCCATAACCTGGTCTTAGACACCTTAGACCACCTTTACGTAAGATTTGGTGCCACTACAGGACCTTGGTTGCAAACCATGTTCTATATGGTCCCAGTTTATATCAATAACGTCACACATGCTCAGGTCATACTGCTAGCATAGGCCTGGCCATGTCAGCATTGGTACACATCCCTCCTAGACATTTCTGTGGGATCCCTAATTATCTTGCCACTCTTCCTAAACCTTCTCACACAGGATCATGGACCTTTCCAACACCCAAACCTGCAGTTGCTCCATCTTACAGCGTGGAAGCTCCATGGTTGAATCCGTCTGAGCTTTCCTGTTCAGACCAGGTTAAACAGGTCCTCTTGGCAGTAGAAAACCCTTGACGATGGCCATGTACCTTGACAAGTGGAAGAGATTTTCAGTCTGGTTGGCGCAACACAACTCGCCCCCAATGCTAGCCTCAGTGCCGCACATAGAATCATAGAATCATAGAATTCAAGATCAGAAGGGACCATTATGATCATCTAGTCTGACCTCCTGCAAGATGCAGGCCTCATATGCCGATCCACCCACTCCTTAAGCAAGCGACCCCTGCCCCATGCTTCGGAGGAAGGCGAAAAACCTCCAGGGCCACTGCCAATCTACCCTGGAGGAAAATTCCTTCCCGACCCCAAATATGGCGGTCAGCTGAACCCCGAGCATGCGGGCAAGACTCTCTAGCCATACCCTCTGGAAAAAGCTTAAGGATATCATATCATTGACCCATTGTACTATTTACCAGTGTGGCACTTAATTGACCTATTGACTAAGCCCCTTATCCTATCATACCATCTCCTCCATAAACTTATCTAGCTTAATCTTAAAGTCATGGAGGTCCTTCGCCCCCACTGTTTCCCTCGGTAGGCTGTTCCAGTATTGCACTCCTCTGATGGTTAGAAACCGTCGTCTAATTTCAAGCCTAAATTTCCTGACTGACAATTTATATCCGTTCGTCCTCGTGTCCACATTAGCACTGAGCTGAAATAATTCCTCTCCTTCCCTCTCCTTCCCTGGTATTTATCCCTCTGATATATTTAAAGAGTGCAATCATATCTCCTCTTATCCTTCTTTTGGTTAAGGAAAACAAGCCGAGCTCCTCAAGTCTCCTTTCATACGACAGGCCTTCCATTCCTCGGATCATTCTAGTGGCCCTTCTTTGTACATTCTGGACTACCTTCTATATCTGAAACAGGAGGGTCTCTCGTTGGCAGCCAAGTGCACTCTTATAGAAGACATCTCGGCATTCCACCTGGGCATACAGGGCTGCTAAGTTTTTGCTAACCCCATGGTCAGCCGCTTCCTAAAGGGGCTTGGCAGGTTGTACCCACGTGTTCACCAACCGATTCCTGCCTGAGACCTCAACTTGGTCCTCTCTAGGCTCATGGGGCCACCCTTTTGAGCCTTTAGCAACATGCTCCCTGCTCTACCTCTCCTACAAGGTCGCATTCCTAGTGGCAATAACCTTGGCCAAGAGGGTGTCTGAGCTCAGGGACCTGACTTCAGACCCACTCTACACCATGCTCTCTAAGGACAAGGTTCAGCCCAGGCCCCACCCTGCTTTCCTCCCGAAGGTTGTCTCACAATTCCATGTGAACGAGGACATCTTCCTCCCTAAACCTCATTCTAACAACAGGGAACAGAGACTCCACACTCTGGCCATCCACAGAGCGCTGACTTTCTACATTGAGAGAACAAAGTCATTCAGGAAGTTGGTCCAGCTCTTCGTGGCAGGATGAAAGGTCAGCCAGTTACAGCCCAGCGCATTTCATCATGGATCATGGCCTGTATCAGTGAGTGCTACAACCTAGCAGCGGTTCCTGCACCTCCGATCATTGCGCACTCTACCAGGGCACAGGCTTCATCAACGGCGTTCCTGGCTCAAGTTCCTACTCAGGAAATCTGCAGAGCGGCGCCGTGGTCTTCCATACACACTTTCTCTGCACACTACGCAATCACCTGGCAGGCCAGAGACGATGCGGCCTTTGGAAGAGCAGTATTCCAATCAGTGGACAGCTCCGACCCCACGTCCTAGATTTGGCTTGGGAGTCACCTGATTGGAATGGACATGAACAAGCACTCGAAGAAGAAAAAACAGCTACCTCTTGTAACTGTTCTTCGAGATGTGTTGTTCAATGCCATTCCAATACCAACCCTCCTACCCCTCTGTTGGAGTAGCCAGCAAGAAGGAACTGAAGGGGTGGTGGTTCGGCAGGGCTCTATATTAGGCACCATGAAGGCGTGACTCCAGGGGGTGCCCAGGCCAACCCAACGGATGCTGCTAGGGGAAAAATCTTCCAGACAACATGCACGTGTGCACGCACACGCCTGATTGGAATGGACATGAACAACACATCTTGAAGAACAACAGTTACAAGAGATAAGTCACTGTTTTTTCTCATGATGTTGTTTCATTCGGGTAACCAGGCCTTGCATTTCTTTGTTGCACTGTTTGCATTTTGCACGCATGCCTGTCTTACCCACAAGTAGAGGAACTTCATTAAAATATTCCCAAACTGGGTCTCTCTTATGGCCTGCTGCCATTATAGGTTTTCCCTTCTAGTGAGAGAATAGTATGGTAGATCTTAAATCAATGAAGGCTACACTCAGAAAGACCTCAAGACTTCTGGAATATGCTGCTGAAACAGTTTCACTTTTGTTTCTACTGCCTGTCCCTCCCTTCTCACATTTATCTCCAGACTTCTTCTCCTTTAGAAGATCTATTCCTCCCCAACAAATTTGCAGAGGAACAATAGGGTTGAGGTCTGTTTATTTCTCACCTATCTCTCTATATTTATTTATTTATTTAAAACATTTATTTATTTAAAAACACAAAACCACAGTTTGAGAACTGCAAAACTAAGCCCTGGTCTACACTACAAGTTTACGTCAAATTTAGCAGCATTAGATCGATTTTAACCCTGCACCCGTCCACACGACGAAGCCATTTTTGTCGACTTAAAGGGGTCTTAAAAGCGATTTCCGAACTCCTTCCCGATGAGGGGATTAGCACTGAAATCGACCATGCTGGGTTGAATTTGGGGTAGTGTGGATGCAATTTGATGGTATTGGCCTCCGGGAGCTATCCCACAGTGCTCCATTGTGACCGCTCTGGACAGCACTCTCAACTCAGATGCACTGGCCAGGTAAACAAGAAAAGCCCCACAAACTTTTGAATTTTATTTCCTATTTGGCCAGCATGGCAAGCTGATCAGCACAGGTGACCATACAGAGCTCATCAGCAGAGGTGACCATGGAGTCCCAGAATCGCAAAAGAGCTCCAGCATGGACCGAACAGGAGGTACTGGATCTGATCGCTGTGTAGGGAGACAAATTCATGGTATCAGAACTCTGTTCCAAAAGACAAAATGCCAAAATATTTGAAAAAATCTCCAAGGGCATGAAGGACAGAGGCTATAACAGGGACCCGTAGCAGTGCCGCGTGAAACTTAAGGAGCTCAGGCAAGCGGACCAAAAAGCCAAAGAGGCAAACCACCGCTCCGGGTCAGACCCTCAGACATGCCGCTTCTATGATGAGCTGCATGCAGTTCTAGGGGGTACCCCTACAACTACCCCACCCCGTACGTGGACTCCTGCAAGGTAGTCTCACGCAACAGGTATGAGGATTTTGGGAACAAGGAAGATGATAGCACACAGACGGCAACAGAGAAACCAGTCTCCTAGACAGCCAGGAGACATTACCCTCCCAACTCGGGCTCCTGGACCTTGAAGGCGGAGAAGGCCCCTCTGGTGAGTGTACCTTTGTAAATATAATACATGGTTTAAAAGCAAGCGTGTTTAATTTGCCCTGAAGACATGGGATGTGTTTGCGGCCAATAAAGCTACTGGAATGCAGTCAAGCAATATCCGTTCTTTATCTCTGTGTTATCCTCAGGAGAGCGATATCATTCATGGTCACCTGGTTGAAATAGGGACACAGGTTCTGCTGGACTGTGTGACTGTGGCTGAAAAGAAATCATGCTCACTGTTAGCCACGCGGTGAGAGGAGGGGTGAAGCGATCATCCCAGAGAATTGGGTGTGTGACGGGGGGGGGGTAGTTGGGTTTGTGCTGCACGTTAATTCGAAAACCTTAGCCCCTCCTTTTAAACGGCCAACCCATTTTAAATGGCCAACCCAACTCTCCCTTTTTTTCCTCCCGCAGCCGCAAATGTTTCAACGCTACCACTATCATCTCCGTCCCGAAGGCTAGCGCAGATAAGAAGGTGAAAAAAACACATGCAGTCCTCTCGCACTAAAAGAGCCCAGCAGAATGCGTGGAGGCAAACAGTGTCAGAGCCCAGGAAAGTACAAAATGAATGCGAGTACCAGAGGGATGCATGAGATGAGAGGAGGCAGGATCAAGAGGAGAGGTGGCAGGAGCAAGAGGAATGGTGGCGGCAGCGTGATAAGAGGAGGCAATGCTGAGGCTACTGGAGGATCAAACTGATATGCTCCGGCGTATGGTTGAGGTGCAGGAAAGGCAGCAGGAGCACAGACTGCCACTGCAGCCCGGGTGTAACCAACTGCCCTCCTCCCCAAGTTCCGTAGCCTCACCCAGACGCCCAAGATAGCGGTGGGGGGGGGAAGACTGCCCAAGCAACAGAAGGCTGGCATTCAATAAGTTTTGAAGTGCAGTGTGGCCTTGTCCTTCCCTCCTGCCCTCCTCCACCACTCCACCTGGTGCTTCCCTCCTCCACCACCCCTTCCAGGCTACCTTGGCAGTTTCCCCCCTATTTCTGTGACTAATTTAATAAAGAATGCATGAATTTGAAACAACAATGACTTTATTGCCTCTGCAAGCGGTGATCGAGGGGGGAGGGGAGGGTGGTTGGCTTACAGGGAAGTAGAGTGAACCAAGGGGGCAGGTTTTCATCAGAGAGAAACAAACAGAATGTTCACACCATAGCTTGACCAGTTATGAAGCTGGTTTTCAAAGCTTCTCTGATGTGCCGCATGCCCTGCTGTGCTCTTCTAACTACCCTGGTGTCAGGCTGTGCATAATCAGCGGCCAGGTGATTTGCTTCATCCTCCCATCCCACCATAAATGTCTCCCCCTTACTCTCACAGATATTGTGGAGCACACAGCAAGTAGTAATAATGATGGGAATATTGGTTTCGCTGAAGTCTAACCGAGTCAGTAAACTGCTCCAGTGTGCGTTTAAAGGTCCAAACACATTCTGTGTATATTCTGCCACCATTCTGCATTTGCTCAGCCTATAGTTGAACAGCTCCTGACTATTGTCCAGGGTTCCTGTGTATGGCTTCATGAGCCTTGGCATTAAGGGGTAGGCTGGGTCCCCAAGGATAACTATAGGCGGCGTGACAAAGTTCCTTCTCTACCTTGGTGGGTCCTGTGCTTATTGGCGGATTTGCTCGCTTCAGAGATTCACCATGTGGGTCAGGAAACAGCCCAGGGACCTTCCCCTCTGGTAGAAGCCACAGTCCAGGTCAATTCCTCCTGTGTTTGATCAGGAGTTGGGAGGTTTGGGGGAATCCGGGCCCGCCCTCTACTCTGGGTTCCAGCCCAGGGCCCTGTGGACTGCAGCTGTCTAGAGCGCCTCCTGGAACAGCTGCACCACAGCTACAACCCCCTGGGCTACTTCCCCATGGCCTCCTCCCAACACCTTCTTTATCCTCACCACAGGACTTTTCTCTTTGTGTGTGATAATGCTTGTACTGCTCAGTCCTCCAACAATAGACCTTCTCACTCTCAGCTCCTAGTGCCTCTTGTTCCCAGCTCCTTGCATGCACACCACAAACTGAAGTGAGGTCCTTTTTAACTCAGGTGCCCTGATTAGACAGCCTGTCCTAATTGATTCTAGCAGTTTTTTCTTAGTTGGCTCCAGGTGTCCTAATTAGCCTTCCTGCCTTAATTGGTTCCAGCAAGTTCCTGCTTGTTCTGGAACTGCCCCTGTTACCTTACCCAGGGAAAACGGATCTACTTAATCTGGGACTAATATATCTGCCTTCTAACACTCTCCTATAGCCATCTGGCCTGACCCTGTCACAGTGGTTATTTTCTGGTCTGGAAAGTAAGTCCCTTGCTGCAGCCGTTCAGACAGACCAGAGTTCCTGAAGATGTGAGCATCATGTATCTTTCCCAGCCATCCCATGTTGATGTTGGTGAAACGTCCCTTGTGATCCACCGGTGTTTGCAGCATCATTGAAAAGTACCCCTTTGGGTTTATGTACTGGCTGCCTCTGTGTCCCAAGATAGGGATATGCGTTCCGTCTATCGCCCCACCCCTGTTAGGGAATCCCATGGCAGCAAAGCCATCCACTATGACCTGCACATTTCCCAGAGTCACTACCCTTGATAGCAGCAGCTCAGTGATTGCGTTGGCTACTTGGATCACAGCAGCACCCACAGTAGATTTGCCCACTCCAGATTGATTCCCGACTGACCGGTAGCTGTCTGGCATTGCAAGCTTCCAGAGGGCTATCGCCACTTGCTTGTGAACTGTGAGGGCTGCTCTGATCTTGGTATTCTTGCAGTTCAGGGCAGGGAAAAGCAAGTCACAAAGTTCCATGAAAGTGCCCTTACGCATGCGAAAGTTTCGCAGCCACTGGGAATCATCCCAGACCCGAAATACTATGCGGTCCCACCAGTCTGTGCTTGTTTCCCGGGCCCGGAATTGGCATTCCATGGCATGAAATTGCCCTATTACCACCACAATGTCCAAACTGCCAGGGGCTGTGCTTTGAGAGAAGTCTGTGTCCATGTCCTCATCACTCTCGTCAACGCGCTGCCGTCGCCTCCTTGCATGCTTTTGCAGGTTCTGGTGCTGCATATACTGCAGGATAACGCGCGAGGTGTTTACAGTGCTCATAACTGCCGTGGTGATCTGAGCGGGCTCCATACTTGCTGTGGTGTGGAGTCTGCAGGAGAGCAGAGTGGCAGCGGAAGTGTGACGATGGTTTTCAGCCATACTGGACCATCTGCTGCCAGAGCAGGAGAGCAGAGTGGCAGCGGAAGCGGTCGTTCGATGACGATGGTCTGTAGCCCTATTGTACCTTCAGCTTCCAGAGCAGGAGAGCAGAGTGGCAGCGGAAGTGTGATGATGTTTTCAGCCCTATTGTACCGTCTGCTGCCAGCAGCACTCAGGACACAACAGCGGCGGCTGAGCTGAGCGGGCTGCACACTGGCTGTGGTATGGAGTCTGCACGGAAAAAAGGCGCGAAACGATTGTCTGCCGTTGCTCTCACGGAGGGAGGAGCGACTGATGACAAGTACCCAAAACCACCTGCGACAATGTTTTTGCCCCATCAAAAACATTGTGGGAGTTCAACCCAAAATTCCAATGGGTGGCGGAGACTGTGGGAACTGTGGGATAGCTACCCACAGTGCAACGTTCCGAAAGTCGACGCTAGGATTGGTACTGTGGACACACTCCGCCGACTGAATGCAACTTAATCCGCTTAGTGGGGACACACACAATCGACTGTATAAAATCGCTTCCTAAAAATTCAACTTATAAATTCAACCTAATTTTGTAGTGTACACAGACCCTAAGCATCTCTGATGGTATCTTCTAGACTGAGCACTGAGTCCCATTGGGTAGATAGAAAGATTAACCTAAATAATCAGTATGGAAGCCCCTGGAACTCCATAAGATTGGGTCCCTAATCCATGAACTATTGGAACTAATTTACAAAACATTTCTTAAACATTACATGAATATATTGTCTCGTAGTATAGAATTAGAATTTATAATCCCTACTCTATGATGAGATATCTTTGAGCTATAATGTATCTTAATTAAAACTATCTTTTAGATAAGTTTTTTCCTCAAAAAGGATTTTATCAAAAAAATCCGATATAAATAAAAAAATCTGATTTTTTTTTTAAATCATTGATTTTATCCACCCTGATCAAGATATCTCACTCCTATTGCTTCTCCCCATCCCCTAGGCAAGTAACGCTGTCAGAATGAAATTAAGTTGGTTTGGCATGATTCGTGCTTCACAGATCCATGCTAGCTATTCCTGTAAACCTTATTATCCTCCAGGGTACAAATTGATTAATAATTTGTTCCAGTATCTTTCCCGGGATCAAAGTTAATCTGACTGGTCTATAATTCCCTGGGTCTTCTTTGCTCCCCTTTTTAAAGAACCGATGTGTGTGTGTGTGTGTATCATGCAGTGGAAGGTCAGACCTGCTCAGGTGTGTGAACATACAAGTTACTACAGAGGACATAAGACCTAATTCTGTTGCAGCTAATGAAGATTCTTCTTTACCTCAATGGCAGCAATCTGTGGTTGTGAGAGCAGAAGATTCTGATTTTCATCATTGCTTACCCCACTGGAAAGATGCAAATCTACTTCAGAATAAAGATTCAAGTGTGTACATCTAACAAAGACATGGTACTTCGTTAAGGTACTGCAGTTACAAGTAACTTACCCTTACTTGGATAATGTGATCACACTCCAGCTTGAGCTTTTAGTTCTTTTATTAAATATATTTGCTGTGGTATATAGTTTATAAAAGAACAAATATCTTCTGCCTTATTTTTATAGAAATGTTGGGGGGGAAATGAACTGAAGCCCAGAAATGAAAATTGTTGTATAGTATGTTATAAGCAAAGTACCTTATAAAATGTAAATACAATATATCAGTCCATACAGTATTACAACTCCCTCCCTAACTGGGGATCTATTATAGCACTATATTATCCAAGCAGTTGATTTATTTATCAGTGTTATTAATAAAAATCTCATAGGTAGCACTGTAAGTTTACACAACATTGCAAATATTTTATGTACCTGTCATGTATTGTTCAATGCTTCAGATGAATTTTCACCATATGTAAGTGAAAATCTTTTCACCGTCAGACTGAAGTGGATTTAATGACACTTACTTTCCAGCTCCACAGACTGCATTGCCTATGAGGATGGTTTAAAAGATAAGGTACTTTAAGCTGGGTTTTTCAAAGCAAACAGGCATGCAAATCGTGTTGAATTGTAATGGGATTTGTGTGCCTAATTCCCTTAGGCTCTCTTGAAAATCTCACCCCTAATATATAAAATGAAATTGCAATCCATTATCTTATAGTGTCACGTTCAAGTATCAGAAATGAATTAGGAGGCTCTCAGGATAGCCCTCTTTGTAGAATAATAGAGATTGGCTGCAGCAGGGTGATCTGATTTTTTTTTCTTTATTCAGTAATGTCAGTTATAAAGAGATCTGTTTTTATTTTATTTTCTCCCCATATACCATAGAGTACCTATGTTAGATTCATAAAGATTTTAGCGTGATCATTTGTATTTATTGAAACATCTCTATTCTGCACTCTGTTCTTATCCATTCTAGGGACGTGAAGCTCATGTTGGTGCTGCCTTTCTCTGCTGATTCTGTTTGGATAAATGCTATAGGTTTTGTGGGAAGATTTTTATCTACTTTTATTTCCTGACTTGAATCTGAGGCTGCAGAATCTGACTATGAGAGCTTATAGCGTTAATGATTTCATTACATTACAGTAGTTGGAAAATATGGGCATATTTTCACATTTAATTAACATGATCAACCAGATGGAAAGCAAGCTTCATGGCCGATAAACTCGGCAAGGATGTTTTTCCACAGTGTTTTAAGTCTTGTTTTAAAACACCTTCATCACCCATCTTGTGCTATACAAAAAATAGAATTTTTGAATCAACTGATTTGCCTGGTTTGTGCTATTAAACAGTACAGCAGAAAACTGCTCCGGTTTTACATAATGTAATTCTTGCTTTAGCCTGATGAGGAAGCACAATGATCCTGTTAAATGGTATGCATGAGATGCTTGGAAACAAACTCTGGTCAATTAAAACATTCATCATCTAGGCTGTCTGAAAGCTGCAATGGTACAGTTACTTGAACTAAAAATTCATTAACCTTCTCTTCAGTGAGCTTGATCATCTGCATTATAAATGACAAACATTTCTATTTGCAGGAAGTTAAATACTCATCCAGTTTTCCTTTTAATATTGTCTAATGGAGTTAACATTTCAATAATAGAACTTTGAAGAGTATAATCACAGAAGAACAGGAACATTACTTTTTAGTGTTTACATAAATTGCAGTTTCCTTTTTATCACCATTTTTAAAAAATGATCTAAAATGCTGATTTTCTTTCTTATCTTCCCAAGGAAGGTACCGGGTGATTGAAGGTATCATTTCTCCAGTCAGCGATAATTATGGAAAGAAAGGCTTGGTTTCCGCAAGGCACCGGGTAGCTATGGCTCAGCTTGCACTGGAGACATCAGACTGGATTAGAGTGGATCCATGGGAGAGTGAACAGGAGAAGTGGACTGAGACTGTAAAGGTGCTAAGGTAATTGTGTTTATTTTTGTTCATGGAGTTGCCAGAGGTCACAACAGATCGCAAGGAGTAGCATTGGTCATGTCTGCATTTTAACAGGGCTACAATACAATGGAAAGGGCAAAGATGTCCGTATGCTCACTAGGGCAAAGTACTAGTTGGGTAGGCCTTTTAGACCATTCACCTAACCTGAAACAACGGGAAGTGATTCATCCTTGACCAGAGAGATGAAAAGCCTCTTAAAGATTGTTCATGTGTCATCTGCTTTGTGATAAGGATGCTAGGTCTGTGAGCAATGAACACTCATGAATTAAACTTTTTTCTCTGAGCAGGATTCTCAGTCTGGAGTCTAGTGTTCCCTACTGCTCCCCAAGCTTTCAGGCTTTTTAGTCTATAAGAGCAGTAGAATTGGGTTGTGGCCCAAGTCCCCCAACGCACACCCTTACACTAGTGGTCACACACCATCCAGGACATTAGCTGCCACCATGAGAGCTTTTCAGTGAGTTCCTTCTTGATTAGAGTCATTGAAGGAGCTCCATGCCAAAGTCCATGCCTCTTCATGTGTTGCTCCAGTTCTTCAATGCAATCAGCACTGATCCTTCCTTGGGGTCCTTTTCTGCTGTGTCCCTGCCGTGCCTTCCAGTCAGGTCCAGTTCTTTTTGCTGTTAAATGTGTTTTCTGTGCCAAGACCCCAGTGGCTTCTGGGGCTGAACTTGGAGCAATCTAAAGTTCTCAGAATGGCTCTTTGTTTCATTTAAGAGAAATTCACTGGACACTGCCATCGCTGATAGGAACATGTTACAGTGATATGCCAGTTGCATTTCACACTGCTATGGTATGGCTGGCCTGAACTCAATAATGATGTCAAGGCTCATTTGATCCAAGGTATGGTGGTTTCCTCTGCCTGCCTCAGGGCTGTTTCCATCTTACACAAAGCAGTTATGTAGTCCTCACTTCATAAGCTTGCGAAGTACTGTTGCTTGGATTCAGTCTGTGGGGAAGAAGCCTACTCTGGTCGTTCAGTACTGCAGGGATGTAGGGGAGCCCAAACTCCCACCTGCTAAAATTTTGTTGGCATGCATCTTGAAAGCAGTCAAAAGGTGACGGGGTTTGGTGTGTATCTTACCTCTCTCTTTTATATTCTTCTCATTTCTTGGCTTCAGCCTTGTTCTTGCTTCCTGTTGCAGTTATTTATGGTTTCACATTTGATCTTTCTTCAATCTCTGAGAGGGAGAATTCTTCCCAGGTGCTATAGTAAGAGAAGATTGCTGTGTAATTTTGCTTCTCTAAAGATAGCTTTTTGGCAGGATTTCTTCAGGGTGACAGTGGGAGATATTATTTTCTACTTAACCATGAACTGACTGTAAAGTTCCAAGAGAAGCTGGGGGTGGTGGGAGTGGGGGTGGTGTGAGACCACCAGTAGTAAAATGACATGTGCCTCAGTATACTACTCCTGACACTGGGGATTTAGAACTTGAGAGTCTGGGGAGTGTCTCCTGTCTCACATTAGGGAGCACAAGAGCCAGCGGTGAGACTCTGACCAGAATAATGCTTTCAGAGAAGCCAAACTACTAGGTAAGTAATTCTTCCATGTTGGCCTTGATGACTGTTCTAAAGTCTGCCTGGCATGCTGGAAATGCATATATCTGGATTCTAGTAGAGTTGGGGAGGGGAGAAACAAGAAAGAAGTCAAGAGTTAATCTAGAAATGTCTTTTGAGGGGCCTTTTACTGGATTTTTAAACAATTGATTTTGGTGCATACAGCTGATTAAGGAACAAGTTTTCAGCCATGGGTCTCTGAATTTTCATGGGCAAAATATGTGTATGCATATGTTCACAGGTGAAAAATTGAGTGAGTTGTCTGAAAATTAAAGTACCTGTACATGTTTAATCTACATGTTTCTGTGATGACATACCTACACAAGTTTAAGAATATTTATAATTTTCATTATTTAAAGATCTTATCCACCTAGGAGGATAGAGATTAAGGCTATGAAAGCACTAAACCTTTTGATTGTGGTCCTGATCATCACTTTTAAAAAGGAATGCTATCAGTGTTATAGGCCCCACATTTACTATTATTATTTACATACAGTGCCTATAAATGACACACACACTTACCTATGATGTCACTGTTCTCACATGCAGAGTGTGTCCCCTAAAGATGAAACCAACATCTGCCCTCCAAAACCAGAGCTTGAATGGTCTGATAACCAGATTATTGATTCTGAATGACCTACACATCCTGCCTCTTAGTCTTAAATTTTCAAAACAGTAATTTTGGGTGCCTCACTTTTTAGATGTCTGACTTGAGACCCATTAAAGGGGACTGGTTTTCGATTGAGTGCTCAGGACTCAAATTGGGCACCCCAAAATTGAGGCACACCAAATCACTAGTCACTCTAGAAAATTGTCCTTAATTTCTCCAGGTAAGTTTAAGAAATTAAGTAATATTAAACATGCATTGTTCTTAGGTCACATGGTCTAAATAGGTTAAGAACCATGTGGCTGTGAGAAATAGAGAAAAAACTCTCCTCGCCAAGGCCCTTCTGGATGGATTAGTACAGAGAAGTGAAACAGGAGGCTAATATAACTTACAAACCAGTCTACTTTCTTGAACTTCCACTAAATTAATTAAGCTATTTTTGCCCTCAGTACTATTTTGGCAGCATGTTTATCAGTTCAAACCAGTGCTTTGAAGGATCTCTTACTGAGACTCTCAACTAGTAAAACCCAGCTCCATGGCAGCTGCTGTTTTTTTACAACCACCTGAATTTGCTGTGTCCTTTTGTCTGAAACCCTACAACTTCAGTCACACACACACACAGCCCCACACACACACACACACACACAAATAAATACATTATGGTGGGTGGTATCACAACATGTTTTACTTCTTGCCCTATTTCTATTTGAGAACATAGAAATTATAGAATAAATCAATTGACAGACACATTTCCTTAAGTCGGGTCAGGTTTAGCCTGTATTTTATGAGAGACCTCAAAGGAACATGATTGTGCTATAGCTATGTTGTTGATTCAACATTCTCAGCCACAGCCATCTCTCTTCACTATGGGGTGTGCTTTTTCTCCCTCTGATTAGAGCCAAAGCTTAGGGCCTCAGACACAAACCTTCCAGGATTGTCCAGCAAGTAGTGTCAATTGGGCGTGTTATTCTTCACTTGTTTTCCTGAACAATCATGTTGCATCATTCCTAAACAACTGCTGCTTTCCACTAGAGAAGCAGCTGTAGTTGTTCCAGGTGAAGTGAGCCCTGTAGTTATCCAGGCCTTGATCCTACAAGCCTTCTGTATTCACAACTCCCTTTGAAGTCAGTAGACATGCTGCTTGTAAGCATTTGGTTTGTAAGATACTTTGGAATCCTTTTGGATAAGAGGTGCTGTATAAATATAAACTATATATGTATATATTTTGTCAATGATTATAACCACAGTGTCATGTGAGCAACCAAGTGCACAATCTGTACAGAGGGTACCTGAAGAGACTTATGAGGAGATTTGTGACACCAAGAATTTGTGCACTAACCGTTCAGGTGGAGAGTTCACTTATTAATGTGATAAACTGTGTTCATTCTGGTTTCTTTGTAGCCTTTTACCCATCACAGAGTTTAGAGCACACTAATAACCAACTTTTATTGTGACAATTTCTCATGCTTTCTTTTATTAATCAATTGTTACCTAAATGCTAAAATTTAAGCAGGTAACAGAAAAGAAAAAGTGAAACAAGCATTTTAGCAAGAATAAGAGTAACAGTTTGCCTCAAAGCAGTGACTGAGCTCTCTGCTTTCTAGCTGAAATAAGCACTAACACCTGATTCTTTGTGCTTAATCCAGTCCCTTAAATATAAATTCAGTGTTTTGGTAAAATGGCATGCCAAGCAATCTTAATTGTCACTTCCATTTTTGTTAAAGATATAATAGGGATGGAGCCTCAGCTAGCATAAATTGGCATATCTTCATTGTAGAGTTGTGCCGATTTATACCAGTTGAGAATCAGGTACATACAATATACTCTTATCCTGCTTAGTAAATTAAGAACTGATTGCTTTCCTCACTGTGTGTTTCTCTGGAATTTTAGTAGCAAGCTGAAAGATAGTCTGATAGAAAAAAAGAGGTCAAAATCAAGCATTATTGTACATAGCTCTCTCTTCTGATCAGCAATTTGAATCACACACTTTACTGTGTTGATATATTGTGTCCTGTTAGGAGGCATGAGAATAACTTCTGGGTGGGGTTTTTTTAGAATTAAAAATGTGGTAGTAAAGCAAAATTCTAATTTGCATAAACAATTTACATATGCTGATTTTATGCAGGCAATCTAGATTATTTTCCCTGATGTTTTGGGAAATGGGTCCCTGAAATTTGTTGGGGGATCGAGAGGCACAGTGAAGATAAAAAGTATCTGTTTTAAGGAATTTTACTTCCTCATTATGGGTCTGATTTGACAAAACATCACCCTGGCTGCTGTGCCAATCGAAGACTTCAGCAGCTTTGCATTGCCTTGTATAGTGAGAAAGATTAATAGATTTTATTCCCCCCGCCCCACCCCACCCGTGAGTGAGCTTTTCTCACTGTGAGTCACAGTAAAGGCATTTTTGGTGGATTGCTAAAACCTCCTCTGGTTGCCGCGGGAAGAGGGGACCCGCCGCGGGACCGAGGAAGGGCGGCGCAGCACACCGCGCTGCTTGGGGCAGCCTATTTTCTAGAGCCGCCCCTGTCTGGTTGTGAAATAAATTCTAACATGAGTAGCAGGTCCTGCAATGCAGAAGGGAAATGAGAGTTGTTCTTTGTGAGTTTAAGGTTTTGCATAGCAGTGCAATATGTTCCTCATGCACCATGAGCTAGAGGAGGGAGGGACCCAATGGATCTAATTCCAGTCAGTTACTGCATATTGCTGTATATTTCTGAATATAAAACAGTATTGTTAGTAAACACAATGAACTAAATGTTGTACCCCTGTTGTGGCTGAGGGCCGATTGCAGTGTATTTACACCAGGGATTAATTTAGGACAGATAAATTAGGTTTGTATTGATATTAATGATCAAAAATAGCAATATTTTAATTCCACCAGTAATATAGGAAGCATTCTCTGTAAGAAAGAGAATAGATACATTTAAAATTTCTGCCTTTTATCCCCTATGTTTTACTGTAGTGTTTATAATATAATATTGTGTGTTTCTATATAAAACATGATACATATGTAAATAAAGTTGTATATATAAATTCAGAAGTTTGGGAATTTGTAGATTAGGAGGTACATTGTGGCATTGTTTAAATGAAAAGCTAACAGCCATTAAAATGTACACTGCACAGAGTAGCTGCTCAGTTTTTGTCATACACAAGACCCCAGTCCTCAATTAACTTTGTTCAATGGGTTATTGAAGGATTCTGGATTACGTTGCATTGATTAATGCATTGAAGATTGCATTAATATAGTAAGAGTTTTATACTGTAGATTGATGCCTTGCATTATATATTTCTTCAACTCTTATATGCTTACAAAAAAGGATTTGATTTTTTTTTAAATTACATTGTAAAATAACAGCACAAACCATTACAACTGTGTTTTATATTGTTTGAAGGGGAGAAACTTAAGTCACCTCTCTGAATACTACCAGGAGAGATGTCGGGGATCACCAGTTAATTTATATATAACATATAGCCCGAATTAAGGAAGAAGTGTTACCCTTTAGTCTTACTGACCTCACAGCGGTGGTCTTAGATCTGCTGTGCTCACAGATGGAGTGGGGTAGTAGGGCTGGAGGCAGAGTGAGGAGCTGGATAAAAACAGGAATTAGGAGTGGAGAGTGAAGCAAGAGAGAAATAGGATAAGTGAGAAGGAGCAAAAACCAAAAGAGAATGCAAAGAAGTAAAAGACTGACAAAAACAGAGTAGTAAAAGAGAAGAATGCAGAAATATTTACTTGTGGCCTCACTAATATATTGTAAACTGGAAAAAAAATTTCTATTGAACATCAGGGAACTGGACTTGGCAAGCTGGGGATTGGGAACAGTGTGCATTGGGGTTTACAGAGCCAGTAGAAAGCCATTGATGACCCTTTTATCCAGGCCCTCATCTTCCCTCTAATATCTTAAACCCCTGCATCAGGAGTCCCATTCCAACAGACCTGCTAATGTCCATCAAAATCGAGCTCACTTCTAATGTTCATTAAGAGATTTCATTCAATGGAGAATCTGTCTTCTCAGGCAACTTTGGATAAATTTTTCACCCTCTCCTTACTCTCTCAGTGCTACCTGTTGGTAATGGTGACTAGGACATGGTTGGAGGAGGATTCTTGTAGGCTAAGTATATTGAGGAGTGGAGTTTGCAGCTCTATAAAGGCAATCTCTCAGTTTGGCAAGCCTCCCATGGATCTCCAGATGGGAGCCCCATTCTAACAGACCGTAGCTGGTCTGTTGGATTGGGACTCTCACTACTGAAGATAGTCAAGTTGCAAGGAGACTGGTGTCAAGGAAGCACAAAGACAAGTAGGAGTGGTAAGGGCTGTTGACTGGAGAGACAGCAGGAGGGCTGGCGAGGCAGTGAGGTGAATGTAAGTTGCTGGTGGATCTGGGCAGCTGCGTCAGCCTGTCTTTGTAGGGTTAAACTCAGTTATGACACACAAGGGAAAAACTCCCTTTGCATTTAAATTTAAATTTGAAAAGTAGCCATATCTGGAATCTTGTGAGAATTATGTGTTTTGGAGTTTCTGAGGACTGTGGCTCTTTAACTAAAGGAAAGAGGAAAATAAATAAAAAGGCAGACTCTTGGGGAATAAGCTTTGGAAAAAAGTATCATTTTTAAAATCTCCTCTCCAAGAGAGAATATTTTAATAAAATAATAATAATGGAAACTCTGTGTTTAATATGGAAACTAAGTGTAACAATTAAAGTGAAAAATGGAGGGATTTTAATTCTGCTTTAAGCAAAAATCTCAACAATGCTTTAAATGTGGAGTTGCTACCATGGCTGCCGTAATAAGTACAGGGCTTTAAAAGGGACTGGGGACTGTAACCGGTACATGTTAACTACCATTGATACTAATCTTATGACGTAGCGAATGAATATGGTGAATTCTTCACACATCTCATTAAAGTCTAAAGTGCATAAAAGCAGATTGTGTTCTAGAAGCTGAAAGTGCCAGGTAATCGCTTTGTGTATCTCTGAGAGGATTACCTCACACCAAAGCCTTTATTTTAACACAGGCACCATTATAATGAGTCGCTCAGATCGCTCCATTTCAGGAAGGAACTCATGAGAAACAATTGGCCCACAGAAAGAGCTACTGAGGATTTCCTTTCTTCATTGGACCCAGGTTTGTTTGTTATGGTAAACAGTGATCCTTGTTTAAGAAGTGAAACCAATTCACCTTTATAAGATTAACCTAACTGCGGTGGGAAAGTTGGACATAGTAGCTCATTCTTCTGACGGTTGGAGCTTTATGCCAAAAATAAACAAGTCCAAATGCCTTCAGGACTGCTGCTGCTGCGCCTTTGGTTGTAGTGACTGCCATATTAAGATACAATTGTACTCCATTTGGAGTTGGTATTTTCAGGTTTGGGGTTTCTAATCCTTGATCAATCTTTTAAAAATCTGAAATATTTTCTCTTGAAGCTGTAACTGTGAGAATATGAGTTGCTATCATGCAGATCTTACATGGAGGGAATGAGCCAAAAATGAGGAAAAGGTTCAAAAAAGATATTGAAAGATATAAAATTACTTCTAATTGTAATACTAACATTGGACTATGTGCAAGAATGATTCAAAAAGTGCATATGTAGTTCCCCAGTAGTATGTTAATAATATGACTATCCGTTATTTATTATTACTACAGTTTGGGGTAGGAAAACTCTAAAAATACTGATATTAAACACAAAATAAATGCTCTACTTGGGGATTTTCTATTTCATCATTCTACTGGGTCTGTGGTTTGTTGAGACACTACTAGATTTCTGAGGGTGTTTACTTTTTCCCCCACAGTACTTGCAACATTTTTTAGGCATAGATAATCTCTCTTCTCTTACATTAAAGTTTCTCATGACGACGTAAGGGCTTTAAAAGCTTCCACTCTTCCAGTGAGCGCTGCCTAGAGGAAGGTTAAGTTACATGTTGACAGATTGCCCAGAAGAGAGTCACAGTGGATCTGTTCTTCCTCATCTTGAGTTATGCACAGAATAGGAAGAAGTTGCTTCTCTCTCAAACCATACACTGTGTTGGATGAATTCATCACTCATATCTGTGACTGTGAAGATATTCTAGCTTGGCACTTCCAAACGATATTTCTTGCTGCCAAGAAACCTCTGGAATGCAGAGTTTTTTGTGTTTCATCTGACTTTCCACTTGACCCCACAAGGAGAGATCGAAAACTTTCTGGTTATTGCATCCACTGACTGTAACATCCTTACGTAGTCTAAGGAGGTTTAATTAACCACTGATGTGTGAAGAATTCACACTAGTAACTGCCACTGATATAAATGGGTTAACAGACTGCTGCATGCAACTGTCTTTTGGCAACTGTAAGACTATTCTCTGTAGCAGTTGTGAATTGAATAATGTTCTGGGTAGCACTTTATGTAACAGTAAAAGAAAAACACTAATTTTCAAACGGCTCATTTAGTTTCCCATAAAGTCTTTCTCAGTTTGTAGGTGATTTACAGTCAACAGGCCAGATTTATGCCTGCAACCAAGATCCACTCAATGCAGCGCAGACTGGGTGGGGCAGTCAGGATATGTCTACATTGCAGCTAGAAATGAGCCTCCTAGCCTAGGAGACAGACTCAGACTAGCTGAGCTCGGGGTAGCATGCAACTGTCTACCCAGGCTGGTAGGCTTGCTCCCAGCTGCAGTGTAGACATACTGTCAGGGAGCTTCACGATTCTCTGCCCATCTCCAGACACAACTTAGAGTAGCTAAGGATTGCTCTAATATATGCCAGCAGGAACTATCTGGAGATAGTGGGAGCACAGTGTGATCTGGTCACTCACCCTCAGGGACGGCTCTAGGTATTTTGCCGCCCCAAGCACGGCAGGCAGGCTGCCTTCGGCAGCTTGCCTGCGGGAGGTCCCCAGTCCCGCAGATTCGGCGGCACGCCTGCGGGAGGTCTGCTGAAGCAGTGGGACCAGCGGACCCTCTGCAGGCATTCCGCCGAAGGCAACCTGCCTGCCACCCTCGCGGCAACCGGCAGAGTGCCCCCCATGGCTTGCTGCCCCAGGCACGCACTTGGCGTGCTGGTGCTTGGAGCCACCCCTGCTCACCATCCCTTCCCTCTACACTGAGCTTCTGTGGAGGATGGCATAGTTGTTGCCTGTGTCGTCTCTACACTCTCTAGGAAGATGCAGGAAGTTTCTGCTCCCTTTGTGCCACATGACCGAGAATCTGGGCCGTTGTCAGCATTTGCCAAGATTTGTTACACAACCTTGAACAGGAAGTCGCTGCAGTATCTCAGTACTCCTGAGAGAAAGAGAGAGAGAGAGGTTAGTAAATGTTGACATTTTAGTGGCAAGTGAATGTAACTATAGAATTCTCAGAGCCATCTGAAAAAGTGGAAATGGGTGCTTTTGGGCTTTTCACCATCTTTGCAAAAAGGTTTAATAATCAGAATCTAATGGCAGGTTTGTGAAGCATGATGAAATAAAGTTTTATTTTGCATACAAAAAAAATAAAGCAAAATTCCAACAAATATTTTGTTTCTTTGCAAAAATGTATGCAAAGTGACACCTAGGTTTTTTTGTACAGCCTGGTCTTCATAATTTTGTCCCTCGCTGAAGTAATCTGTTTGTACTTAATGTACATTGTAAATAGAAGGGGCCAATGAGGACAGATACAGACATCTGGATTTTAGACCAAATGATGACAGTTTTATTAATTCTGCAATGGTTTAGCTACTCGGTGCAACCCATCCTGGCAGCAATAAAAAGGAGGTCATCTGCCTTCACTCTGAGCATCCCAGCCCCAGGACTTTACAGCCACCTAAAAACAAAACCTTATCAGAACCTGCATTATTCTCAACGTCTGTAACCTGTAATGGTCTGGAAAACCCTCTGGCCTCATAGGATGCCTCAGACTTCTCTCACCTCCAGCCCTTTTCCTCAGGATTGTGATGATGATGTAAAATGAAGATAATAGCTGCTGAAAAGTTAACTGTCTTTGAGTATCTTCAAATTATTTGGATGGCACTGGAACTTTTTGCTATACTTTAATTATTTATTTAACGATAATAGTATTCTTTTCAAAACTATAGTAAATACTATAACAGTATTGTCTGCTAATAATTTTCAAATTGTTTGCTAATAATTTGCTTTGAAAGAACTTAGAAATTATTTATGGTGGCTGATGTCACTTTAATACTTCCCTCATTCCCTTTTATGATGTTCTGGCAGGGTTTCACATTCTTGATAGAATTAAGATTCACATACAATATTTCTTTTCCTGCTTATAAGAGACACTTGATCTTCATTTCATCTGAAATTCAATTCCTTGCATTTCAAGTCTCCAAGTTGCCGTACATGAATAAATTTGTTGTCACCTTTCAAATGCTTTTACATGGCTTAGTCCAACAGCAGTCTTTCTTAATTAAAGCTTGCTGAATCTTAAATCCAACTCCTTTCTTTGTGTTAATGATTCTTTCTCCTTTGACTAACCCCGTCCTTCTTCCCTGAATGACATTGCAGAGTGTTGTAGTTCATTTCTGTCCATTATTGATTCAGACACACCAATCAAAAACTTGCAAAAATTTTCCCAGTCTTACTTCTTTTTGGATTTATAGAGACATGGCCTGAAATAAAGGCTGTTGTACTCATCAAAAATTGGAGCACTGGTTTGTGGGCATTTGGGCTTTAGATCTATTATCAATTGTGGAAGGTGCAGATCATTATTTTGCAGGATGTCCTTGAAAGTCCAAGGACATTTTTTTTCTCACTTCATTGCCTTTGGGGGGGAGGAAATGTGCTGGTTATATTGGCAGCCTTTTGTAAAACTAGCCATTTGTTAAATTTGGACTCTAGTCCAAGATTTGCTTCCTCTTTCAAAGGATTTCTTATTCTATTTGGATATTTTCTGTGAGGATGGATAGTGTGTTGTCTGTAGTTTGAACTTGTGGCAAGCTTGGTTGTTTAAAGTAATCTGTCAAAGGGGCAGTGGATGTACATTCATTGAGAGAATGCTACGCACAAACCAGCTAAAGCTATAAAACATTCTGTGATGTAGTATCATATCCAATACAGCCTGGGACACAGGCCAGAGTCTATTCAGGATTTTTTTTTTAATTTTACTTTATTTTGGCCTTTTATAATAAAAAAGCCATCTGCTTCATTTTAAACAGAAAATGTTGCTACCTTCTAATGAGCCACTCACAACTAGAGACTCTTTCATGGAAGCTTTATTGTCTCATATTGCACTGTAACTCCTTTTTTAATTGTGCTGTTAGCCAAAATTCAGAGACTTTCAGGTTGTTTCAGATAGGTGGAGAAATTGATGATGGAGTTGTCTATTTCTTTGATGCAGTTCTGTTTATTTACAAGTGTGACTGGAGTCCCAGGGGAGCCAACTGAGATCACTCAATTAGGGTGAACTGCAGACTGAGGCAGGCAATCCCCAAAGCTGGTGGATATTCCAATTCTTAGATTTACCAAGCCAGCAGAAAACAGCTTCTGTAACACCTCACTGGTTACTCAGAAGCTAACAACACAGTTCCCTTAAAGAAACTCAGCCTCAGGTCTCCACCCAGACACCCAAGTCAAAGATGATGAGAATTACTGAAAATCTTATTCATCATATAAGAAAGTTCTATCAACCCCAAAGAATCGGACACATTACCTCTCAGGTTAATGAATCTTCCAGATCTTAGCCAAATACACGCTTACAGCCAAATCTTATTAACTAAACTAAAATTTATTAAAAAAGAAAAGAAAGAGAGAGTATTGGTTAAAAGATCAGTATACATACAGACATGACTACAATTCTTGAGATTCAGATTCATAGCAGAGATGGTGAGCTTTGTAGTTGCTAACAGTTCTTTCAGATTAGTTCACAGGTTATAGTCCAAATGTTTATATTCAGGGTAGTCCAGCCTTGTGGCTTAAGCTTCCCCTGCATGAAGCCAGGGCCATCCCTATCAATTCTGGGGCCCTATGCGGCCCCCCCCCCGTGGGAGGGGAGCAGGCAGGCCTCTGCGGGGGGGGGGCAGGGCTGGCATGGGAAGCAATGGGGAACCACCCCCCCAGCACTCACCAGCGGCAGGAAATGCAGCTACCCAGCCCCAGCCACACTGCTGGTGAGTGCAGGCCTGGCCCTGCTGCAGAGCACAGGGGAGTGGGGGCAGAGCTGGGGGGGAAGGGGCGGGAAGAGGTGAGGCAGGGATGGGGAAGGGGCCATGGAGAAGAGCTGGAGCAGGGGCTGGAGCAGCATGCAGCTGCACAGGGCACCAGGAAATGTGCCCCAAATTTCTTGGTGCCCTATGCAGCTGCGTACTTTCAGTATGGGTATGGACGGCCCTGCATGAAGCATCAAGCAGATGTGAGATGAAAAGGATTAGTACCCAAGGCATCTTTATACATTTTCAGGCCTTCTTGTGACAGCTCAGAGTCCTTCAGCAAACAATAGACAATTATGGGTACTTTTGAAGTAGATCCATTTCCTAAGCATTGCTGGTAATTATCCACACAGATTAACATAAGGCAATTGCCCGTTTTCCATCATTCTCAGGTGATTTGCTATACATTTCAAAGAGAGATGAACATGACGATATTCTGTGTTTACAGTTAATTTAAATGTTAATTTTCCCTTTTGATCTCTGAATCAATAGCTATAGTAACAGATAGCCATAAAAACAGTCAGTTCCTAACATTTGACAAGATGTAAGTACATACATACAATTAGTATCACCTCCAATTTTCTAACAATACAGGTTTGCATTTCAAAGTTCTAGTCTATCTAGCATAGAGTGGCCCTAATTACCATTCACACACTTTACTACCGTGTGTCTAGTGATTGACTCTGGGTCAATTAGCCTGCAAGCTACTTAACTCTTTCTGGCCATACATCACACTTTGTACAAGATTTGTTGCAATTATATAACAGTGGTAGCAACAATGATTTGCATGATCATATTTTAATTAGACAACATCACAAGAAGAAATTACAAAGTTCTGTTTCCTTGAACACAAAGGAATCAAACAGGAGATTCATTGCTCACAGTTCCAAGCCTCTGTCAACCAGCACTCAGCCCAAAAAGCTCTTTAGGCTTTTACTCAGGACTGTGTTTTCAGTGCTTATTCTGCTATCTCCTTGGCACTCTGCTCCTTTCCTTTGTGTGCGTCTGAGGGGTTTCCTCAATTCATCTTGCACTCACACAGATACACCTCTCCAATTCAATCAGTTCCTTGTCTCTGAATTTATTAGATCATAGGCAGACCACCGCCTCTTGTGCCACATGAATCTGACTCCTTCTCCAGACTTGTGTGTGGCTTTGTTTTGGGTGGAGGCCCCTGTTGTTTCAGCTATATTCCATAAAGGACCTCAGTTGTGAGACCCAATAGGTCTACCCATAACAGGACCTTTTAGTTGTCTTTTTAAATAAGCAATGGAGCTTCTCAACAAGCATCAACTTCCTGTTCCATAAAAAGCGACAGAGTGTCCTGTGGCACCTTATAGACTAACAGACATATTGGAGCATAAGTTTTCGTGCATGCATCTGACAAAGTGGGTATTCACCCACAAAAGCTTATGCTCCAATATGTCTTTTAGACTGTAAGGTGCCACAGGACTCTTTGTCGCTTTTTACAGACCCAGACAAACATGGCTACCTCTCGGATACTTGATTCCTGTTCCATGTGTACTGTGCTGGTGACATCACAACAGTTCTGGAGAAGGAGACAAGGTGAAGCTGTAGTTTTGTAGTATGACAAAATTCCTGTTTAATATTAAATACTTTTGAGTATTAACTACCTTTGAGAACTGCACAGTACCATATTAATAAAATATTTTTTATAATGCTGAAAGACATTCAGACTTTTCTTAACTGCTTGGAAAACATGCCAAGAGTCTAAGGGCTGCACCTAAATCACCTAAAATGGAGCAAGTTTCCTGGCTGCCAGAATCAAGATGGTGCATTGCATGCAGGGTATTACAATCTCTGCAGGCCATACTTCCACATTAAAGATGAGGGTGGCTACTGGTTGCATTGAGCTAAACTTGATTGCCCATCCCTCTTTTATCTTCGTGGGCAGATTCTAGCTCCGATTCTGTCCAACACCTGCACCATGCATGTGTAGCATTTTGCTGCTGTTGTTTTTCTTCGTAATATTGCAGAGCCTCTTTTAAATGCTTTGGGCCCATTTTACCCAGACGAATGTTCAGGGGTTTCAAGTTGCCAGCCCACCCACCTTAATTGGCTGTGATAAAGCTGGTCAAGAATTTTTGATTTTAGAAATTTAACTGACAAATGGCAAGAATTTTCTGACCTTTTTTGACCAGCTGTAGCACATAGAGACATTGACACCTGAAATCCTCAAGGGGGCTGGCAGAGGTACTGTCCCCATTCCTCTGTGGGTGTTGCCAGGGGGAACGTCACTTAAAGTTCTGTCTGGGGCTCCATAGAAGCCTGTCAATGAAGGCTCCTTGGATATGTGCTGAATCAACTTCTCTTGGTTTGCCTGGCCCTGCTCCCTCCTGTGCTGCCAGTGCTCACTTCATAGAATCATAGAATCTCAGGGTTGGAAGGGACCTCAGGAGGTCATCTAGTCCAACCCCCTGCTCAAAGCAGGACCAAACCCAACTAAATCATCCCAGCCAGGGCTTTGTCAAGCCTGACGTTAAAAAACTCTAAGGAAGGAGATTCCACTACCTCCCTAGGTAACCCATTCCAGTTCTTCACCACCCTACTAGTGAAAAAGTTTTTCCTAATATCCAACCTAAACCTCCCCCTCTGCAACTTGAGACCATTACTCCTTGTTCTGTCATCTTCTACCACTGAGAACAGTCTAGATCCATCCTCTTTGGAACCCCCTTTCAGGTAGTTGAAAGCAGCTATCAAATCCCCCCTCATTCTTCTCTTCTGCAGACTAAACAATCCCAGTCCCCTCAGCCTCTCCTCATAAGTCATGTGCTCCAGCCCCCTAATCATTTTTGTTGCCCTCCGCTGGACTCTCTCCAATTTATCCACATCCTCCTTGTAGTGTGGGGCCCAAAACTGGACACAGTACTCCAAATGAGGCCTCACCAGTGCTGAGTAGAGGGGAATGATCACATCCCTTGACCTGCTGGAAATGCCCCTACTTATACAACCCAAAATGCCATTAGCCTTCTTGGCAACAAGGGCACACTGTTGACTCATATTCAGCTTTTCGTCCACCGTAACCCCTAGGTCCTTTTCTGCAGAACTGCTGCCCAGCCATTCGGTCCCTAGTCTGTAGCAGTGCATGGGATTCTTCCGTCCTAAGTGCAGGACTCTGCACTTGTCCTTGTTGAACCTCATCATATTTCTTTTGGCCCAACCCTCTAATTTGTCTAGGTCCCTCTGTATCCTATCCCTACCCTCCAGTGTATCAACCACTCCTCCCAGTTTAGTGTCATCTGCAAACTTGCTAAGGGTGCAGTCCACACCATCCTCCAGATCGTTAATGAAGATATTGAATAAAACCGGCCCCAGCACCGACCCTTGGGGCACTCCACTTGATACCGGCTGCCAACTAGACATGGAACCATTGATCACTACCCGTTGAGCCCGACCATCTAGCCAGTTTTCTATCCACCTTACCGTCCATTCATCCAGCCCAGACTTCTTTAACTTGCTGGCAAGAATACTGTGGGAGACTGTATCAAAAGCTTTGCTAAAGTCCAGAAATAGCACATCCACTGCTTTCCCCTCATCCACAGAGCCGGTTATCTTGTCATAGAAGGCAATTAGGTTAGTCAGGCATGACTTGCCCTTGGTGAATCCATGCTGACTGTTCCTGATCACTTTCCCCTCCTTTAAGTGGTTCAGGATTGATTCCTTGAGGACCTGTTCCATGATTTTTCCAGGGACTGAGGTGAGACTGACTGGCCTGTAGTTCCCTGGATCTTCCTTCTTCCCTTTTTTAAAGATGGGCACTACATTAGCTTTTTTCCAGTCATCCGGGACCTCCCCTGATCGCCATGATTTTTCAAAGATAATGGCCAATGGCTCTGCAATCTCATCGGCCAACTCCTTTAGCACCCTCGGATGCAGCGCATCCGGCCCCATGGACTTGTGCTCGTCCAGCTTTCCTAAATAGCCCCGAACTACTTCTTTCTCCACAGAGAGCTGGTCACCTCCTCCCCATACCGTGCTGCAGAGTGCAGCTGTCTGGGAGCTGACCTTGTCTGTGAAGACAGAGGCAAAAAAAGCATTGAGTACACTAGCTTTCTCCACATCCTCCGTCACTAGGTTCCCTCCCTCATTCAGCAAGGGGCCCACACTTTCCTTGACTTTCTTCCTGTTGCTAACATACCTAAAGAACCCCTTCTTGTTACTCCTAACATCTCCGGCTAGCTGCAACTCCAAGTGTGATTTGGCCTTCCTGATTTCACACCTGCATGCCTGAACAATACTTTTATACTCCTCCCTGGTTATTTGTCCAATCTTCCACTTCTTGTAAGCTGTTCTTTTGTGTTTAAGATGAGCAAGGATTTCACTGTTAAGCCAAGCTGGTCGCCTGCCATATTTACTTTTCTTTCTACACATCGGGATGGTTTGTTCCTGCAACCTCAATAAGGTTTCTTTGAAATACAATCAGCTTTCCTCGACTCCTTTCCCCGTCATGTTATTCTCCCAGGGGACCTTGCCCATCAGTTCCCTGAGGGAGTCGAAGTCTGCTTTTCTGAAGTCCAGGGTCTCTGTTCTACTGCTTTCCCTTTTTCCTTGTGTCAGGATCCTGAACTTAACCATCTCATGGTCACTGCCTCCCAGGTTCCCATCCACTATTGCTTCCTCTACTATTTCTTCCCTGTTTGTGAGCAGCAGGTCAAGAAGAGCTTTTCCCCTAGTTGGTTCCTCCAGCACTTGCACCAGGAAATTGTCCCCTACACTTTCCAGAAACTTCCTAGATTGTCTGTGCACTGCTGTATTGCTCTCCCAGCAGATATCGGGGTGATTAAAGTCACCCATGAGAACCAGGGCCTGTGATCTAGCAACTTCTGTTAGTTGCTGGAAGAAAGCCTCGTCCACCTCATCCCCCTGGTCCGGTGGTCTGTAGCAGACTCCCACCACGACATTACCCTTGTTGTTCATACTTCTAAATTTAATCCAGAGACACTCAGGTTTTTCTGCAGTTTCATACTGGAGCTCTGAGCAGTCATACTGCTCTCTTACGTACAACGCAACTCCCCCACCTTTTCTGCCCTGCCTGTCCTTCCTGAACAGTTTATATCCATCCATGACAGTACTCCAATCATGTGAGTTATCCCACCAAGTCTCTGTTATTTCAATTACATCATAATTCCCTGACTGTGCCAGGACTTCTAGTTCTCCCTGCTTTTTGGTCTGCATCTATTGTCTCCAGGTTCCTTGGAGGAGCAGGTGCTCCAGGGGGATTTTGTTGGTGAACTCCTGATCCTTTTAGACTTAACACTGCTCTATTGGCAGATCTGGCCCTAAAAGTATTAATTAGTACTTATAGCTCTTTTCATCTTAAGAATTATGTGCATCAGCTCGATTTAAGAGTGATACAGCAGACCTCTGTGTAAAGTTCTCCTTGAAAGTAAGGTAAATTCCACCCATGCAAATAGCAGCCTTGCCTATATAGGTGTATGGAGGCTGGCCAGCAATGGCTATAATTGGGTCAAATCCCTACAATAGGCAAAGTCTGAGACACAAACAGGTTGAGACTTACCCAAAAGCTCACTGAGAATCTGGGCTAGAACTTATGAATTTCTGTCTCACAATCCTGTGCTTAGTCTGTCTGGGCTTTATGCCACCTTACCTCATATTCCTAAGGTTGTCTGACACTTCCCGTTAAAAGGTTTTGGTTGCTTTTAACTTTGCCAGGCTTTACGCTTTCAGGGTGAAATTTGCCATGCCCGGTATCTGTTTCAGGTTGAACTTTGCTGGAAAATTACAGCAAAAACAATCCAGTCATTTCTAACAGCATTTAACCCAGGTTAAAAAAATTCTGGTGGCCTTTTCTTTGAGAGACTCTAGTGCCTCCATGGTTTGGAGCAGGGACTTGATATTTGGCAGGGAGGTGACCTTTATGTCATGGATGTTCCTTTTGCCACCCCCATGAAAATCTGCCTAAATTTGGCTGAATTATGAGCCTCTGAAAAATTGCAGTTCACAAGTACTCAGTAGAGACTTGTTAGAGCTTTTCAGTTCTGTTTCCCAAAGATTTTATCCAGCTGAGAGCTCAGCAGATCTTTCCCTGTAATTGCTGCTCCCTACCATTGCAGACAGGACCAGGTTGGGCACCTGAATTGAGAGTAGGGAGTCTGTTTCTCCTGTCTTCTCAATATGCCCCAGGGTGCCCAAGGAGCTTGTGGGGGGAAATTGCCTGTTTTAAATGCAGAGGGGACAAGAGCCAGACCTAGCATCAAGGGGCGGGGACGAGAGGCAGGGAGAGTAGATTGGGACAAAAAGTCTGGGTGCAGGAACTGGGATGGAACTGGCAAGGGATGAAAGAGGGAAACTGGGTAGGGGGTAGGAGACTGGGACTTGTTGGGCAAATTGACTAGGACTGGGAGCCAGGGAGGGAAACAGAGTGGTGGGGCCTGGGAGCGACACCGGGGCTGGTTGAACAAAGAGACTGGGACTGGGAACCAGTAGGTCAGGGGGGAAGAGAGACAGATCTGATGAGGGACCAGAAATCAGGAGAAGAACTGGGAGTTGCTAAGCAAAGAGAGAAGGTAATGGGTGGTGGGGGCGGAGAAGGTAAGAGGCTGAAACTGGTATTTGATGAAGAGCCGAGGGAGCAAGACTGTGGGTTTGGTAAATACGAGGTTGGGGGTCACTGGAGGCGGGTGGGGTGGGGTGGGGAGAGACAAATCAGGTGAGGAGCAGAGACTGCCTGGGCAAGGAGACTGCCTGGGACAAGGTGTTGGTGGAAGATAACTGGGAATGGTGGGTGTGACAGGGTGGGTCACAGAAACCCCCTTGGGACTGCCACCTGATGTGCCGAGACAACCTCTGAGCCTGTTTTCCCTGCCAGCTTGGGGGTTCAGTGCCCTGCCGGGTTCGAGCCAGACGTTATCTTGCTACAAACCCAGACCCAGGTCTGAACCATGTCCCGCAAAAGCTGCAGGCCTAACTGAAAACAGCTTAAGAAGTATTCCTGTCTCCAGCACCCAGATGCCCAGTTCCCAATAGGGTCCAAACCCCAAATAAATCAGTTTTACCGCTTATACAGGGTAAACTCATAAATTGTTCGCCCTCTATAACACTGATAGAGAGAGATGCACAGCTGTTTTCACCCCCCAGATATTAATACATACTCTGGGTTAATTTATAAGTAAAAAGTGATTTTATTAAATACAAAAAGTAGGATTTAAGTGGTTCCAAGTAATAACAGACAGAACAAAGTGAATTACCAAGAAAAAATAAAACACACAAGTCTAAGTCTAGTACAGTAAGAAAACTGAATACAGATAAAATCTCACCCTCAGATATTTCAATAAGTTTCTATCGCAGACTGGACGCCTTCCTAGTCTGGGCACAATCCTTTCCCTTAGTACAGCCCTTGTTTCAGCTTAGGTGGTAGCAAGGGAATTTCTCATGATTGCAGCCCCCTTTGTTCTGTTCCACCTCCTTATATAGCTTTGGCACAAGGCGGGAATCTTTTGTCTCTCTGGGTCCCCACCCCTCCTTCTAAATGGAAAAGCACTAGGTTTAAGATGGATTTCAGTACCAGGTGACATGGTCACATGTCCTGTGAGACCTCAAGCCTTCATTCCTCCAAGCCTGACTCACAGGAAGGCCTGGAAGCAAACAGAGCCATCCACAGTCAATTGTCCTGGTTGATGGGAGCCATCAAGATTCCAAACCACCATTAATGGCCCACACTTTACATAATTACAATAGGCCCTCAGAGTTATATTTCATATTTCTAGTTTCAGATACAAGAATGATACATACATACAAATAAGATGACCACACTCAGTAGATCATAAACTTTGTAATGATACCTTACAAGAGACCTTTTGCATGCAGCATATACCAGTTACTTTATATTCACACTCATTAGCATATTTTCATAAAATCATATAGAGTGCAACGTCACAGTTGAGAAAGGAGACTGGGAGCAGGAGAAGGAGTCTGGATGGGAAAACGGGGGCTGGGATGAGGAGTAGGAAAGACAAGATTGGGCAGGGACAGATTGGAGGAGATGGAGCTGCAGGGGTCAGTGTTGGTCATCCTAGAGCACACTCCTCTGAAGAGCTTGAAATGGGAATCCAAAATTCTGAGTCTCACCATTCCTCCGCTGGCAGCTAATGTCTGTGAAATCCACCAGCAAAAAGTGTCCCATCCTCCTGTAGTGCTAGTTCATATAGAAGATGGCAACCTACTACTTCTATTATTTACTCAGGTAGCTCAAGTGGCAGAGGTCTGTGTGGTGGATCTAAAGGTTCCAACCTTGTTGATGACCCAGTTGGGTGTCAGTATAATGCAACATGATGGAATTTGTGGTTTTTCAGTTTGCTTTTTTTAAAAGAGCTAAAAAAATATGCAGATAATAAACCAAGTTAAAAGAACATGATTAAGGTTGTAAAGTCAGTCTTTTAGAAGTTAGGAAATGCCATAGTTAATGTTCCTGGTGCAACCTAAATTTGATACAGTCTTTAATTAGATGATCACTCATCTGCCACAGGACAATGGCCTCATTCTGTGCATATAGTGGACTTGGGTCTGGGAATAAGTCAAAATTGTGTAGTAAAGGAGACTTGTCTGTCAGACCCCTGCTTCATTTGTTGTGGAAGTTAGAAGGTGTGTAATGAATGAGATAGAAGGTTGTAGGAAGAGAAAAGATGATCTCATGGTTAAGGCAGTTGAATACTATTCTGGAGAATTAAATTCTATCCCTGCCTCTGCCACAAAGTTCCTATGTGATGCTAGGCTAGTTATTGAAACCAGACTTTTCACAGGTAATCACTAATTGTGTGTTCCTTGTTTTATGAGTACCTGATTTGAGGGAATGGTGTCTGGTTTACTGAACACTCACTGTTGCAACTGAAGTCAATGGGAGTTGTGCTTTGAACATATAAAACACTATATAATGCTACATATGGTCCTAGGCATCTCAAATTGGAAACCCAAAATTAGTAGATACTTTTGACCTTAATCTCTCTCTGCCTCAGTTCTCCAACTGTAAAATGGGGATAATGTCTCCTCAACTTACAAAGGTGTTGTGAAATAAATTAATGTTGGTAAATTATGCCGGTGATGTGCGCCCTGGAAAAGCCCATGAGAAAAGTAAGGATTGTGTCTTTGGAGCAGGGTTTGAATAGAGTGCAGTAAATAAAGCAGGGGGCCACACATTGAACAATTATGAGGGGGAAAAATGAAAAGCTGCTGATTAGATGAGCCCTGTCCACTCTGTGTACTGAATGAAACTGTCTTGTGGGGAAAAATTGTGTATGATGAACATGTAATTAACGACTGTGTCATAAAGCATATGCACAGAGGGGCTACACTAAGGTTCACAGGCAACCTTAATTCAGGCATTTCCTAACTTTTGGGTGCTTGACTTTGCAACCTTAATCATGTTCTTTTAACATAGTTCTTGTGTGTGTAATTGTGATATAAACCTAACAAAACATAGCAGAAATGTAAACCATAAACACTTACTTTGAGAATAACTGTAATGAGGTTCTGAGATAAACCAACTAAAGGAAGAACATTCACATTAGAGTAATTCTGGTTTGTCCTTAATTCACCACCTCTTGCTTGTATGGTTACTAGATCCTGGAAAAATATGTGATCTTACCTACTGCGAGGACTGATGTACTCCCACGCAACAGGGTGAATTAAGGGCAGTGACAGCCTTAGTGCTGAATTTCCTGGTCTTCGGGTTTTTGTCCATTATTTTAAAACTTTTTTTAAAAGGTTGATTTAATATTATTAGATTTTATTACTCCTAACCTATATTTAGGAGATGATGCTGAGATGGACAATAGGTCTCTAATAGCCTTACTTTACCAGTACACAACAGTAATATTAATCTTGGTTGCTCTGGAAAAATGCTGGAAGTTGGCTTGGTCAGGAGTTCTCTGGAAAAACAGAATGACTTCACAGCTGAGAGATATCATCACTCCCCAGTGCATAGACGAAACTACTAAAATGCTAGTGGGAGCTGTATGCACTCCAGCTGCCTGATCCTTCACTGTGGAAGTCAACAGGAGTTTTCCCATTAACTTGAATATAAGATCAAGCCTATATTGAGTAGTGAATAGAACCTCAATGGGTGGAGTTCTAGTTTCTCAATGTATCCAGCCTAATACCCTATGAGCCAAATTCATGCCCTTAAATACCCCTTGATTGTATTTCATCTTTGTTGCTTATAAAAAAATACTGCAGTAACTGTCCTTTACAATCATACAGATGACCTTTACAATCATACAGATGACCTTTTAAATCCTATGGGCCAAGATATGGTTGGCCCACGGAGTTTGGGTTGTTTTGGGATCTGACTGGTGATTAGACAGTGGACCTCTGTCTCAAATTCCTTACTCTTTTTCCAAGCAGAATATTTCAAAAAGAACTTTGGGTAAAATACCAGAAATAAGTGAAAAACTTAACCTCATCCCATCAACTTTTTTTCATCTTTAATAAGGATCTTCATAAAACTTCCATTTGTTTTTGCTTTTCAGTTTCCCCAGAGTTAAAGCTGCTTTGCGGAGCTGACATTCTGAAGACATTTAGTACACCTAATCTCTGGAAGGAGGAACATATTAAAGAAATAGTAGAAAAGTTTGGTTTGGTGTGTATTAGCCGTGCTGGCTCTGACCCTGTTCAGTACATCAGTGAATCAGAACTTCTAACTCGATTCCAGCACAATATCCACCTGGTCACAGAATGGATTCAGAATGAAATCAGTGCCACGCATATTCGACATGCTCTATGCAAAGGACTAAGTGTGAAGTATCTCATTCCAGATTCTGTCATTTCCTATATTAAGGACTATAATATCTACACAGAAGAGAGTGAGAGGGAAAAATAAAGGGGATTTAACTTCAGCCTATGAAAGTACACAACACAACAATAAACACACTAAATGATTGATGTCTGTATTCCACCAAATGGGGAGAACACAATGGCATTTATTTTTGGAAAATCCCTGCAAAGCACAATCTTTGTGTATGGAGGAAAGTGAAGTAGGTTGTGGGGAGCTGCAACTAGCTATACTTCTGAAAGTTTGTAGAATAATTCAGAAAAGTTTTTGTGTTACTACTGAGTTCATGCTTTCCTAAGCTGTTATGTGCAAAGGGCTATCGGTTTTAAGATCTCCACTAAGAGTTAATTTACATTACATTTCTTCTGTTTTTAACGCAAATATTAAAATCTTTAGTAATTTTTGAGGGATTCTTGTGGTGACTTAAATTATCTCAATGGCTGTAGTTAGTGCTTTCCTGTATTATAATCCTCTAAAACCAGAACTGTTTCAGTTTGAACGTGTCTTGGCCATTCGCAGGCAGTAAGAATAAAATTGTCATATTTCTTTCTCAGGAATATTTTCAATAAACTGCTAAAATGTACATAGTTGTTGCCACATTTCTATTTTATAGGATCCTGAAAGAAAAATGATTTCACTGTATCACTTAATACCGTTCAATTTTGTGTGTGTGTATATGTTGGCAGATCAGAAATAAAGCCCTGATTCAGGAAAGCACTTACGCATGTGCTTAAGGCCCATTAATTTCAATCCAGCTCATAATGAGATGTTTAAAGGGGGTTCTTTGCTTTCCTCCTGAGTCCAGTATATGCTAGTCCAGTCTCCCTGGCATAATTTAGAGCAGCTATAAGGGAGCCTCAGCCATGCCCCCTATGTCAACATCAAGAAGAGGGAGCAGCACTGGAGCTTCTACACTCTCTTTCCTTGCATTCAGGTGAGAATATCTAAACAACCCACTTGATTCCACTGTCCTTGTTCCCTTTCCTTCTGCAAGAATAGCCCCTAGAGATGTCTAAGCACTTCTGAAGCCTAGTAATGCCAGCCAAAGTTTTGAAAGATTTTGTTAATAATTTATGGGAAGTGGTGAAATGTATCTACCGCTTTCCCTCAAGTAATCTGTGAGTTTTCCCAACTCAGCATTCTGTGGATGTCCTGTATAAAATCATACAAATTCAATACAATGATTGTTCACACTGTATGCTCTTTTGGTGTCATGGGATTCATTTTAACAATGAGATTGTTTTGCATTGGCTTTCATAGCACACACATGCTGCATTCTACTTTGTGTATAATGCTTAGAAGTTTGCAATAAAAGAGGATATTTTCCAAAAATCTGTTTCCTCTGTACCTGATATGGGAAGGCCTAATTCAGCTGTGTCCCCTGGATTACCAGACAGCTCATAGTTGAGAAAATACTTCTAAGGAAAAAGAATAAAAGAAACAACAAATGCAGCATTAACTGGTGATATGATCAGATATTGTTGGTTATAAAATGTGTTTGGATAGTCAGGTGGCTATATATATTTTGAATGGTAGCAACATTTTGTTTGCCAGACATAATTACATAACTCATATAGTAGCTAGATCGGGGTGGACAAACTACGGCCCGGGGGCCAAATCTGGCCCATCAGCCATTTTAATCTGGCCCTCGAGCTCCCACTGGGGAATGGGGTCTGGGGCTTGCCCTGCTCCGGCACTCCAGCCGGGGAGCAGGGTTGGGGACCACTCCACGTGGCTCCTGGAAGCAGTGGCATGGCCCTTCTCCGGCTCCTATGCATAGGGGCAGCCAGGGGCCTCTGTTCCGCACGCTGCTTCCGCCCCAAGCAGTGCCCCTGCAGCTCACATTGGCCGGGAACCACAGCCAATGGGAGCTGCAGGGGCAGTGCCTACGTCTGGGGCAGCGTGCAGAGCCGCCTGACTGCATAGAAGCCGGAGAAGGGACATGCCGCTGTTTCCGGGAGCTGCTTAAGGTAAGCTCCGCCCGGAGTCTGCACCCCTGCAGATCTCCCCACACCCCAACCACCTGCCTCAGCCCTGATCCCCCTTCCACCCTCTGAACCCCTTGATCCCAACCCAGATCACCCTCCTGCACCCCAAATCCCTCATCTCCAACCCCACCCAGAGCCCACACCCCCAACCAGAGCCCTCACCCCCTCCCGCACCCCAAGCCCAATTTTGTGAGCATTCATGCCCCACCATACAATTTCTATACCCAGATGTGGCCCTTGGGCCAAAAATTTTGCCCACCCCTGAGCTAGATACTATGTTGATGGGCATCTTGTTTACTACTAATAAGAAAGTCTGATGTAATTTGAAAGGGATATGTTTTTTACCTAAAACAGTGGGTTATTGCTTAGTATAACTGTGTGCAACTTGAACTGTAGTGTTTCTATAATGAATAATGCAGTGAAAGTAGTTAGGATGCCTACTGAGTAGCTGTTCCTTAAATGTCACAATGGATGCGGTAAACCAAATGCATTCCTCCACGTGCTGGGCTAACATCTTACAGATCCCATCAAATTTAACTTTGCTGTAGAAGACTCGACAAAAGAACGGGAGGGAGGGATTGTGTAAGCTGCACTGCCTCAAGAGTGGACTCTGGAGCACTGTGGCTTTGGCTGTGTTTCAGTGCATGTTAAGCATGGGGTAGGTAGTCACAGAGTAATTTAAACTGCAGTAGTGCAACCATGGCACTATTTTGTCTTATCCCATATCAGCACTGGTGGTGTATCCTGTGAGAAGCATTATAGCTCTCTGGGCACTAGGGTGACCAGACAGCAAATGTGAAAAATCGGGACAGGGGTGCGGGTTAATAGGAGCCTATATAAGAAAAAGACCCAAAAATCGGGACCATCCCTATAAAATCGGGACATCTGGTCAACCTACTGGGCACATATTGCAAGATTCATAACAATTTACTGTGCCAATTTATGCTCACATTGGCAGGTGTTGTAGGACAACTTATCTGCCCTCTCTGGTGACTGCATGCTGATACATGGGCTTGTTAGTGGCCATTTTTCTCCTGTATCAGACACCAGACGTGAAGATGGAGAAACTGCAAGTAGGACACTGAGCGGGAGCTGAGCAGAGTGATAGTCCACTTCCAGTCACAAGGCTATTTGGAAGGTTCTGGAGAATCATCATGTCTTGATTGTTGTGACTATCCTTGGCTGCACATTTTCACTGCACTTCCCTCAGTAGCAATACATTACCTCTGGATCTGCCCTATAGCTCAGGGAGAGGTCGCTACTATATGATGTAGCACTGATAGAGACGTGTAGCTGTTTAATTTTCATATATACATAATCTGAAATGACAAGGTTATAAATTAAAATGACCTTTGGGTGTTGACATGCATTTTATACTTACAATAAAGCTTGGTATGTACTATGGAGATCTATCTGGATATGTCATTTAGCTCTTCGTTAGTTCAGATCTTTGCAGCAGGATACCCTTTGCAACATGAGTCAAGATAAAGGGTCAAGGAAGACATTTGCTGTGTTATTTGCGTCTGATTTCAGATGCAGTTTTCCCACTCCAAAATCAGATTGACTATGGTCCCTTTGTCTTTGAGTTGCAAGATTGGAGCTGGAGCATACATGTCACCCTGTTGCATCAGGATGTTATGCACAATTATTACATTTTATTTACTCGACATACATCTTTTCTGAAGACCCAAGAGGATATTCACCTGTTATCAGTGAACTTCCAATGCCCGAGGGATCAAGAATGATGTCAGCCTGATTGCCCCTGCCCACTGTTGCATTAGGAACATATGAATATAGTATTTGCAATACTGCATCATGTCACATTGGTACAGCAAGTCTGTTTGCAATGTCAAACATCTACTTTTACATGATGCTTTCCAGATGACATTCCACCTTCTCCTTATAACCCACTGAGCTTATCATGCAATGCTGTATATGTAGGGAAAACATTTCTTACTGGTGGTGATTTAGCTTCTGTCCAAAAGCATGAGATCTGATTAGCTGTATTTCAGCTTGCACAACTACAACTGGTATACTTGGTCATCAAATTCTCTAGCCCCCTTTAAAATCTAGCAATGCTGTTTAACTTGCATTAGTGGATGCCACAGGCTGGTTACAGCTTGTGTGAAGTGTTTTATTTGCTTTTAAATTGATAGCCATGACCTGTCCCTAAGTGTAGGAAGATTCTACAATCTCAGGTTACTTCCTTCAAGCAATGATATATTATTGTTTGAATAATCTGGTACTGTAGCACTAACTTTTCACTTGCTCATTGCAGCTGTATTTAATGTCTCCTGAAATGCTTCTTGTTCCAGTGTCTGAACATGGTTTGCATTCCCTTAACTAACAGCACGCTCTGATTAAAAAAGACATGCAGCACTGATGAAGACATAAGATAACAGGAATTGGCCATTATGCTCTAATAATAACCTCTGCTGAATAATGACTGGCTTTTCCTGAGCCATCAATTCACCAACCAGTCAATATCTGCTGGCATCACCCCTCACTTGAAGATGACTGTATAATCATGGCCTATTACTAAACTCTAAAACAGAACACACAATTACTTTCACTAGTAGAGTTTGTGTGAGCCTCTTCAGAGGGGAAGAGAGAAAAAAAACACTGAAAATATTCTCAAATACTCCAAAGAAACAGGATTTCAATTATCTGCAGAAGCCACCCAATGTGTCCACTATACCCAGCCACCTATTGTAATGTCCATCCACATGCCTAAACCAGCCATCTTATTTTCTAAGCAGCATAAAAGGGGAGGAGTAATGTGGATAAAATGGATACCCTGATAAGCAGTGGCCTTACATCCATTGTATGGAAAGTGAAAGTTCTATTCCATTTAAATGAAGCCATCCTGCTGTCATTATAAATCTAAAAGGTTCAGCTTTGTGGAAGGATTTAATGGTAACCCTTCAGCGGTAATCGGATTAGAGGGGCTCGTATAACTGCATGGTCTGAAGAACAGATAAAAGAAACCAGAGTTCAAACTTGCCATAGAGGACAGGCATTGAGCTGTGTGGTGCAGAATCAACTCGCTGTTCTGAGGCTTTGGTTTTGGCTATCATATACCCCAGAAATGCCTGCAAATTTCAATGGTTACTGGAAAATGCTTAGCAATGACAATTTTGAGGAGTATCTGAAAGCACTGGGTAAGATTCTTTTCATGTTTCTTTAGCAAATAATCAATAAAATACCACCTATCTTAATCTTGGGTTGGATTTGATTTCTTCTGGGATAGTCCCAGCCACAATTTTCATGCATTCTTCAAAAAAATGATTATGTTGTCTTATGCAAAGTTTTGTTTGATTTGCTTTAAGTAACCTGTTTGCTTTTTACCTTGCTATCACTAATCTATGCAGAGATTCAACTACAGAACTTTAAAGGGCAAGCAAAAATTATTCTCTCAACATTTAAAAAAAAATTCAAGAGAGGAGAAAGTGAGTGTATGTAGGTGGAAAAAAACCAAAATGTGCTTGATGTAAAAGTTTGTGTGTATGCAGTTGGCAGGGAGGCACATAAAATGCTTATTTCTATAGAAGTGGCATTTTTAAGTAATCTAAATGAATTTGATTACTTATCTCAGTAGGAATTAGTAATGTCATGTTTCCTTTCATCTGTTTGTTTAGAAACATGCCTTTGTTGTGGTATCAAATGTAAAGGGTACAAGGTTTTTTCCAAGTAAGCAAATTAATTCACATGTAATGAACTTTAGTAAAATAGCCAGGGAACTCTTTATTTGTGTTTTGGTCCATCCCAATCCTCTCAAGTTGTACAAGTCTTGTATTGTTGTAGATTTGTGGCTTTACTGCAAATCCTTTTGTTTTTTTCTGTTTTGTTTTCAGATGTAAACATTGCTGTGAGAAAAATTGCCAACTTGCTAAAACCTGACAAAGAAATCATTCAGAATGGAGATCATATGATCATTAAAACGCTAAGCACTTTTAGAAACTACATCATGGAATTTGATGTAGGAAAAGAGTTTGAGGAGGATTTAGCAGGGGTGGATGATCGCAAATGCATGGTAAGAATTAGAATGGTTACTATTGCATGACAAAAAAGATTAGAAATAATTAGTAATAATCCTAGGTCTTGCAGCAGGATGCAGAGGCAAGACATTTTCATGTGGTTGTTCTTAGAATTTTTATTTTTGTACTTGACAGCTTCATTTAGACAGGGCTGCAAACTGTTTTTAGCTTGTCTTTACAATAAAGGAATGTTAATGTTAAACTTGAATGTGAAGCTATTTCTTTTATTAAAGAACAGGCACTAAGTTAAAATTGTCTCCAGTATAAAGTAATTGGAAGTGATATTTGCTATTCAAAAAGTCATTTACAACCAGATTCTGCCACTCTTATATTGAGCAGTGCTTCACCACAGAAGCAACCCTGTTGATTTCAGTGGGGTAATTTACTACTTACTATGAGCAAGGGTGACAGGACGGAGGCCCCTAATGTTTAGGAACTGGTGTCTTTCCTGTCTGTGTGTGTGTCTCTCTCTCCCCCTTCCCCCACTTCTATGGTGTTGATAAGTTGTATAATCAATTGCTTGACCACACTCTGGTTTGTTATGAAATATATTCAAGAGGCCATAACCAATGCCAGTCAGGTTTATTACTCTAGGCCAATAATAATATAGTACAGGGAAAAGGTTCTATATGGATGATACCATTTTCCAGGAAGCTGTCTCATGCACCATTGTTATATTCACCTTGCGCAGAAGGTGTGCTCCTGAAGTTACACCCCTAAAGCCATCTTTTTATCCCCTACCTGTTTACCAGTAAAAGGTACTGTGTATGTCATCTGAAACCAGATTTAACTGATCACCTTTCTACCTGATTTTTCTGGTAGCATGATGTACCCCTTATTTTTGTTCTGAACACACGTGTTTGAGGTACTAAAGAACACGAAGACACCTCCTAGGTTTGTCCTAGGGTAGTCAGCTTGTGAGGGGAACTCCCATTCTGTTGCTATAATACAATAATCATATGTCCTGATCCTGACAGCTTTCCTATCTACTTAAGCCATAGCTTTCTTCAGCTATGCAAAGTGGTATCGAATACTTAGCATAAGTGAACAGGAATATAATAAAGATATAGGCCAATTTAGACTATTTAACTGCTATATTTATGCTTAGTAATATTTGTGCTTAATATATATGGTGTGGATAATACATGTCATCAATATAATATATATATGTAAGTAGCCAGCATATATTGGTCAACGCTGGAGAGTTTCACTACACTACAGACAGCAGGCTTAACACATCCGTTTAACAAGACAAAACCAGAGCAAATCTTAGAGTAGGTAAGTGGCTCCAAGAGCTCTCCCTTGTGAGCATTTACAAAATATTGTCTCTGGCAAGAGGTATCTCATGACCAATAATACCAATTAACAGAAAAGGCTCAAGAATCTCAAGCTACTTAGCTGAGTCAGAGACTGGATGTTATCTCTCCTATTAGTCCGAGGTCATGACATCTCTGCAATCTCCCAAAGCGCAGGAATTGCTGACGAACTAAAGAGAATTATTTTACCAGCGGTTGTAGCAGGGAAACAAAGGAGAAATGAAATAATAGGCTCCCATTCTTAAAAAAATACCTGGCCATCTCTGTGACTGATCAATATTCTTCTCTGACATCAGGATGTAGAAGTTTACTTTTGATCCAGCAATGGCAGGAAAAGGAAGGTTTATGAGATCTGGTGAAAGGGAATGGCTAGATATGTGGCAAGCCACTGCATGGGCTAAACCTTCAGTATTCTTTGCTTCAGAACCCAGACACCGGGGGAAAAGGGCATTTTTTCCTCCTTCCCTCTTCTCTCTCCCCACAAAAGGTGGTATAGTGTAGTACAGCATTTCTAGTTACTGGCAGCTCCTTAAATCAGGGCATAGAAACTCAATAGAGAGGTATACAACTATTGAAGCTTTATTGACCATGTGTGGTTTGCATGAGTCACACAGTACTGACTGAATTCCCAAAGACTTGTCCCAGAATTCACTGGCCTTGCTGTAATACCTGGGATGGATTACCTGGGTGGCATCATCTGCTGCAATTGTTCCAAAGTTCCCATCAGGAATCGGGGAATGTACCTGAGATACGACACTTTCACCAAATCCGTGGTCTTACATCTTGGCCACCAATACTGTAAACAATCTATAACTGCAGCTCTGCAACTAAATACGTTAGTAATGTTAGCCTCATTATATCTGCCATAATTGCCCCGGGTAATAGTGTAGTTTATAGTTTAGTGCTTCCTATGGAATTATACATGGATTATTTTTTTAAGAATGAGATCCCAGCTCTCCTACATCATAGGAGAGTTGCACCCTGGAACTGTCTCAGGTTGTTTTGCTCTCCAGGCCCTGAGAACAATATGCAATGCGGTGCCAACAGCCTCTGAGTGACTAATCACTAGTCTCTGGGCCAGATAGTTTCTGTCCCTGGCACAAATGAGGGACGGCACAAGAAGCACAGGTACTGTTCCTGCCTAGTGTTCCTGGGGGCAAGTCACTCTGAAGGGAGCAGGAAGAAGGTGGAATTTGGCCTTGATTCCTCCTCTCTTCCACACTGGCATGAGCTGGGAAGGTGAGCATGGCTTCACCTTCCAAATAGATGCTGCTGCTTGCACACTTCCCCTGTGTGCTGGGAGGGATTGTGATTTGAGTATCCTGAGAGTAAGGATGGTTCAGTGTTTACGACACTGAACTGGGACTTGAGATAACAGATTCCATGTAGGACCTTGGGCTGTCACTGAATCTCTCCATGCCTCAGTTTCCCATCTGTAGGCTGGGGATAATACCTCTTTTTCTCACAATCTAAACAGACAGGCAAGAGTGGAAGTTTTTCAGGGAAGACACTCTCTCTTACTATGAGATGTTTACTGGGGCCTTTTGGCATTATGTTAGTACTGTTAGTAAATGATAATAGAAGCACAACCTGGCCTTGTATGAGTACTTCCAAATGAAGTAAAATCAGGAAAGTGCTGTAAGCACAGCTGTGCAGCAACAGAAGAGGATTAGGGGAACTAAGAAGGGGAAGAACTTACCCACAGTGGTGCACTCCATTCAAGTGGAAGGTTCCTTTTCTGTTGCTAAGGCCTTTTCACATCTGGAAAACTAGGCTGAAGCCCAAGTAAATATTGTTTTAATAGAAAAGTGGTTCAAGTAAATCCTACACTGAGATGATGTACTAGAAGCATACTACAGAGATATTGCCTATGAGGTACCAGAAACTTCAATTTTGAGAAAATTCTTGTTGGTAGTATGCATAACTGTGTTGGATGTAAGCATCTAATGTAAAACTTCAGTGCTTTGATGATATCTGTTATAAATAACTAGGTAGTTGCAGTGGTTGTGAATAACATCTGTACAACAGCTCTCCTTTTAACTAACAACTATCATTTTCCTAGATCTTATCTGCTTGCTGATTCCCCCACTTCTCAGGAGCGTTGCCAACTCTTGCAATTTTACCTCACAATATTTAGTGTTTTTCTTAAAGCCCCAGCTCCTGGAATCATAGGCCTATATCAGAATCCCCTGTGATGCCACTAGTCCACTGTGTGTAGATTATTTTTAAAAAGCAGATGAATTAAGAGATAATACAAACAGAGTAATTTATATTGGTACATTATGAGCATGTAGTTTAGATTTTGGTCATATTTCCATAGGGAAAATGTAACCTTGACAGGTAGTGGAGTAGTTAGAATAATTCCAAATTTTAATAGCACCTGTGATGAGGAAAGACGAAAGAGATTGAGCTGATTCTTATTAGAGAACAAAGACTTTGATGTGGCTTAAAGGAGGTACAGAGTGTACAAGTGGGGTTGGTATTAATGAGCTAGGTGCTTCGTTGTTTTTTTTCCTTATACTCTGCTAAAGCATCAATATTGATCACTGCTAGAGGCTGGGCTTGCTGGACCAATGGGTCTGATTCTGTACGGCAAATCCCACATTGCTAGGAAAACATGGGAAAACCGAGATGGGTTTATTGCTGATTTAATCTGGTCTTGCCCCATGGGTTTCTTTTGCTCCACTAGGCTGTGCCAAGATGGTTTTATAAAAACCACTTATTGGACATCCCTCAGGATGACTGCAGTAGTAGTATCTAGACAGATAGTAGCAGTAATCACTTGAACATCTCTGGGACACACGTAGCCAGCAGAGAGGGAAAGTCTTGAAGCCAGATATGTCTTTTGCCCCCACTACTCCCATTGGAAGGCTGTTCCAGAACTTCACTCCTCTGATGGTTAGAAACCTTTGTCTAATTTCAAGTCTAAACTTCCTGATAGCCAGTTTATATCCATTTGTTCTTGTGTCCACATTGGTACTGAGCTTAAATAATTCCTCTCCCTCCCCGGTATTTATCCCTCTGATATATTTATAGAGAGCAATCATATCTCCTCTCAGCCTTCTTTTGGTTAGGCTAAACAAGCCAAGCTCTTTGAGTCTCCTTTCATATGACAGGTTTTCCATTCCTCGGATCATCCTAGTAGCCCTTCTCTGTTCCTGTTCCAGTTTGAATTCATCCTTCTTAAACATGGGAGACCAGAACTGCACATAGTATTCCAGATGAGATCTCACCAGTGCCTTGTATAACGGTACTAACACCTCCTACTGGAAATACCTCGCCTGATGCATCCCAAGACCACATTAGCTTTTTTCATGGACATATCAGATGGACGACTCATAGTCATCCTGTGATCAACCAATACTCCGAGGTCCTTCTCCTCCTCGGTTACTTCCAACTGATGCCCCCCCCCCCAGTTTATAACAATAATTCTTGTTATTAATCCCTAAATGCATGACCTTGCACTTTTCACTATTAAATTTCATCCTATTACTATTACTCCAGTTTACAAGGTCATCCAGATCTTCCTATAAGTTATCCTGGTCCTTCTCTGTATTGGCAATACCTCTCAGCTTCGTGTCATCTGCAAACTTTATTAGCACATTCACACTTTTTGTGCTAAGGTCAGTAATAAAAAGATTAGTCCCAAAACTGATTCCTGAGGAACTCCACTAGTAACCCCCCTCCAGCCTGACAGTTCACCTTTTAGTACAACCCATTGTAGTCTCCCCTTTAACCAGCTCCTTATCCACCTTTCAATTTTCATATTGATCCCCATCTTTTCCAATTTAGCTAATAATTCCCCATGCGGAACCGTATCAAATGCCTTACTGAAATCAAGGTAAATTAGATCCACTGCGTTTTCTTTGTCTAAAAAATCTGTTACCTTCTCAAAGAAGGAGATCAGGTTGGTTTGCCACGATCTACCTTTTGTAAAACCATGTTGTATTTTGTTCCAGTTACCTCAATGTCCTTAACTACTTTCTCTTTCAAAAAATTTTCCAAGACCTTGCATACTACAGATGTCAAACTGACAGGCCTGTAGTTGCCTGGATCACTTCTTATCCCTTTTTTAAAGATAGGAACTAGGTTAGCAATTCTCCAGTCATATGGTACAACCCCTGAGTTCACAGATACATGGAAAAACTCTTGCTAATGGGCTTGCAATTTCATGTGCCAGTTCCTTTAATATTCTTGGATGAAGATTATCTGGGCCCCCCAGTTTAGTCCCATTAAGCTGTTCGAGTTTGGCTTCTACCTCGGATGTGGTAATATCTACCTCCATATCGTCATTTCCATCATCCTACCATTATCCCTAAGCTCCTCATTAGCCTCATTAAAGACTGAGGCAAAGTATTTGTTTAGATATTGGGCCATGCCTAGATTATCCTTAACCTCCACTCCATCCTCCATGTTTAGTGGTCCCACTTCTTCTTTCTTGGTTTTCTTCTTATTTATATGGCTATAGAACCTTTTACTATTGGTTTTAATTCCCTTTGCAAGGTCCAACTCTATATGGCTTTTGGCCTTTCTCACTTTATCCCTACATGTTCTGACCTCAGTAAGGTAGCTTTGCTTGCTGATCCCTCCCATCTTCCACTCCTTGTAGGCTCTCTGCTTTCTCTTAATCACCTCTCTGAGATGCTTGCTCATCCAGCTTTGTCTACAACTCCTGCCTATGAATTTTTTCTCCTTTCTTGGGATGCAGGCTTCTGATAGTTTCTGCAACTTTGACTTGAAGTAATACCAGGACTCCTCCACCTTTAGATCCCCAAGTTCTAAAGTCCAATCCACTTACCTAACTAATTTCCTTAATTTTTTTTTTAAATTAGCCCTTTTGAAATAAAAAACCCTAGTCACAGATCTATTTTTGTTTATCCTTCTATTCAGTTTGAACTGAATTAGCTCATGATCGCTCGAACCAAGATTGTCCCCTACAACCATTTCTTCTATGAGGTCCTTGCTGCTCACCAAACCAAATCTAAAATGACATCCCCTCTTGTTGGTTCAGCGACTACTTGGTGAAGGAATCCATCAGCTATCACATCTAGGAAAATCTGAACCCTATTACTATTACTAGCACTTGTCCTCCAGTCAATATCTGGGAAGTTAAAGTCTCCCATGATCACACAATTCCCATTAGTATTTACTTCATTAAAAACATTAAAAAGGTCTCTGTCCATATCCAAATCAGATCCCAGTGGTCTGTAGCACACCCCGAGCACTATCTCAGGGGAGGCTCTAGTAGCTTTCTTCCCCAATGTTATTTTTGCCTAGACAGACTCTTGTCTTATCCATTCCATCCCTTCTTATTTATTTACAGTCTACCTCATCATTGATATACTAATGCTACTCCACCATCTTTGCCTTTATTTCTGTCTTTCCTAAACAGCACATACCCTTCAATACCTGTACTCCAGTCATGACTATTATTCCATCATGTTTCTGTTATCCCTATAATATCTGGTTTCACTTCCTGCACCAGTAACTCTAGTTCCTCCATTTTGTTACCTAGGCTCCTCGCATTGGTGTACAAACATGTTAATTTTTGCTGTCTGGCTTTGCTCACGTTCTTTACCCAATTAGGCCCAGATGTTCTACCACCAGTATCACCTATTAGAATAGTATCTACACTACCCTTCCTCCTTATGTCCATTCTCCTGTCCACAGCTGTATCCTTTCTTACTTCGTTTTCTTCCCTCTCAATGTTAAAATCCAGTGTGGAGATTACCTGAACATCTCCCAACCATCTCCCCCCCAATTCCTAGTTTAAAGCTCTCTTAATCAGTTGTGCCAGCCTCCATACTAGAAGTCTATTTCCTTCCCTACTCAGGTGAAGTCCATCCCAAGAGAACAGTCCTCTGTCCATGAATACCTCCCAGTGGCCATACATCCCAAAGCCCTCCTTATAGCACCACTGCCTGAGCCATCTGTTGATCGTCATAATCTTGTCACACCTTTCTTGCCCTTCTCTTGGAACAGGCAGAATCCCACTGAAGATCACCTGAGCCTTGATTTCCTTAAGCATCTTTCCCAGCCTGGCAGTCTCCCTTGATACGTTCCAGCGAGAATCTAGCCATATCATTCGTTCCCACATAAAAGACAATCAGTGGATTCTTTCCCGCTCCAGTTAGGATCCTCTTCAGCCTCAGGTCCACATCCCATATCTTAGCACTGGGCAGACAGCACACCCTTCTGTTCTCTGGATCAGCTCTGGTTACAGGCCTGTCTATTCTTCTCAGTAAGGAGTCCCCAATCACGTAGACCTGCCTTTTCCTGGTGACGGTACGATTCTCCCGTCTATCCCCTGCTCCCTTTGGCTGCAAGTCCTCTCGATTCCTATTCACCTTTGCAATCCTCCGCAACGCATCCCATATCGTCCTGGGGCTCATATTTGGTGGTGTTATCTCCATTGACTCTTTCCCTCTTCTTATAGGACTAACTGCTCTTCTCTTCTTTCTTGCCCTCTCACCTTCAGCAACCACCTGCTGTGCCCCTTCTTCATTTTCCAACTCTGCAAACCTGTTCCTGAGCTCTATTTCTCCTTCACTGGCCCGTCTTTTCCTCTGCCTCGTTCTCTTAGTCACATGCTTGCACCGTCCACTTTCCTCACCCAGGAGTCTCCCCTCAGAGTTCTTTGGTCCTGCTTCCATCTGCAAGTGTGAGCTTTTCCATTCAGACTCCTCATGTCTTCGCTCCATCATCCGCTCGAACCCCCTTCTAAACTCAACCAGAATTTCCACCTACATCTCCAGTCCTCAGATTTTTTCTTCCATCAGTTCTATCAGGCGGCACTTCATGCAGATGAAACGTTTATCAGGTACCCCCTCCAGGATCATGTACATGCCGCAGCTTCCACATCTAGTCATCCTCATTGTGTCTTCCACTGCTTGGGTCATTACAACTGCTGCCTCTGTGTCTGTCATAGGCTTCCCACTTAAATCCTGTAAATCTGGGAAATACAAACCAAACCAAAACACCACCACCCACAGCAAAACAAACCAACAACAAGCACCAAGACACTGCTAGAACACTGCACATTCCCTTCAGTAGCCTGTTTGTTCTTCTGCCTGCCTTTCTTAGTCTTTCCCCAAACTCCCACTCAAACTCCCCTTTTTACAGCTCTGTTTCCTGGCTCCTGTGCCGCTGCAACTGTCTATACCACTGCCTGACTGGCTGGCTACCTTTATAGAACCCCTAGTCAGAGAAGCCCCGCCCCCTAATCAGGGCTCAGCTTTTCTCCCAGCACACTGCCCCTACCAGCCTCCACATATACAAATATCTTCTCCTCCAGCAGAAGTCCCACTCAAACTCCCCAGTTTATAGCTCTGTTTGCTGGCTCCTGTGCCGCTGCAGCTGTCTATGCCGCTGCCTTACTGGCTGGCTACCTTTATAGGACTCCTAGTCAGAGAAGCCCCTCCCCCACATTACATAAGGTGTGAAGTTAATTAACAAGTATTTAGGCAGGGTCTAGTCCACAGTATTACTGGATTCTACAAGAGGAATGAACTGTTGCTAATCTATGTTATATCAGGAATCATAATTAAGACCATATCTACCTGAAAAGCAGGCACCCTGTAATTATAATCACGGGGGTTTCAATGGGACTACTCAGAGAAAAGTAGTATTCAGCACAAGTCTGAGGCTCATTATCAGTTGTGCCATTTTAATGAGATGTGTTGAATAATCTGCCTCTAAATCCGCAGCCCTTCCACTTGACCCCTACGTTGATTCATGTGTCTTGTGTTCCTGCCTCCTTTTCTGATTCTGTCTTCCTGTAACAGTTCTCCTTCCTCTGGGCTCCTTGCTCTGTGCTTTCAAGTATGCCCTTACATCTCCCATCTTGGGAATAAAACATCCCTCAGTCCCCATCGTCTCTCTACCATTCTATCTCTGGGCTTGTTTCAAACACTGCTACATTAATGTACACCAAGGAACTTTTGGTGCACACCAACAGTGTCCATATGGGCCAGTTAGTGTGGGACACACTAGTGCGCACTAGAATTTACAGCCCTCTGCTGCAGAGCCCACATTCTGGCCAGTTTGTCTTTCAGTAGAGATTTGAGCAGGCCTATAAGGGTATGTCTACGCAGCAAAGAAAAACCCGTGACTGACCCGTGCCAGCTGGCTCAGGCTCGGGCTGTAGGGGTGTTTCATTCAGGGCTGGCTCCAGCTTTTTTGCCACCCCAAATGGCGAAGGGAAAAAAAAAGAAAAACCCAATTGAGCTGCCGCTGAAGAGGAAGAGACAGAGTGAAGGACCCGCCACCGAATTGCCGCCAAAGACTGAAGCGGAGCGCTTGAGGTGTCGCCGAAGAGCCGAACGTGCCACCCCAATCATGGACGGACTGCCGCTCTTTTCTATTGGCCACTACGGGCACCTGCTTCCTTCGCTGGTGCCTGGAGCCAGCCCTAGTTTCATTCCTGTATAGACTCCTGGGTCCTGGCTGCAGCCCAAGTCTAGAAACATCTCACCTCGCAGGGTCCTAGAGCCCAGGCTCCAGGCTGAGCCTGGAAGTCTACACAGCAATGAAACAGCCCCACAGCCGGAGCCCTGAGCACCCGAGTTGGCTGGAATGGGCCAGCTGTGGGCATCTAGTTGCTGTGCAGACATACCCTAGTTGAAGAAACATGTTCCAGAGTCCTATAGTGGCAGATTTCTGTTGCCAGGTGCCAGAACTCAGAGGAGCACCCACAGCAAGAGAGGGACATTGTGGTACACCCTACCAACCTATTTGCTTTGAATTAACTTTTGGTGCTGCAAAGTGAAGCAGAAGACAGGACACTGAGGGCCAGATCATGGTAGTGAGAGTACAAGTGGGAAAGGATGAAATAAACAGCTCCATTGTGTGCATACACAATGTATGTAGACGCTCACCCTGCTCTAGCTTGTGTGCTAAAAATAGCAGTGAAGCCACACGAGTACAATCCTGATTAACCCCTGTGTACACACTTGAGAGGCTAGCCCAAGCTGCCACCCATGCCACCACAGCCACCATCCTATATTGAGCATGCTAGCTCCAGAGTGTCTGTCTATCCATGCTGGGAAGCACCCTCCCAGCTGCTGTGTAGATTTACCCACTATGGCTCGGAAGCACAGGCTCAACACACAGATAGTTCCACTAGTGGGATACTGTAATCCTGCTCCAATTCTCCTCTCTGCTCCTGGGAATATTGTTGCAAGCTTTGACAGGGTGGCAGGGTGGCGTCTGCCACGTACATCCTAGGAAGAAATCTGGCTGAAGAATCCTGAGGGTTCACTGTCAATAGGAAACACTTTTGCAGCCCTTCCAGCACAGGCTCCGTCTCTAAGCCACATTCTAGCTTACTGGTCCACTTTCCCAAACCCATCGGAAGAGTCTCCAGGGGAATGGAAGACAACTTTCAAGTGCATTTGATTTCTATAGTCAGGTCAAAACGCAATACATTCATATCCATAGACTAAATGACACAACTGTTTCTACAGGCTGTGCATGGTCCTTCTGTTCACAGACAGGCAAGCTCTTGGCACCACTTCTTTAGCTACAGTTCCTGCCCACCTGGATCATTTCCAAGCTGAAAGGAGAAACCAAACATTTTAAAATTCTTTGTAGATACTGAAAAGCTTTGTATACTTGGGATGAGTCATTTGCGGAAGAAATGTATTTCCCTGCATCAAAATTCTGTTTTTCTTGGACTTCTGGCAAGTCTGTCATGAAACTCATTGATCATGTTATAAGAGCATCTCTTAGGATACAGCACTGTCTTACTACTGTAGACCACTTGCATTTTGAGGACCTTGTTGGAAGCCAGTTTTGCATACTTTCTCCAGCACAACACTGGTGCTGTTCAAGAAATTGTATTTGTCTCTGGCTTATCAAGGTTCATGATTGTGGAAAAAAAAATTAAACATGAGCCACACAGACAGGCAAATAGGAAACATGAAGAAACTGATTTCCTTACGCATGGTTCAGTTGTCGTGTTCTTCATGTCATCATCATCTTCTTATGCTGTGTTCAGAGCCTGTAGGACTTCAACAGTTTGGGAACCTAACAGCTTTGTTTTCTTGGTGTTTCCATAGAGGATGCAGCTTCCTGGATTTCATGTACATTTGAAGTAAGCTGGAAAATAAAAAGTGCACACATTTTTTATTCAGAAGGTCCACTGAGAGAAACTGCATTTTCAGGGGAGTGGGTTGCTTCATGCATTACCAGATTAAACTCTCTGTTACAAAGTAGATAGAACGTCTTGTCTAGTTTAGTTCACTGGTTCAGCTCTAGGCTGTCTTTTTGCTGACATTGTCCTATTCCTGCTCATGGTTATCAGTCACAGTTAGGGCAACACTTATTATGAGTTTGCTGTTCAATGAGTTTTTGTGTATTTATTGAGATATCCTGAATCTTCTGGATTTTTGATTCTCCACCTGTACTCGGTATTTTTGTATCAGCCTTTGCTGTCAACTAAATCTCATCCAATGATTCCTGTTGTATGACTAGAGAAATGTCAGAAGAATGTCCATGTGACACTAACTCATACTCTGTCACTTTAAGTGTACTCTGTTTTGATTAGCTTGTCTTTGTGTCGCTGGTCTGGTGGTGACTATATCACCCACGTTGTCTTTTATTTGCAGAGGAGCCATGTCATGGTGTAGCGGGGTGAGCACCCACTCCAGCCCTGAGGGGGTTGGAAAATCCCTGCAGAGGGCTGGGGCTGGGAAAGGGAGCAAAATCCCAGCTGATTGGGGGAAGTAGCTGCAGCTGAGGCCACGCCCCAAACAGACTAACCGGGCCTTATAAGAAGGCCAGGGCAGCCAGAAGCTCAAGAGTCTCTCTCTGCTTGTAGAGAGAGAGGGGCCTGTCTGCTAGGGAGGTGAGCAGGGTATTGGGAGTAGAGCAGGGCTGGGGGCAGGTTAGAGGAGCTGGGGAGCTCCAGTCTGGAAAACCCCCAGGCTGCAGGCCTAGCTGAGGGCCTAAGACCAGTACCGGGGCTGCAGAGGGGCAGCCCAACTATAGAGAGAGGCAGCAGGTCCAACTCAACCTTGCGTATACTGCAGTCTGCCCTAGGGAGTGGGGCTAGATGGTGACTGGCAGTAGCCTTACACTGAGGCGATGTGGGGCTAGGGGGTGGGGGTTCCACTGGGTGGGGAGACCCAGAACCTGAGAGTGTGGGGGTACTGCCAGGGGGGAAGCAACCCAGAGAAAGGGGCACCAGGGTCCTGGGAGGGACACAGGGGCCAGCAGTAAGGCGGATCACCAGCCTGCAGGGGGTGCTCCAGGATGCTGGAAGAGCTAATTCCCATGGACGACCAGCAGAGGGTGCCGTAGGGGTGAGTCCACTCCCTTACACATGGGTTCAGAGGAGGCCTACCATTTCTTCTCCTCACCCGAGTCTATCTTCTGTAATTTGCATTTTTCCAAAACAACTTGTAAAGAAAGAATATTTTAATGACTGCTTCATTCCCACTGTGTTCACAATTTCTGTGTAGTAGTTGAAATATTGTCAAAATATTGTACAAGAAGGTAGATTAATGGATTGTTTCAACTAATCTGTCATTTCTGGAGACATAAGTTCAAATTCTGACATAGGTCAAAAGGGAAAGATGAATTTTCTGCTCCGTGTTTGATCACATCAGATGATGACCATAATGTTCTTCATTTCAGCAATAAACTCTGGGATTCCTGGTAATGGGTCTGCTCCAAAGCTATGTAGAGAAGAGTGAAAGGGCAGAGATGCTGCAAACTTTTGTTACCTTAAATAACAAAACACAGAACCTCAACCTAAACTTTTTTCCTAATCAAGGCATATTACCTGTGTTTGTCACTGCAGGGCCTTTGCCGCTAGTTTTCTCAGCTTCAGACACGTACCCTTTTTCTACTCTTGGGGTCTGGTCTGGTGAGTCAGCAACAATAACTCTGCATTTCTATGTAGTGCCCTTGAAGTTTGCGCAGTTTTTCCTTACAGTGTTCTTGGCTTGCTTTAAATGTCACAAAAGGGGCTCATCCTCCTGCAAAGTACTGAGCACCCTCAACTATTACTGGCTTCACTGAGGAAGGAGGCATCTCACAGAAACAGGCCCTGAATTAAATCGCCTCCCTTAAAGGCAAGTGGGCATTCTATGACTGGAAAATCAAAGTATTTTCTGTGTCCAGTATTCATTTTTATTATTTTTTTTACACCAGTCATGACCTTCCAGCATTCTATAACATGTAAACCCAACAATATTTGTATAAAGAGGTCAGACTTCAATAATTTACTTGTAGTTATGCCTGTGATCAAACAGCCCACCCCTAACAGTATAAACTAATTTAAGATGGGATCACCTTCGCAAGCCTGTCTGGAGCTTTTCATTGATTCATTTTACTGAAGTACCTTACTGGGTAAAATCACCTGTGTCAACAGTTTGGCAGATGGAACTTTCTCCTGGAAGCAATTTTAGGAGGGCTTGAATCGTTTGAAGTTCAATGCTGGATTCAAATGAAAATTTGTATTGTCTTGGGCAACTTCAGTGTCTGTTACAGACTGTTTATTAAATATTTGAATGGGTATGTTGCTATCAGTTTTCTGTGGGCTTATTAGTAGATATGGTTTTGGATTTTCTTAGGATAGCTAAGTATCAAAGGGGTAGCCGTGTTAGTTTGGAACTGTGAAAAGCAACAAAGAGTCCTGTGGCACCTTATAGACTAACAGACGTACTGGAGCATGAGCTTTCGTGGGTGAATACCCACTTCATCAGACTACCCACGAAAGCTTATGCTCCAATACATCTATTAGTCTATAAGGTGCCACAGGACTCTTTGTCGCTTTTTAGGATAGCTATTTAGCCTGAGTAGTTAGCCAGCTTTTAGATACCAACAGAATTACTGGATTGAGAAGGACTGTGCTAGCTAGGGAATGTGGCATAGTCTTGGATCACTGCAGCCATTTGCTGCATGGCAATATAAAAACACCTCTCTGAGTGGTATTAGGAAGAAAAACAGACATGCCTATGCTGTAGTCCCCTAAGGGAAGGGAAATCAATAACAAATTTTTGATGAAAGGCAGTAGCTACAATTCACATCTTTAGATGCTACAAGGTAGGATTCTTCTTAAACGTCCATTGTTGTTCTTGATCAGGAAAAAAATAGTTCTTTGATCTTTGAACAATCCATGTTATTGTCTTTTATTCACCAGTAAGATATGCCATCAGTTTTAGATTATACGCTGCACTGTGCATGTGACCACATTAGGGATAGTACAACAGGAAACATTCTGGAAAGCCAGTATCAAAGGCTTTTGCATTTGGGCCACAAAGGGAAAAATATCATTTTCTGATCAAACAGTTTTGATGAATACTGGAGTAAATCTCAGAAGTCGATATTTGTGACCCCGTGTCAATATGATTTATTACTAAATGTAGGAATTGCGACTGACCATACTTCCAAGAAAACTACTATAGTGTGGTTGCCACTGGGGGAAATACAAAAGGATAGTCAATAGGTATGTTTTGGTTTTACTGAATGTTCCAGTCATAAATTTACTTTGGCCCACACTTGAAGACAATAGTGTTACTGCTGAAATGTGCACGTGTAATGTGTATTCTGGGCTTTCCTTTTCAGGAAGATGATGTTCCTTTGGATGCATATTTAAATTACAATATTCATAACACACAAACAGATTAGGCATTCAATTTTTTTTAGTGAATTAAACACCAAAGCAAAATTAAGACATCTGAAGAAAAGCAGTTTAATTGAGACTATACAGCTCAGCTCATCAGGAATACAATATAAGGCAAAAGACGGTTAAACAAACCTCAGAGATAGAAGAAGAAAGATTTATTTGCCTTCTGAGTGTTTAAAAGCTTGTGCTTTCTCAGACTTCTCCAGGATACCTATTTGGGACAATGGATACAGTACAATCTATTTTGTAGAGTCACCCCACACCTGCTCACTAAAGCACTCAAGTACTGTACAGTTAGAATTAAAAACATTGTAAGTACATTAATAGTATTTAAAACCACTTTCTTGTAACTTGGAAATAGAAAACCCAAAGAGGCTTTAGCACAAAAAAAGTACAGGGAAATGGGGGCAAAATAGAACTATTACAGGTGCATAAGTTATTGGGGGTGACTTTAAAGATCGCAGTGTCGAATAGGGGCCTAAAATGTGAGCAGCTATTGGAGGTTTTGAACTGTGTGTGGAGAAGGAGCTGTGTGACTGCACACAGACACAGTACTATCAGGAGGACATCGCTACTGGTTTACCCTTAAAATTTCCATGGATATTGTACCCACTTTCTCTAAGCTGCATTCGATCCACAGAGGTTCAAGTGACTAGTCCAAGGTCACATTGCAGGTAAGTGGCAGAGTCAGAAATATAAGCAAGAAGTCCCAGCTCAGTGCCCAGCTCTCATCACAATACCGCTTAATTTCATGCATCCTAACTGATTGTTAATGGATACATTGAAATCACTTTAAGCCCTTTAACAAGCTCTTTTGTCCATTCTACCCTTTTTTTGTGACCTGCAAAAATGGAGTTTAACTAATCAGAAGTGTTGTGCAATTTTCAGGACAGGTGTTATCCCCCAGGTAAGCACACGTTGCTTACTAGGGAGTTCTGTGGGTCTGCAGTGCATATATCTATAGGTCTTGTCCTTCTCTTGGCAGGCAGATTTCTTTTCCTTTTGTTGCTAATGTTCTGTGCCCTGGTTAATTTTCAGTAATTTAAGGGGGTCTTTTCTTTTAAGAGAATGAAAAATGGTAAGGGAGGTTTAGAGGATTCATTTACTATTTGAAGTAGAAGCAGCAGCACAAGTAGTTATGAATATGAAAATCTACATTACATTTTTGGAATAACTGGGGTGTCTCCCAGCCAAGAGTCACTGAAATATTCTAAGTATTGCTGTGATGCTTGGAGTTCCTTCCCTGGACCTAAAGAAGAGCTCTGTGTGGTTCAAAAGCTTGTCTCTCTCACCAACAGAAGTTGGTCCAATAAAAGATATCTCACCCACCTTGTATCTCTAAAATACTCTAGTTATACAAAGAATAAATTAGTTTATAGTGGAAAAGAACTGTTTTATCTCCAATGTAAAACCCAGCAGGATATTTCCATAGCTTCCTTCTGAATCATAGACATAGAGCTTTTTTCCAGCATCTTTAATCTAAGATTTAAATGTTTTAGAAAGCAGGGAATCCCAGGCTTCAGTGAATTGTTATTAATTTATGACATCAAGATTTTAACAGATGAACCCGGCTTAAAATTTTTCACCCAAAGACCCCAAACTCTATCTCCACATCTCTCTCTAGCCTATTTCCTATTGAGTCTGTCTGTTAGATGTATGTGGTGTCTAGCAGATGGCATTATGCAACAGGCAGCAGCAGTGCAAGCTTTCTTCGTGCTTGTCTACATGGTGGGTAGTGTGCTCTACAGGGGAGTGATTTCTAAAGTGCATTAATGGGTTGCACATTAATTGTTCCATGCTGGTACAGTTGACTGTAGTGCTGTTTGAAACAGTACTGCGTTAAAGTGCACTAGGGAATCTCTACTTGGACCAATTAATGAGCAACAAGGTAGTGTGTTTTAGAAATCACACCCCTGTAGAGCACATTGCCGCACTGTGTACACTAGCCCTTAGATAGCCCTGACAACGTGCTGATCTGGAAGGACTAATCCAGGAGTAGTTCAGTATCCATGCCCATTCATTCCTCAGCCTTTCTGGTGAGACTGTCAAAAAGGGACAATGAGCACCAAATGGCATTGTAATTTTTGCAAAGTGCATGGGTTCCACATTAGCTTTCAGTCCATAGAAGCCTAGTTCACTCAGGACTGTTTTTGCCAAATAATTAAGCAGTGCTTTCTAAACAGCGTAAATGGGTAAATACTTTTTCCAGTTACCTAGTCATTAGGGGGCATGACTCCTAGGAAAGCTTGTAATAATGGAAGTATTCTGAGCTAACTTTGGCATCGCTTTACCACTGTACACAGGAACTATTGTGTTTGTTTTACCTATTGGTAAACAATAGACTTCTTAGTGGCAACAGCTATATGTGTGAAAGATAACCAAATACAATAGAACTTCATAGTTACTAACACCTCAGGAATAGAGGTTGTTTGTAACTCTGAAATGTTTGCCACTCTATGCAAAACGTTCTGGTTGTTCTTTCAAAAGTTCACAACTGAACATTGATTTAATACAGCTTTTAAACTTTACTATGCAGAAGAAAAGTGCTGCTTTTAGCCATTCTTATTTAAATGAAACAAGCACAGAAACAGTTTCCTTACCTTGTTGAATCTTTTTTTAACTTTCCCTTTATTTTATTAGTAGTTAACATTTAACACAGTACTGTACTGTATTTGCCCCTTTTTGTGTCTCTTGGTATTGACACCTCCTCATCAATTATTGGGAGTGGACCACATCTACCCTGACTGAATTGGCCTTTAACATTGGTTCTCCACCTGTAAGGTAACTCCCTTCTCTTCATGCGCCAATATACATTTATGCCTATATCCGTAATTTTCACTCCATGCATCTGAAGAAGTGGGTTTTTTACCCACGAAAGCTTTTGCTCCAATAAATCTGTTAGGGTATGTCTACACTACAAGACTATTTCGAATCAACTTAATTCGAATTTGTGGAATCGACCTTATGAAGTCGAAGGTGTGTATCCACACTAAATACACTAGTTCGACTGTGCGAGTCCACAGTAACGGGGCCAGCGTCGACTTTGGAAGCGGTGCACTGTGGGAAGCTATCCCACAGTTCCCGCACTCCCCGCTGCCCATTGGAATTCTGGGATTTCCCCCAATGCATGCTGGGGGGAAAATGTGTCGAGGGTGGTTTTGGGTAACTGTCATCATTGAACCGTCAATCACGCCCTCCCTCCCTCCCTCCCTCCCTCCCTCCCTGAAAGCGCCTGCGGGCAATCTGTTCGTGCACTTTTCTGCTCAGTGACAGCGCGGGCGCCACAGCACTTTGAGCACGGATCCCGCTGCAGTTATGGCCGTTGTCAACTCCTCGCACCTTATCGTCCACCTCTTCCACAGTCAGCTGCTGAGAAATAGGGCTACATTTCAATGGTGCTGCGAGCACTGGTGGACCATGGGGGACGTTTTACCAACATCAACGTCGAGTGGCCAGGCAAAGTTCATGACGTGCGTGTTTTCAGGAACTGTGGTCTGTTTAGACGCCTGCAGGAAGGTAGTTTCTTCCCGGACCACAAAATAAGTCTTGGGGATGTGCAGATGCCTATAGTGATCGTCGGGGACCCAGCCTACCCACTAATGCCCTGGCTCGTGAAGCTCTGTGCAGGCGCCTTGCACAGCGACAAGGAACTCTTCAAGTACCAGCGAGCAGCGTGACCTGTGACTGTTCAGTTTCTTTACAGAGAAGCTGAACCTGCCCCTGTTTCTTTACCAAGTGACTGTTGACTAGCATCTGCAGTTACATACCCCGCTCACCCCGCTTCCCCAACTTCCAACACACGTTTAAAAATAAAATACATGTTCCACTGTAACTTTACAAAGGTTTCTTTATTGATGACTTTGCGTTACAGGGTTGAAACCGGGACACGGACTGTGCTGGGTAGGGTGTGCAGTGATGTAAAGACCGCCTGTAAACTCGAGGAATGACAGGCTCCTGCTCCCAGAGTGGTCTGCAGTGCCGGACTGGATGTTTCAACAGAGCCTGCCATCCCTCCTTTTTGGGACTCTGTGTGCGGGGGCTATGTGGCCTTTTGGCGGGGGAGGACGGATACAGATTCCTCTGCTGCGTGGCTCTGTGGTCCAGGACAGGGACCGTTGCATGAGATCTGTAACCCCCCTCCCCCGCTACAAAGTCACGTACCCCTCCACCCACACAGAACCTGCAAACCACCTCCCATACCGACCAGGGTGCGTACTGACAGCAGTGTGTGTGTGACCTGCTGCTGATCCTGCCCCCATGTCTGTACCCTGGTAAAGGTGATTGTCCTGTCAAATTACCAACCCTCTTCCCCCCCTTCAAACACAGTCTCCTCTAAAAGAACATGACGGAAACAGTAATTAACAGAAAAGTATTTTTTATTATCAACTAGACAGTTAGGGGATGAAACTGGGATGGGGGCTTGGGTGAGGCGGGAAGGAAAGGACTTCTCAAAATTTAGGGTATGAGAGCTTTTGGGTACTTGAGCACTCTGCTGGGGTGCAGTGACAGTTTACACGGGCTCTGGCGCCCCTTCTTCTGGTTATTTTGGGTGAGGGGGGTATGGGACTTTGTGGCGGGGGAGGGTGGTTGCAGATACACTGCAGGGGGGCTCTGTCCTCCTGCCTGAGGTCCTGCAGAACATGCACAAGGCGCAGGAGCATGTCCGTTTGCTCCCTCATTAGTCCAAGCAGCGTTTGAGTCGCCTGCTTGTCTTCCTCACGCCACCTCTCCTCCCCTTCGCTGTGTGAGCGCTGGTACAGAGAGAGGGTCTCCCTCCACTGGCTCTGCTGGTCCGCCTCGTCTCGGGAGCACCCCATAAGTTCAGCGAACATCTCGTCCCCTGTCTTTTTCTTTCGCCGCCTAATCTTTGCCAGCCTCTGTGAGGGGGATGCTGTGGCGGGTCTGGAGACAGTCGAAGCTGTGTGATGGAAAAAAGGGAGTGAATTCCTTGCAAAGATAAATTTTTGCGAACAATGAACACAGTCTAGTTTGTCTCTGTGAATTCTGGGTTGAGATCCCAGTGCCTGATGGGGCAAAAACCATTTTCGCGGGTGGTTCTGGGTAAATGTCGTCAGTCATCCCTTCCTCCGGGAAAGCTACAGCAGACAATCATTTCAAGCCCGTTTTCCCTGGATTGCCCTGGCAGACGCCACAGCGTGGAAACCATGGAGCCTGTTTTGCCTTTTGTGCCTGTCACCGTATGTGTACTAGATGCCGCTGACAGAGGCGGTCCAGCAGCGCTACACAGCAGCATGCTTTTGCTTTTGCATGATAGCAGAGATGGTTACCAGCCATATTGTACCATCTACCATACCATAAATTGGTAATAAGATGGGCATGGTTACCAGTCCTTTTGCACTGCACCATTTGCTGCTGTCATAAGTGCCCCTGGCTGCTCTTAGCCAGGGGCGCAAAAGCCAAAATTGGTATCCTTTTTGGTATCTAAAAATAGAATCAGTCCTGCCTAGAATATGGGCAAGTGTACTAGAGAACCACTGTATCAGAGAACCAGAGAGCACAGCCGCTCTGTGTCAGATCCTGCATAGATTATGAGCTGTATGCTATTCACAGGGGGTGCTCCTGCAACAACCCCACCTGTTCATTCCATTCTTCCCCAGCCTTCCTGGGCTACCATAGCATTGTCCCCCCACTTGTGTGATGAAGTAATAAAGAATGCAGGAATAAGACACAGTGACTTGTTAGTGAGAAATGAGTGGAAGGCAGCCTCCTGTTGCTATGATAGTCCAGATAGGACATTAAGGAGTGTGGAGGAGAGGAGCCCAGCATCCTGCTGCTAGTCCAGGGGCAATTGAATCTTTTCTTTACACATGAAGGGTGGGGGCTGATGAAGCTCAGCCCCCTGTTGCTATGATGACGATGGTTATCAGCCATACTGTACCATCTACCAGGAAAAACTAGGGCCAGGCGCCCTTGATTGCCCTAACGGATGCTAGTCTGCATGGTTACCAGCCCTTTTGCACTGCCCCATGTGCCAATAGGCTGATGATGAGGACGGATACCAGCCATATTGCACCATCAGCCATCCATAGCGTGGGGGGAGCAAGGATGTTGGTGTTGAGTGCTGCACCATCGCGTCTATCTGCAGCATTCAGTAAAGATAGGGTGACATGTAAAAGAGTCAAGAGAGGATTGTTTTCCCTTTCACTTCTGCGCGTGGGTGGGGGGCTGCGTAAATTGCCTAGCTATGCCCTGACCCACCGCGGACACTGTTTTTGACCCTAGAAGCATTTGGAGCTCAGCCAAGAATGCAAATGCTTTTCGGAGACTGCAGGAACTGTGGGATACCTTGCTTCCTCAGTCCCCGCTCCCTCCATGAGCGTCTATTTGAATCTTTGGCTTTCCGTTACGCTCGTCACGCAGCAGCGTGCTGAGTCTCTGCTATGCCGTCTGTCCGGAGATTTTTTACAAATACTTTGGACCAGGTGTAACATTACAGTAATTCCCCTAATTAGATGCAGGAGTCTCCGAGCGAGATCACCCTGAGGACGGTCACTGAAGGAGATAGAGAGCGCATGCTGCGTGAAAGCCAGCACAAACCAGGGCCCTATGCAGCCGTGCTCGGGGAGGCAATGCTCCCTGAGTAGCTCATGAAAGCCTCGTGCGGAAAACTGTGCTACCACGGAGCACCCAATAAGGCAGCTCTCCCCAGGAACCTCCTGCGGAGGCTTTTCGATTACCTCCAGGAGAGCTTCGTGGAGATCTCCCAGGAGGATTTCTGTTCTATCCCCATATATAGAGAGACCTCCTTTTCACATACTTCAGATTCCTGTTATATTAAGAATAAAAGTTTACATGGTTAAAGCACTTACCGACTGCTCCTTCCCCTGATTCAGGATCCGGGTTAATGGCCAGGGACGGTTGGTAGGGGATCTCCGTGACGGTGATGAAGAGATCCTGGCTGTCGGGGAAACCAGCGTTGTAAGCGCTGTCGCCTGCCTCGTCGTCCACAAACCCTTCCTCATCTTCCCCGTCCGCGAACATCGCCGAGGAACTGGCCGTCGACACTGTCCCATCGTCAGAGTCCATGGTCACTGGTGGGGCAGTGGTGGCAGTCTCTGTAGCGTCCGTTTGCCGCTTTGATTTTTTGGTAGCCTTGTCTGGGGTCCTTGATTTTCATGCGGCGCTGCGTTGCATCCCGGCTGTATCCTCTGTCTCTCATGGCTTTGGAGACCTTCTCGTAGGTCTTTGCATTCCGTTTTTTGGAGCGCAGCTCCTAAAGCACAGACTCCTCGCCCCACACACCGAGCAGATCCAAGAGTTCCCGGTCAGTCTATGATGGGTCCCTCTTTCTATTCAAAGATTACATGAACTCCTCTGCTGGAGAGCTCTGCATCGCTGCCGGTGCTGCTGAGCTCGCCCCGATGTCCAACCACGAAATGAGATTCTAACTGTCCAGACAGGAAAAGGAATTCAAATTTTCCCCGGACTTTTCCTGTGTGGCTGGTCAGAGCATCCAAGCTCGGACTGCTGTCCAGAGCGTCAACAGAGTGGTGCAGTGTGGGATAGCTCCCGGAGCTAGTAAGTTCGATTTGCATCCACACCTAGCCTAATTCGACATAGCCATGTCGAATTTAGCGCTACTCCCCTCGTCGGGGTGGAGTACCGAATTCGAACTAAAGAGCCCTCGTGGTCGAATTAAATGGCTTCCTGGTGTGGACAGGTGCACGGTTAATTCGAATTAACGCTGCTAAATTCGAATTAAAGTCCTAGTGTGGACCAGGCCTTAGTCTTTAAGGTGCCACCGGACTCCTCGTTTTTTTTTGCAGCTAACCTGGTCACACCTCATGGAAAATAGAAATAGATCTCTTCTGTTCCAAAAATATTGCCCTATTTCCACTAGCTCTCAGTAGCATTTTCTCAGTTGCCTTTTTTTTATCAGCGTTAGAGTTTGAGCTAAAGGGAAAACCCCCAATGATAAAATACTACTGATTAAGATTAATTCTCCTGACATACCAATTTCTGCTACCTCTGGAACAAAGATGAGGAGAACATGGTGTTCTTCTCTAATAGGTTCTATTCTCTTTGAATTCTGTAGGAAAATGAGCACAACATAAGGTCAGAAAGGATTTGGTTTGCTTGCACCATTCAAGTGCATATCTATATCCATGCATCCAAAGAGAAAGCAAAAAAGACTATTGAGAATTCTAAGTAATAAAACTGCTGGATTAATGCAATCTCTTGCCTCGTGCCTCTGGTGGGTCATGCTAAATCACCTAAAGGAATGTCTAACCTTGTTTGGTAAAAAGGAACATAAAAACATTGCATTTTCTGAGCTCAGGCAGAATTTTAATCACCTTAGAAAGCTGGGGAAAAAATAAAGTTGTCTCCCTGTGCTGCTAGAAAGATTTCTTTATTTTCCCCAGCTGAACTAGACTAGAGAGGAGTTATCAGCTCTCTTACAAGTTAGACAAAGATGCATAAAGTTTATTATTGTTGATGTGAGTATTGGATGAACATAACACGATTCTGATCTCACACTGGCTTTACACCTATTTAATTCAACTGATTTAAATGGAGTTATTCCTGTTATACATCAGTGTAAAATCAGAATAGAATCAGGCCCAGTGTGTTGCTGCTTTGTGTCTTATGATTTACATTACCTGTGCAAACTATATGTAGTGAATTATTTAGTCCATAAGTTTAGCCTTTTTTGTGTCTATAAGTTATCTTCACATAGCGGGCCCATTTTTACAGATTTTTTTCATTATTCAGAATTGTTTGACAGATTTATATGAATTTATTTCAGACTATGAATTGATGACACGTTATTCACTTTGATTAGTTGCTATTGGTTGCCTAAGTCACCAACTATTGTTTATGCTCTGGGATTGGATGACTGAAGAATTTATAAACCGATGAAAAGGAATCAAATAAATTTTAAGAAGGCCACATTCACCCTCCTCGCAAAAACCATGGCAACAAACACAGTTTTTACAAGTATGTTTGAGATTTACCTAATCTGTGAATAAAAACCAAAAACAAATCACTGGTACGATGTTCCTAGGAATTAATATAAAGTATTGTGAATGCCACCAAAGTGAATTTACAGGCTTTATTAGAACAAATATTTGGAAACTTATTGTTTGCCATATTTGTTGAGCTTTAATTAATATTCATAGGTACTTGTTCTAGAGTTAGCTTTCATTGGGACCACACCTGTTCCACTTGCAGTCAGTGGAAAAATGCTCCCCTTGACTTCATTGGGGGTAGGACTGAGTCTTTTATTTGTAAATTTTTTTCTTTCACTGAAGTGATTTTCTATGCTGCATTGTAGGCCAAACAGGCTTTAACTTTCACTGTGGCTGTGCTTGGCGAAACACAGCTATCGGGTCAGTTCCATTCTCCACTACCCAGTGTGCAATGGGAAGAATGTACTTCACTCAGTTCTCTAGGAAGGTCAGTGGGCCAGATCCTCAGCCAGTGTAAACCAGTATAGCTTCAGAGTCTAGCTCACTAATGCAAATGAATGTTGGTTTTGTTTTGAAGTTACCCCCCACCGCCACCACACTCTTTGAATGCCTTGATATTGACCTTCTCTCATTTTTCTTTTTTTATGGAATATTTGTGGCCTTTATATTTATGTAGATAATTAAGGTGCAGATCTTGCCCTCGGTTTAATCCACTGTCCTCCCCATTTGTCGCTTAATCTTGTTCCTCTTCGTCACAAACTGCTTCTGATTAGTTCCAATACAATTTGATTAGTTCTTCTATGGTACAAAGACTCCTGAAAACCTGCAAAAGTCAAGGTAGTTAAAAATAATAATGAGAGGTTGTTGATTTGTTTTTTCCTTAACAAGTGTCCCTTGAGCATGTCCTTTGTATTCCCCACCATTTCTTAAACATCTTGCTTTAATCATTTCCATTAGTATATTTCACAAGCCCACATAGCCTTCCTACTTTTCATTTACTAGTGCGTATGGGGGTGTATAGAACAATGTTGCTGATTGCCATGGCAGCATGGTGCATATCTGCAGCTTTCATTAATTCTTAATGGAAGGGTTCAGGCCGCAAGGAACCCACGAGTAAAGGAAGCCAATTTAATATTTAATGGAAATTGGTTTTAAAATAGACATTGCAAAAAGAGACAAATGATAACTAGTGTTGTGCTTGTGAATCTCATGAATGGCTAGAATATCTTAGAAGGTCAGATTTTCTAACTGGCCATTTTAACTCTTTGTGACTTATTTCACAATAATTTTTATGCATATCTTCTCCTGTCAGATGAATGTGCTAAATGCTGGAATCAGTAGTCCTTCGTGTAGGAGGGCATTAAGACCGTAAAATGTAGGTGGTTCTTTATGAATGTGATATGCTACTGGATTTATTTTTGAGGGAAATACCAAAACATTTCTGAATGCATTGTAAAAAGTGGAGACTTTTAGCAAGGACAGTTGAATAGTTTGTCTTCAGAGACCCCATATGGCTAACAGTGCCTCGCCTACAATTATTTACCCTGGCAATCTTTCTCGTGATTCATTTTCTATGCTTGTTTAGTCTAAAGCTTCCCCTGGGTAGAGGCTGCCTGCTGTACCCAATTTATAGATGGTGGCTATCATGGTTATCATTTAAGAATTAATTGTTTGTAACAGACACATTCTCAAAAAAGAATAGGGATGAGTAGTACTTAAGCCGTATTCAGTGTTCAACTCCTGAGCATGACAAATTTAGGCTGACTTCTTTTTTTTTAAAAAAGCAAGGTGGAGAAAGTGAATTTCCATAAGGTCTGTAGAATTAAACCCTTTCTCCATTTTTGACTGCTCACAAAGGCAATGGCTTCAAGGCTTTCAAGATCTGCATAGTAATTCCTTACTTTTTTAGTCCTTGGACTCAGTTCTCCACTCTGTTACACTGGTTTAAAACCAGTATTATTCTAACAGTGCTTAGGGTAACACTGGTGTAAAACTAGCATAATGGAGCAGAAAATCAGGTCCTTTTTGTTTTTATATCACAAAACAATATTTCATTTCAATACATCTAGGGTGACCAGATGTCCTGATTTTATAGGGACAGTCCCAATTTTTGGGTGTTTTTCTTATATAGGCTCCTATTACCCCCAACCCCCATCCCGATTTTTCATATTTGCTGTCTGGTCACCCTAAATCCATCATACAGTGTTACAAGAAAAAAAACCTAGTAGTTGCCTTTAAAGATAAATAAGCTGTACTACCTTAGGGCCTGATCCTGCAAATGCTTACACATGTGAGTTGTTTTACTCGTGGGAGAAGTCCCATTGAACTACTCAGGTTATCGTGTATAAGTGTTTGTGGAACTATCCCCAACCCAGCACAGCCAATGGGACTTACACCCCTTCTTAAAGTTAAGGGCATGTTTGAGTGCTTTGCTGAATAAGAAAGGGTTGCTGAGCCAGGGCCTAAAAGGATATTTAATAAAACAAAAAATGTAATAAAGGAAATCTGCCATAGTTTCAGCATCTCCATAACTAAAGAAGGGTCTCCCAGGCCGAGATGCTACTTCTACAGAAAGTCCTGACTGATGATGTCGGACAGCCTGGGACACGAACTGCAGCTCAGCATTTGGATACCCAGGAACGGCTTAGACAGTTATCGTTGGGTACCGCTGATTATTATTTTAAGGCAGGGTGTAGTTGGTCCCAGGCATGTGTAGGATCTGAAGAAAGGATTATGGAGGCCACCTAGTGATGGGAAATGGAAGTTGTAGAAGGTCAAAGTTTCAGGCCCTTTTGGAAACATACTACTAGTCTGAGCACATGGAGCACCCTGTGTGTATAAAAAAGGGGAGGGCAGTCATACATGTACGTTAAGGCAGCTTTTTCTGCTGCCCTTCAGGGTCAGCATTTGTGAAGAAATCATGTACAGAGTGCTTATGTTACTGAAAAATCATAGCTCTGACTATACCACGTGGATTCTTACAACAGCTTCAAGAGTCTCCTGCATTTCTGATGTATTGAGACACCCAGCTTCATTTCCTGTGGCTCAGGCTTTTCCATCAAACTACATTTAATTGTTCTTTTTAATTACTTCAAGCAGCTTAACAAAAAGTGTGTGTGAGAGATGTACTCTTCTCTTCTTAGTAATGTAATAGAGACTAGTGATTAAAATATCTATTCTATTACACTGAAGTTTTCCTTTAAGGAAATTGACTCCAACTAAGTGTAATAGATGAAACTGAATGCCATAGTAATGCTTAATAACATGTATATATTTTGCTAGACTAACGTGAGTTGGGATGGAGATAAACTTCTTTGCGTACAGAAAGGAGAAAAAGAAGGCCGTGGTTGGACCCAGTGGATTGAAGGAGATGAAATGCATCTGGTATGGTCATATAGCATGTTTTAAATGCCATAATTTTTCTCTTATTTATTCAAGTGGATGAAAGTAATAGCATGCAGCTTGCCGCACATTATCTTGGCTTACCGAGGACTAATTAAACATTGGTGTTGCATTTGACTTGCTTCTAAAGGAATAATTTCATGCAGGGCCATTATTCTCTCACGCCCCTTTTGCAAAGAGCAATGTTCTAAATTCAGGCAATCTTTGTGTTAACTGTCTGCTCTCAGATCTATTCATTTAAATTGTTTGCACAGAAGAAGACATGTCATAGAAATATCCTTCATGCACTCAGTGATATAAACAGTATGAGGACTGATGAAATTCTGTATCCAGCAGCATAAGCCATAGGGAGAAAAAAATACCATTGTTCTTTTTAATTATGGGCCAGAATGAATTCTGGCTTAGAAAAATAAAGAGAGCAATTTTGTTTTTAAAATGCCGTGTTCTTTCTGACTGTGTCTATATTTCCTAGTTAATAGCAACTAACATAAGTTTATAACATTTGTTTTTCTGGATAGAGGTTCATAACATCCTCTTTGAGGCTCACCTGATGTGGTAAAATGTTCTTTTCCCACTGAAGGAAGCAAATCAGACCTTTAGTCCCACTCACCATTCAATTCACTAAGCACCTAGGAGTGTTCTGTTTAGAATGCTGACTCCCTGTCTCCAGATCAGTGTATCAGTGCACAATGCTATCGGAGATGTCTGCAACAGCACCCAGAGCCAACTGAATGCCACGGTACTGCATAGAAAGGTCTGCAAAAGGTTAGGAGGGAAAGAGGCCTAGAAACACATTTAGGTCCGTCCCATGTAATCAATTTATTTTCTCAACACACTGTCTAATGCCTTTGTGTGTGACCTCCGTGGATGATACCATGGCGCCATTGAAGCCAATGGTAAAACTCCCACTGACTTCAGTGGGGTTAAGATTTCACCCACACATGCATTTTTCAGTCAATATAGCCTCACTGTGCCCAGTTTTACACCACTTGGCATGCTGGCCTAGAGCTACCATCTTTGCATCAAGAAATAATGGCTAGGAATCCCCGTTGAGCCTGCTAATCCTGCTTCTGAATCAATCTGCATGACAGCTCCTTCCTTCAGTCATTCATTCCCTCTGTGGAGCTGAACACGTGCTGCCTCAGTAATGCTCCCAGACCTTGCTGAGGAGAGAACTTAATGGGGGGGGGGGTCAAAAGTCAAAGCTGGATCTCCCACTGACTTTGCAGAGCACTTATTGTAGGGAAAACCAGCCAGTTCTTGTTGTTGTCCAGGTCCCCATTCCTACCTATGTCTGGAGTATTCAGGCTCCAGGCAGGGGTAGTCTGCTAGGGGCCATGGAGAAAGGAATCCTTGTCACAAGACTGCAGCACAGCTGTGGAGTCCCGCTATGTTTATCTTTAAGGACATGTGTTACTCCATCCCTTTTCAGCAAAACAATTACATACGTGCTTAAGTGCCATTGGCTTCTCAGCATCCAGACCTGCTGCTTCAAGGGCTTTCTGGGCCACTGGGGAGGGTTCCTAGTCAAGCAGACACATAACCAACATTGCCATTTCCAGCTCAGCATGACGTGCCAAATCACATTATTTTGTACCTGCCAAGGACTGACACTGCTGTATACAAAATACCCTGGGTGGAGAAAGTCTCTAAATTGCTTTAATGCCCAGTGTTTTCTTATGTACATTTTGTCACTTATTATATGTTTCACTAACTCAAAAAGGCATCTTCAGTCCCATTGGAATCCTCCTTGTGGCCTCCCCTCCTTAGACTTTTTTTTTTTTTAAATAAGGTCAAAATCCCATTTCTTGTAAAACTTTTAAATAATTGAGATCTTCAGGTCTCTGTCATTCTGAGAGCCCTTTGGTGCCAAGGTGAATTACCATAAACATATTTTATGATACTTCAATAATTATTTTATGATCCTATTAAACTTTACACAATGATCCAAATATTAATTTAATCCTTTGCACAGTTTTATAATATATTGAGTGTTATGCCTTGGGGTTTAGTAGTTTCTCACCAGATGCTTGCACTCTGCTAGTTCTCTGGTCTGAATTTTGTGGTATGACAGTCTTCTTTCCTTCTTTTTTTTCCCCCTTCCTTCCTCAAATTCTATTTCACTACAGTGACTTAAAACAGGCACTTATCTGGCCATTCTCCAGTTCCTTCTGAATTTTATAGCCTTTTTCTTTTGAATTGACTGTCCTAGCAGTTTGTGGGTGTTTTTTTAATCAGTAGGTTTCATAACTTTACTGCATGTTCCTTCTTCCAGATCATTGATACATCAAAGTGAACAAAATTGGTTCTAATACCAATCCTTGTAGAACTCTACTAGTTGTTTCCATTCATCCTGAACTGTGTCCTCTTACTAGTAACTTTGAAATCCAGCCATCCATTCAAGTAGCTCAGCCCAGTAATACACTTACTGTCCTAGATTAGTCTTTTCTGTGATACTATATCAAAAGCTTTCCTTTAGTCCAAGCAAATTATTTTCATGACTTCCCTGTCAACTCTGACTCACTCCCTGAAAATGTTCAATAAGACTTTTTCAAAATTTTCCTCCAAGTTAGGTCTCTAAGTTCAGTTAAGTCAGAAATGTCTACGTTCAGCCTTTTCCTATCCCTCAAGAGGTTTTCTCAATACTGTCCCCACTGCTGAAGTAAAGTTTGTGAAGCTGTAATTTGCTGGATCTTCTCCAGAGCACCAACTACAGTGGCTATCATTTTAAAATGACCATTTACCACATTGTGGTATTTATCTTTATTGCTGTATTTCCTATATTTAATGTGGAAAATACGGCAAATAGCATAGTAAATATAACTACTGCTTATGGGAGATGTCCAGTTTTTAATTATATCCACTCCATCTCTCTTGCTATGTCCTTGATGATTTTGGAACAGATCCTCTTTGCTTGTTCCGTGTCTTAGGTCCCGGTCTTGCAAGCTGCTGTGTGTGGGTAAAGCTCTGGGCGGGAACAGGAGTCTACCTATGCAGAGCAGCTTGCAGGATTGGAACCTTAGACTTCGGGGTGAAATCCTGGCCCCGTTGAAGTCAGTAACAAAACTCCCATTGTCTTTAGTGGAGTCAGGATTTCACTCCAGATGTTTAATATCTTAATTATCTGTTCAGGCTTTATCTTGATTTTCTTCAGTAGTTTCCTTCCTAACCAATCTTCCTTTGTGAACACTTGAGCCAAACTTTGCCATCTTTCAGAGGCCCCAGGGTCTCCTTTATTTTACTTTATATTCCTTGTGTACTTGAAGGCTTTTTTTCTGTTTCTCTTTTCCTCTATCTAAAGTATTTATTTAAATAATTGTCTAGTTGTATGCAAGCTTCCTTTTCCTTCATTTGTTTGTCTAATCATTTTATATGATTTACCTTCCTTTTAACTGCAGTCCTATTTTGTACATGCCTTTCTTCCTTGATCATTTTCTGCTTTCCTTCCTTCACCCTCATTGGTCTTTTGTATTCCTGCAATATCCATTGCTAGATCATGGGCATTTATTAATTTATCTTTGAACACATTTCATTTCCTCTTCTTTTGTTTTATCGTATTGATTTAATTTCTTCTGTTCTTTGTAAGTTTTCTCAAGTAAAATCAACAAGCAGATCTGAAAAAGCAAGCGGTGGCCATTTCCTAATCTCTGCCCACTTGTGACCTCAAAATGAGGAGCTACTTGCAGCAGATAGTGCAGTTTTTCATAAAATGGTTGTTCCTTTTTGGGTGCTTTGATCAGCAACAAAAGTGTTACTGTGTTCTTATTTGGCTTTATCATGAACATTCTTTAAGATAAACAAGGTGTTCCATACTTCTCCCAGAGCTGTTCTTTCAAGATGGGTACTCCCAGAAGTAAATATCACGGCATCTGTTTACATGCTGCAGTTCACGCTGCAAAGTTTATCTCTGCAGCTCGAGTGGCTAGCAACTGATTTTTTTTTCTTTTAAAGTCTTAGATTATGAAACGTAACAAGGCAGACACCAGGCAAAAGTGCTGGATATCCAACCAAGCATGCTCCACTCAAATCCAACCTTTGGGTAAAATCCGCTGTCATATAGAGCACTGCAAAATGCACTAGAGATCACTTCTAAATTGCTTCTTCTCTGCCCCGTCAGTTCTCCATTACCAATTATCTTCATGGAGTTATCCAAAAGTAAATTAGGGACTGCACCCTTCTTGGTTCCTTCTTTTACATAATGTGTAATGAAGCAGAAAGGTACCATGTCTACTGACTGTTCGATATATTTCTTCCAGTTAATTTGTCAGAGTCTGAGGCAATTTTTCAGCTGCCTTCTGGTTTTGGCACTTGCAACTGATTACCCATGCATCAGTGGGGACACAGTCCTTATGCATATGCAAATACTTGTTTTTGCATGTGTAGCTTGGGGGTACTATTGAATTTGCATATGCAAATATGCTGCTTGTATGCCCACAATAGATAAATGTCCATTTTGATGGGTGCAAACAGTTGTGTGCAAAAGTGGACAACAGTGGAATCCTAGGCTGGATATTTGGCCCTTGTACTAATTATTAGCTTTTTTTCTTTCCACAGGTTATCCAATTTCAGTTATTGTTACTGCATCATCATACATTCCTATTATCAAATTACACACTTGTTCCTTAATTTGAATCCACCGTAATTGTCCATCTAATATTTGACTTAAGCATATAAGTAGGTGTTTTAGAAACTGACATACACACGTGGATGTACTGTGTAAAAGTCGCACTTACGACTCATCTTTTCTTTTCAGGAAATAAGAGTAGGTGGTGTCAAATGTAAACAAGTCTTTAAGAAGGTACAGTGAACCTAATCTGCCCATTGCTGATACAGAGATGAAGACGAACAGAATAGAATGTATGGACTTGCTACCAAAGCTCCACATGCTCTTAGTGCCCAGAACCCCGTGAACATCTGTGCACATGAAATTAGAACTGTCTAGTGCTGTCTGCAAAAAGGATTTTTTAAAAGAAATCATTCTAAATAAACACAATCATTTTTAGAAATGCCAATTAAAGATACTGAAAATCATAAATCTCTGTGTGTGCCTTACTTTCCGGTAGACCTTAGTCTGAAGTAGTTTAATGTAAGTGGGTGTGAGGGTTTTAAAATATTGTTATTGCTGTTTCTCATTTACACTAAGGCCACGTTACGTTGCAGTAGTCATGTGAAACAGCCTTAAGGTGGACTTTGTTTATAAGATCTTGTTGTGGGGTATAAACCACATAGATAAACAAAGGGGTTAGCAGCAGCTGACTCAGATTAGCCCACCTGGCTGTAACTGGAGGGTGTGTCAGGCTTGGGGAGGAGCTGGGTGGTCTTCTGATGGAAGGAAATGAAAATTACTGGGGAGAAGGTCCAGGGGAGACCCAGGACAGAAAGGCCCAGGAAGGAGAGGGAAGAAACCACAGGGAAGCCAGCCGCAGGGGTAGGCCCTGGGAAAGGGGCTACATTCTAGAGAAGTAGCCCTGGCGATCAGTTTTCCACAACAGGAATGGAGCTCCGGAAAACCTGGAGGGATTGAAAGTTCAAACCCAGACAGATGAAGGTTGTTTTAGCAGTGCTTGGGGCTTCCTGAATTCTGTTGGGAAGAAGTCTGGAACCCCACCCCAACCCCTGGGAAAAAAGAGAATGGGACTGCAGAGGAGCTCAGGACAGATGGAAGATGCCATGTTGATAATTAGAGTTGTGTGGGACATTCATACCCAAGAAAGGGTGAGACTTTAAAGTGACCTGGCTAGAGGATTGAGTAATGAGAAGATGTAGACCACTGCAGGGCCAGAGGGATAACTGGCAGGGTACGTCGCAGGAGAAGTCCCTACTACACCACATCCTGCCACAAAGGGACATGCTAACTGGTGAGTCCCTCTTTGACAGACCCCTTTTCAGTGCTGGAGATTATAAAGGGCCATTCATGTAAATGTGGATCAGATCCAAAGTATTTTGTGGTTTAAAAAAACCAAAGATTGAAGTCCTAACTCCACTGAAGTCAATGGCAGTTTTGCTATTGTCTTCAGTGAGCAGGATTTCACCTAAAATGTTGTAATAGAAGAGAGATTGTAGTTTCTGAAGCTAAGCAATGTTGTGGACCAACAGTCAGGAAAAATAGTACTTAAAGCTTAAAGAACGAAGAGTACTTGTGGCACCTTAGAAACTAACAAATTTATTTGGGCCTAAGCTTTCATAGGCTAGAGCCCACTTCATCAGATGCATGCAGTGGAAAATACAGTAGGAAGATTTTATATATATGAACATGAAAAAATGGGTGTTGCCATACCAACTCTAATGAGACTAATCAATTAAAGTGGGCTATTATCAGCAGGAGAAAAAAACTTTTGTAGTGATAATCAGGATGGCCCATTTCAAATAGTTGACAAGATGTGAGTAATTTTTTTTTGCTGATACAGACTAACACGGCTACCACTCTGAGGGTATGTCTACACTACAAGAGTAGTTCGATTCAACTTAAATCGAATTTGTGGAATCGACCTTACGAAGTCGAATTTGTGTATCCACACTAAGGACACTAATTCGACTTTGTGATTCCACACTAACGGGGCCAGCGTCGACTTTGGAAGCGGTGCACTGTGGGAAGCTATCCCACAGTTCCCGCAGTCCCCGCTGCCCATTGGAATGCTGGGTAGAGCCCCCATTGCCTGCTGGGGGAAAAAAATGTGTCGAGGGTGGTTTTGGGTAACTGTCATCATTGAACCGTCAATCACGCCCTCCCTCCCTCCCCGAAAGCGCTTGCGGGCAATCTGTTCGTGCACTTTTCTGGTCAGTGACAGCGCGGACGCCACAGCACTGCGAGCATGGAGCCCGCTGCAGTTATGGCCATTTTCACCTCCTCGCACCTTATCGTCCACCTCTTCCACAGTCAGCTGCTGAGAAATCGGGCTACTTTTCAATGGTGCTGCAAGCACTGGTGGAGCATAGGGAACGTTTTACCAACATCAACGTCGGGTGGCCAGGCAAGGTTCATGACGCGCGTGTTTTCAGGAACTGTGGTCTGTTTAGACACCTGCAGGAAGGTAGTTTCTTCCCGGACCACAAAATAACTGTTGGGGATGTGCAGATGCCTATAGTGATCCTCGGGGACCCAGCCTACCCGCTAATGCCCTGGCTCATGAAGCCCTATACAGGCGCCTTGGACAGCGACAAGGAACTCTTCAAGTACCAGCGAGCAGCGTGACCTGTGACTGTTCAGTTTCTTTACAGAGAAGCTGAACCTGCCCCTGTTTCTTTACCCGGTTACTGTTGACTATCCTCTGCAGTTACATACCCCGTTTCCCCCACTTCCAACACACATGTAAAAATAAAATACATGTTCCATTGTTACTTAACAAAGGTTTCTTTATTAATGACTTTGCATTAAAGGGTTGAAACTGGGACGCAGACTGTGCTGGGTAGGGTGTGCGGTGATGTAAAGACCGCCTCTGAACTCGAGGAATGACAGGCTCCTGCTCCTAGAGTGGGCTGCAGTGCCGGACTGGTTGTTTCAACGGAGCCTGCCATCCCTCCTTTTTGGGATTCTGTGTGCGGGGGCTATGTGACCTTGTGGCGGAGGAGGACGGATACAGATTCCTCTGCTGCGTGACTCTGCGGTCCAGGACAAGGACCGCTGCATAAGATCTGTAACCGCCCTCCCCCGCTACAAAGTCACGTCCCCACCCACCCACACAGAACCTGGAAACCACCTCCCATACTGACCAGGGTGCCTACTGACTGCACTGTGTGTGTGACCTGCTGCTGATCCTGCCCCCGTGTCTGTACCCTGGTAAAGGTGACCGTCCTATGCAATTACCAACCCCCTTCCCTTCCCCACCCCACCCCCTTCAAACACAGTCTTCTGTTAAAAAAGCATGACGGAAACAGTAATTAACAGCAAAGTATTTTTAATAATTAACTAGACAGTTAGGGGATGAAACTGGGATTGGGGCTTGGGTGAGTCTGGAAGGGAAGGACTTCTCAAAATTTAGGGTATGAGAGCTTTTGGGTACTTGAGCACTCTGCTGGAGTGCAGTGACAGTTTTAATGCCCCCCCAGCGCCCCTCCTTCTGGTTATTTTGGGTGAGGGGGGTATGGGACTTTGTGGCGGGGGAGGGCGGGTGCAGATACACTGCAGGGGGGCTCTGTCCTCCTGCCTGCGGTCCTGCAGAACATGCACAAGGCGCCGGAGCGTGTCCGTTTCCTCCCTCATTAGTCCAAGCAGCGTTTGAGTCGCCTGCTTGTCTTCCTCACGCCACCTCTCCTCCCCTTCGCTGTGTGAGCGCTGGTACAGAGAGAGGGTCTCCCTCCACTGGCTCTGCTGGTCCGCCTCGGCTCGGGAGCAGCCCATAAGTTCAGCGAACATCTCGTCCCGTGTCTTTTTCTTTCGCCGCCTAATCTTTGCCAGCCTCTGTGAGGGGGATGCTGTGGCAGGTCTGGAGACAGTCGAAGCTGTGTGATGGGAAAAAGGGAGTGAATTCCTTGCAAAGATACATTTTTTGCGAACAATGAACACAGTCTAGTCTGTGGCTGTGAACAAGAACATGCACAGCACCTATCTCGTGCGCACTCCTGCTGCAGGCAATCCGGAAAGCATAAACTCTGCCCCTGTTCCACCCCATCGCAGTGTCCCCCGACCCTTGGAATTCCGGGTTGAGATCCCAGTGCCTGATGGTGCAAATTTCATTGTCACGGGTGGTTCTGGGTACATGTAGTCACTCAGTCCTTCCTCCGGGAAAGCAACGCCAGACAATCATTTCGAGCCCGTTTTCCCTGGATTACCCTGGCAGACGCCATAGCGTGGCAACCATGGAGCCTGTTTTGCCTTTTGTCACTGTCACCGTATGTGTACTAGATGCCGCGGACTGAGGCGATTCAGCAGCGCTACACAGCAGCATTCATTTGCTTTTGCATGACAGCAGAGATGGTTATCAGCCATATTGTACCATCTACCATGCCATTGTAAATTGGCAAGGTGATGATGGTTACCAGCCGTATTGCATTATACCTTCTGCTGCTGTCATAGGTGCCCCTGGCCGAGATCAGCCAGGGGCACAAAAGACAAAACTGGGAATGACTCCCCAAGTCAATCCCTCCTTTATGGTATCTAAAAATAGAATAATTCCTGCATAGAATATGGGGCTAGTGTAGTAGAGATCCAGTGCTTCAGAGAACCAGAGAGCACAGCCGCTCCGTGTCAGATTATGCAGGAATGATGAGCTGCATGGCATTCACAGGGGGTGCTCCTGCAACAACCCCACCTGTTGCTTCCCTCCTCCCCCAGCCTTCCCGTGCTACTGTTGCAGTGTCCCCTGATTTGTGGGCTGAAGTAATAAAGAATGCAGGAATAAGAAACAGTGACTTGTTACTGAAATGAAATGAGGGGAAGGCAGCCTCCAGCTGCTATGATTGTCCAGACAGGACATTAAGCAGTGTGGGGGAGAGGAAAACAGCATCCTGCTGCTATGACAGTCCAGGCAGTACAGAATCTTTTCTTTACACATGAAGGGCGGGGGCTGATGGAGCTCAGCCCCCTGTTGCTATGATGAAGACGGTTAGCAGGGTGTCTACTTATGGGCTGATGACGAGGACGGGTACCAGTCGTATTGCACTACACCATCTACAGCAAGGCTGATGATGACGACGGATATCAGTCTTATTGCACCATCAGCCACCCATGAGGTGGGGGGGGGGGGAGAGGATGCTACAGTACAGTGCTGCAGCATCGCGTCTACCAGCAGCATTCAGTACACATAGGGTGACATTTAAAAGAGCCAAGAGACGATTTTTTTTCCTTTTCCTTCTGGGGGTAGGGGAGGGGGGTACATTGACGAGCTATGCCCTGAACCGCAGCGGACAATGTGTTTGACCGTACAGGTATTGGGAGATCAGCCAAGAATGCAAATGCTTTTCGGAGACTGCAGGAACTGTGGGATAGCTTGCGTCGTCAGTCCCCCCTCCCTCCATGAGCGTCCATTATATTCTTTGGCTTTCCGTTACGCTTGTCACGCAGCAGCGTGCTGAGTCTGTGCTACGCCGTCTGTCCGGAGATTTTTTAAAAATACTTTGGACCAGGCGTAACAGTACAGTAATTCCCCTAATTAGATGCAGGAGTCTCCGAGCGAGATCACCCTGAGGACGGTCACTGAAGGAGATAGAGAGCGCATGCTGCGTGAAAGCCAGCACAAACCAGGGCCCTATGCAGCCGTGCTCGGGGAGGCAATGCTCCCTGAGTACCTTATGAAAGCCTGGCGTGGAAAAGTGTGCTACCACGGAGCACCCAATAAGGCAGCTCTCCCCAGGAACCTCCTGCGGAGGCTTTTCGATTACCTCCAGGAGAGCTTCGTGGAGATCTCCCAAGAGGATTTCTGTTCTATCCCCATACATATAGACCTCCTTTTCACATAGTTCAGATTCCTGTTCCATTAATAATAAAAGTTTACATGTTTAAAGCACTTACCAACTGATCCTTCCCCTGATTCAGGGTCCGGGTTAACGGCCGGGGAGGGTTGGTAGGGGCTCTCCGTGAGGGTGATGAAGAGATCCTGGCTGTCGGGGAAACCAGCGTTGTAAGCGCTGTCGCCTGCCTCGTCCTCCACAAACCCTTCCTCATCTTCCCCGTCCGCGAACATCGCCGAGGAACTGGCCGTCGACACTATCCCATCGTCAGAGTCCACGGTCACTGGTGGGGCAGTGGTGGCAGGCTCCGGAGCGTCCGTTTGCTGCTTTGGTCTTCTGGTAGCCTTGTCTCAGGTCCTTGATTTTCAGGCGGCACTGCGTTGCATCCCGGCTCGATCCTCTGTCTGTCATGGCTTTGGAGACCTTCTCGTAGGTCTTTGCATTCCGTTTTTTGGAGCGCAGCTCCTAAAGCACAGACTCCTCGTCCCACACATCCAAGACTTCCCGGTCAGTCTATGCTGGGGCCCTCTTTCTATTCAGAGATTGCCTGGACTCCTCTGCTGGAGAGCTCTGCATCGTTGCCGGTGCTGCTGAGCTCGCCCCGATGTCCAACCAGGAAATGAGATTCAAACTGGCCAGACAGGAAAAGGAATTCAAATTTTCCCGGGGCTTTTCCTGTGTGGCTGATCAGAACATCCAAGCTCGGACTGCTGTCCAGAGCATCAACAGAGTGGTGCAGTGTGGGATAGCTCCCGGAGCTACTAAGGTCGATTTCCATCCACACCTAGCCTAATTTGACATGGCCATGTCGAATTTAGCGCTACTCCCCTCGTCGGGGAGGAGTACAGAATTTGAACTAAAGAGCCCTCTATGTCGAATTAAATGGCTTCCTGGTGTGGACGGGTGCACGATTAATTCGAATTAACGCTGCTAAATTCGAATTAAAGTCCTAGTGTGGACCAGGCCTGATACTTAAAGCTTGTGACCAAGTGCCAATCCCTTTTTAGGGGTATTATCCAAGGCTTTGCGCATTGATTTTGCTTCTTATTTCAAAGAGGCTAGCAGGTAGCAGTGCTTCTGTATCCTGGGAAATTTCCCCAAACCTGGAAATTTGTGAGTAAAATGTTTCAACTTGGGAGACTGGGTATTTTCATTCAAAACATTTTACTCAAAAATTCCCAGATTTTGGGAAATTTCCCAGGATATAGAAGCACTGTAAAAAACTTTATCTGGGAATTTTTCACCAGATTTGGAAAATGTTTACCGCTAGGTTGGGAAAAGTTGGCATCACGATAAAGAAGCACTGGCAGGTAGGTAGATAAAACTACAAGGAAGTTTTTACTGTGGCTGCTAGAAATTGTGCATAATAATCTCCTGCCGTATAGAAGATTTAATGCACAAGTAGTATTTGTAACTTTGATTGACATACCAGTATATTCATGTTCTTGTGCTTAGGGAGGAGTAGAGCACAGCACCAATCTGACAGTGATTAAATCTGTTTAAAATTAAGCATATTAAAAGTAATTGAAAACTTATATCATTTCATTATTGGAATATCAATGCATTGAAATGCTATGGTACAGTGTTTCTCAAAGGAAGGTCCATGGGCCTTGCTGCTCAACTCCTCCTGTTCAGCTGGGAGGGGCGGGGAGGGGACGTGCCCGGGGGAGGGGGTGGAAAGAGGAGGGCATGGGTGGAGAGGGGCGGGGGAAACGTAGGATGGGGTGGAGCCTTGGGGGAAGGGGTGGAGTGGGGGCTGGGGCTGAGCAGGGGACTCAGTAAAAAAAATTAAATCAAAAGGGGGGTCCTTGGGTTGCTAAAGTTTGAGAACCGCTGCTATAGTAAATTAGACCCAACTGCTGCAAGGTGATGAACACCATCAATTCCCATTTAATTCAGTGAAAGTTGAGGGCACTCAGCACAGTACGCATCAGACCTGTAGTACCTGATATATAGCACTGTGTTCTTTACACAACAACTATTGTTATGAGCTGTTTTCAGGGGACCAACCAAGTATAGACCTGCGATAAATAATAGATGTGAAACATCTTGCATATTTGCACTGAAATGTGCTGTTTATAATCCCACTTTCTGAGCTCCCCTTCTTAATTTGTTTTATCACTGCTGGCCCATAATAGCTATGAATATAGAAATGCAGCACAGATAATCAACTGTTTGTATAATTCTCTAGCCATAACTATAGTGCCATGATATAGAAGTTAAATAGTAGACAGGTTGTGATGTGTACATGACATGGGTCATGTCATTCTACTGTACATCAAAATCTACACACTCAAATTGTCCTATGTATCTGTGCAATTAACAAAGGGGCTTGATGAAATACCCCCTTTGCATGTAACTTTTTATGGAGGTGTTTTGTGTGGTTTGGATCTCAATGTATGAAAAGTTACAAATTCAATGTGATATTTCTACTTTAGTCCTCTGTGGTTATTTAATGGCAATGCACGTGCTTAGATTGTACTAAGCGTACTTTTGGGAGTAATATTTAGACTCTTACTCACTGGGCTTGTGGGCTTTAGACATGTAGAGATAATGGGTTCACATGCTGGGGAGAGAGTGTTAATTGTCTGTCTCCTTTGGTTTCTATATTTTGCCATCACTGCAGTACCTGAATGCCTAAAGAGTTGTGTCATTCTTTCAGCATCCCTACTAGCTGATCATAGAATATTAGGGTTGGAAGGGACATCAGGAGGTCATCTAGTCCAACCTCCTACTCAAAGCAGGACCAATTCCCAGATTTTTACTTCAGTTCCCCACATGGCCCCCTCAAGGATTGAACTCACAACCCTGGGTTTAGCAGGCCAGTGCTCAAACCACTGAGCTATCTGTCCCCCATACATAACATGGTTGTGCCACGTGTTCTGTCCTTCCTCTAAAATGGAGGTAGGACAATGCAAAGATGGCTGAAAGTGAATGGAGTACAGGCATTCTATAATGCAGTGTTTCCCAAACTTGGGATGCCGCTTGTGTAGGGAAAGCCCCTGGTGGGCCGGGCCGGTTTGTTTACCTGCCGCATCTGCACGTTTGGCTGATTGCGGCTCCCACTGGCCAAGGTTCGCTGCTCCAGGCCAATGGAGCTGGAAGCGGTGCAGGCTGAGGTACTTATTGGCTGCCACTTCCAGCAGCTCCCATTGGCCTGCGATCGGCCGGACCTGCGGAAGCGGCAGGTAAACAAACCGGCCTGGCCCGCCAGGGGCTTTCCCTACACAAGCGGCATCCCAAGTTTGGGAAACACTGCTATAATGAAATGGGAGACGGGAAACTCAAAAATCTGGTTAATCTCCTGGTCAGGGTTTGGTTCTGTTGAAGGAGAGCCCTTGCTCAGTTGTTTAAAATTATCCACTTAGAAAATGTTCAAAATCACCTGAGGTCAGGATTGGGGATGCCCTAATCTCCATACACCAAATCATCAGACATTTCCTTTCCTTGGAAGAGTTACTGGTTTAGGAGCTAACAATTGCCTTTTAGCTATCCACGCTATGGATTTTACACTGCAAAATTCCAGGAATCTCTGACCAAGGGAAATGTAATACAGTGAGCAATAACGACGAATTTCCTTGCCTTTTATTTATAACCCAAATCTCAGTTCATTAAAGGATCACTATTATTCCTCTCAGGTGAAAATTAAGATTACACTGTAACAAAATAGTTCACAACCCTCTATCTGTAATTAAATTTTGCATAATTTTTTTAATGCTCAGCTCCACTCAGACATTTTTTAAAAATTATCTTTCCTTCAATAAAGCTTGACAGTTCATAACCTTTGATTCACCAAATGTCTTCTAATTTTTGCCGCCAGCTCCCTGCAATCTTTTATGCAACATTCACAAACTCTTTTGTGGAAGGTTCTAAGTGGATCAATTAACATCTAGCTAAGTAAATCCAATTGTTAGAGACCTATTATTATTGTAATCAAACAGACAGCTTTTTTCTGTGGGGTCATTTGGTACAAGGGCAAATTTAGTACTATAGTTAATAACTAATGGGTTATCAAATGGGCACTGTAACCTGTTTACAACTATAGAGAAAAGGCAGACTCAAGAAATGCTTTGACATTTTATAGAACCTATAGAAACTTTTCAAAAATCTTTAACTTTCAGTAGATTTTCTTTAAATCACCTCAATTACTCATCATTACAATCTCCATCTGCTATCTTTACTGCAGCACCAGTTTTCCTTTGAAAGAGACAGAGAAGATTCAATTTATTCATTGCTTACCATGCAGTGCCCTCCAAACAACGCATACAGAGCTAGCTATGCTTTTAGCCCTATTAAGACCTTAACAAGGCACCAAAGTAGAATTTTAACTTTCTCTGTAAAGTACCTAGTTGGTTTCTATGTTATACAGTCAAAATCTTTATCTATAACTTGACAAACAATACCAGCCTTCCCTACTGCTCATAAAGCTACTTATTAGCTAATTTTAAGACCTTCATGATTAATTCTTGCCCAACTGTTTGCTACTCAGAGATTTCTCTTTGACATTGATTATTTCCTTGATCTTCCACAACCATCCAGTTCTGGATAACCAATACATCCGGCTTTCCTTACTTTTGCACAATACGTTCCTTCCAACCACTGGATTAGATTTTTGCTAGGAAAGAATAGATGATGTATTAAAACAGCAGCAGGGATAAAAGGACTGAAGCATGCTTAATTTGTCCTTATTTCAAGAAATTAAACCCAGTCTTGGTTCTATCTTTGGTCTAGAGAAATCTGTCACAAAAATAAAAAGTAAATAAAAGGCAACTGTTTCCCTTTAACAATTGCACATCTGTTCCATTCACCTCCTTAGTGTTTATTGGTCTCCTTTCCCCATCCTCACTGTGCTTAGATCTTCAAGGGGTGACTGGCTTACCCACTGCCGTATACAGAAGTAGTGGGAGTCAGATACTTTAGCATTGTGTCCTACTGCTCTGACAGGAGCTGAATAGATGACTAGCTCCAGATTGATTTAGAGTCTACATGGGGAAGTTTCACAATCCTTCATACTTTTTTTTTTCAAGAACATCTTTCCACTTTTGTCTAGGTCTTCACAAGTGGCCCCAATATTAGCAGTAGAACTAATCAAAAAAATCTTAATCACCATTTGACAGAAAATGGCTATTTCTTCTCAATGGAAATTTCCATGGAAAATGGCTATTTCCTGTGACATGTTTGAGCAAAGGAGTTAGTGAAAAACCTGAACTAAAATCTAAAATTTTATTTATTTTATTTTATTTGCAGATGAAAACCAAAAAATGTTGGCCAACTGGGCAAAAATTGTTTGGTTTTGCTGAAATTTTTGTCTGACAATTTGAAATTTTTCAGTTTTGGATTGCTGTAAAAAACAGAAAAAAACTGACAATTTTTTAGTTTTCTGGTTTAATAACAACCCAGACATTTTTGTAGAAAAATAAAAAAAAATGTTCCTTTTCGTGGAGATTTGTCAGGGGTGTGGGGGGAATATAAATTCCCAACCAGCTGCAATCTGAAGCCTATTCATAAAGTATTCATTCTGTAGGTGAGTAAGCTTCCAGGAAGCTAAGACTATTATGCTTCTAGCATAATGTCTCCCAGAGAGTTTCACCTGACCTATCCTGTGGTGAAGCTAATTTTGGCCAGCTGACAAGTCAATTTCAGCACAAAATTTAACTATGGGACCAGTGGTAGGATATACTGTACAGACCTTTCCAGAATGAACTTCTCACACTTAGAAGAAGTTTTTAGATCAAACTCTGACATACTCTCCAAAACAAAAACAAAACCCCACCTGTTACTGTGGCCTTGGGAATACTTAACCTGTTTGACATAATTTAGCCTGTGATTCATCAGAATGAATTTTAGAAAACATTAAGTGTATGAGAAATGTGTTAGTTTCCCATTTTGAACCTAACACTTCATGCCGAAGACATTAACAGCATGCTTTACTATTTCATAGTTCCCAGATTTTCTTAGAGGTGTCATTTAAAAAAAAATCTGTGTTTTTTTTATAAACTAGGAAATATTATTTATTAAGCGCTGGCAAGGTAGTTGGTTCTGCAAAAGTCAAAATCAAAACACATGGTCTGATTACTCCCTCCCTGCACTCATCATAATCATTTATTTCTGTCCAAAGTGAATGCAAAATGGATATAAAATGCAACCAAATCAGAGGAAGAGCCTAGCCTTCAATTCAACCATTTTAGCTCATGTTAAACTCTACCCTGCCTTGTCTATGCTATATGCAGTGTAGTTGTAGGCGTGCCAATCCCAATCTATACAAGTCTGTTAGGTACAAGATATTAGCTAACACATTCTAAGAAAGTACTTCTAAATCCTCACATTTCAGTACGTCATGCTTCTCTTGCCTGCCTCTTCTGAATGTCTGTATACTGAGCATCAGAAAACCTGGCCTCACTTAAAGTTAGGAGCAGTAATCTAGACTTCCCTCAACCTCTGTTTTGTATTCCCTAGTCTTTCAGGTGGTGTTATCTGTTCTGAATATTTGGCAGAACTGGTTTTGCTAACTTTAGGCAACCAGGACTAGGAAATACAATTAGCACTAATTATTAACAATACTACCTCACACTTCTATGGCACCTTTCTTGCAAGGATTTCAAGCATGACTTATTGAAATATCTAGAGGAAATGACATAACCAGACAAAACCCTCTAATGAAAGGTGTACGTGTATTTTGGAGCATTGATCCATACCTGCCACTCAGAGGAAGAAAAATGTTTTCCTCTATATAAGTTAGGAACAAGGGAGAGATTCCATAAAGGAAATGTCATGCCCCCTGCATGGTGGCAGAGAGAGAGAGAGGACATACCCGGTAGGATCAGAATGAACCACAGCGCCTAGAAACATAGTTCAGAGATTTTTAAATTATTAATCATTCTTTTCCTCTTTGGAACTGCAAGCTCAGCCTAGCCTCACTGGCCCTCCAGAAGCATATTGAGTGATGGAGTTAATGGTTAATTTTTTGCCTTTTCTGCGTGTTCTCTTCTGTAGCCAAGTTGATATGAAAAGCCCATTTGGTTTATAAAATCCAAAGTGATTGGTGGTGTGTATTTGAGGACAGCACTGGCTGAAGAGACTGTGGAACTGCTCGCCAGGAGATGTTGTGAGCGCTAAACCTATAACAGGGTTCAAAAAACAACTAGATAAGTTAATGGAGGATAGGTCCATCAGTGCCTATTAGCCAGGATGGTCAGTGATGCAAAACCACGCTCAGAGTGTCCCTAGCCTCTATTTGCCATAAACTGGGAATGGGCAACATGGGATGGATCACTCGATGACTGCCTGTTCTGTTCATTCCCTCTGAAGCATCTGGCATTGGCAACTGTGGGAAGACAGGATCCTGGGCTAGGTGGACCACTGCTCTGATCCAGCATGGCCATTCTTATGTTAATACTGTCCCTGACCAGAGACAAATCAATGTAATGTGATTAGGTTCCTGCTCACTCATCACAGGTAGTGAGTCAGGGTGTGTAATTTTCCCTTAGAAGTTCCACTGAGAAACTTCAAAGCACAGCCAGGGCAGAGTGGTATAAACCAGGGGTTCTCGATTTTTTTATTTCTGCCCCCCCCATGCTATAAAAACTCCACAGCCCACCTGCGCCACAACAACTGTGCCAGCGTTAGGAGGTAGCAAGCAGGGCAATTGCCTGGGGCCCCACACCTCAGCCGTTCCAGTGAAGCTAAGTTGCTCAGGTTTTAGCTTCAGCCCCAGAGAAAAGGGCTTGGTGCCCCAGGCCACAGCAAGTGTAATGCTTGGCAGACGCCCTGAAGCCTGCTCACAGACCCCCAGGGGGCCCCAGACCCCTGGTTGAGAACCACTGGTATAAACTGCTATATCGCCTCATGCACATAAGGCACTGGAAGGGCAGAGAAAACTAGGACTTGGTCAGCCTCTTGGAGACTGAAGATTGAACAAGCCTGGAATGTGAGATTTCCTAATCCCGTTGGAGCTACTGAAATGTTGTAGTGATTTTGATGGGATTAGTTGAAGACTGAGGTGCCACTTAACATGAGCAAGCGTTGCAGAATCTGTTAATTAGTCGTGCATTGCATTAGAATACAGTGCCTTACATTAAAAGGAAATATCTTGCAATGTTTTTAGGCTGGATTGGTTTGCACAATAAGATAACTTCCTTTTTAATGTAAACTACTGTACATTCAGTATGCATAGTCACAGCCATCCTCCTCAGACACTTAATGTATCATTTAGGAACCTGCAAAGGGAAAGAGTAGGGGGCAGGTGGAGGTTGTGACTACAAATATTGGATTTACACTTTTTTACAGTAAAAAGAAAGTCTGTCTGATTGTGTTCACTGATTCAGGATCAAAACAATGGTGCAACTAATTTCAATAAGGCCAATATTGTGATCAGAACAATGATTCTTCTTTAATGTAGGCCGCTGCATCCAAATGTAATGTGCTACTAATGAACAGGAAATGATATGAGCATGAACAGTTAGCTACTCTACAATTGCCTATGCACATAAAAGTAAAACATTTAGGACCAATTGGTGCATGCACCCCCCGTAGCATTTGCTGTGCATATAAAACTACCTTTCTGCAGCTCCAGTGGGTGCACTCACCAGTTGGTGGGCTCAGTTTTAAAGTGCCTGCATTTGAAAATTTAGCCCTTATTTTGTTTTCTCCTTTTAATGAAACAAACTAGCTCTGAGAAGCAGCAGGAGAATGCAGAGAGGGAAGGTGACAAGGAGGCTGTAACAGAGGAAGTGCTAAGCTTAACTCTAGGAAATCTTACTCAGGGGCAACACGTATTTGGAATTGTTGCCCCCCATTCTCCTTAACTGCTGCTCAATGCAGTCACCATTATCATTTGTTAGTACTTAAAAATACAGCAGCTTGGGCCAGCCCACTGATATTTAACATGTCCTCAGGTTCAACATGACTCATGGCGGGTTCCTTTTTAATTTTTGTAATCCTAAAACAGCATGATCCATCGTAATTGTTTCATACTGAATTATTGCTGATCACTAGCCACAGCTGTTATTCTTTCCAGGACTTGCTTTCACCTGTGGCATGCAAAGGGAATGAGTAAAAATTAACATATTTCAGTTCTCTTTCAGTGAAAGGATAGTGCAATCTTGTTACTGTCCAGAAGCATGTTCCACTCTTGACTCTCACATTGCCAGATTTATATGGGGAAGGAAATGTTGCAGAATAGAATAGAATCTTCAGAAGCCTAGCAAAGCAGCCAGGAGACTGGCAGTCACAAACTTCACAAATAGTAGGAGGCTGTCTAACTAAAAGATCTAAGAGTAATTTTCATACCACACACACTGCGTGGTTGTGAAGAAAGCAGTCAACCCTCTCCACGCTACATCTGAAATCAGTGTCTGTTACAGACACTAAAGAGCTGAAAATACACTTTCTAAACAATATATGGGTTTTAAAAGAACTTAACCATCATAATTGTTTTATCCCAATAAATATAGTTCATTATCCCAGATTTAACTTCCAGCCGCTTTTCTGATGCCACAAACAGATGGTAGCAGAATAATCTGAATAAATTGGTCCAGGTGAGTCACAGACCTGCTATCACTTGAACAAATTACCCAACATTTACAAACCAGAGGCTAGATTTTCATAAAACTCTCCAGCTGTGACATTTAACACCAGTTTCAGCTGGGAAAATACACTCTAACTGATGTCAGGATTAGAGAGTGAATTAAGAAGACTGAGATAAACAAGAACTAAAGGCCAGACGTTATGCAGTCCTAAATGGAGAAGAAACAGATGAGACACAGAATATGGAACAAAACAGGAACTAAAATGCCAAAGTTCCCCAGTATTAGGACATGCTCTGAATGGATCAGCTCACCAGCTCCATCCACACCATATGGAAAAGTTTCCCAAGGAACATAATCACAAATTTCTCCAATGCACCTGTTATTGTTAATGAATTTGACTCCTTTTCAAATCACTGCTGAAGGAGCTGTGAGCAGACAGGTCACTGAACACATGGTTTCTGGAACATCCCACAACTACAACATCGCCTGAAAAGTACCTTAATCACAACTTCAGACTGTCTGCCTGCTGCATATTTGCAAATTGACACTGCACCAAATCACATGCTCAGTGTAGCTCTGGATGGTTAATCAGCCAGATTTTCAAAGCTACTTAGGTGCCTAAAGATGCAGATAAGTGTCTAGTGAGATTTTTCAAAAGTGCCTCAGTCATTACCTCTCATTGAAACCAATGGGAGTTAGGTGCCTCTCCATCTTAGGGTGTTTTTGAAAACCCCACTTGGCACCTAAATCCGCCATTGAGGCATCATTAACATTTTCAAAGCTGCTGCCTAATCCCCTAGGCAGCAAAGTTTCAGCTGGCCTGCAGTTGCAAACCTGCCTAAGCCCTGATACCGCCCTACAGCTAGCAAACTGCTTGGAGAGCTGGAGGCAGGCTAGCGCCAGGTGGAGGTGCAGCAGAGCACCCCCACAAAAGACACCCAGGGGAATGGAGGGTGAGAGTGAGAGAATTAGCCAGCATGATCAAGTGAAAGAGAGAGAGAGAGGATTTTGGCAGCTAGGGCAAGGGCTGGCCTAAGTGTCTAACTCTAGGAGGGGGTATATAGCTGAGGCTCCAGAGTGAAGAGAGGCACCTTTCTTTGGCCTGTCAGCCAGACACCCCAGTCAGCCATTTAAGGTATGTCTACACTGCATTTTAAAACTGCCAGCTGACTCAGGCTTGTGGGGTTCAGGCTGGGCTGCAGTTTAAGGGAAGGGTGGACTTCTAGGCTCAACTGCTTTGCAGCCTGAGCTCTGGGACCCTCCCATCTTACAGGTTCCTAGAGCCTGGACTCCAGCCCAAGCCTAGAAGTCTATGTTGCAATTAAACAGCCCTGCAGCCCAAGCCCAAGTCAGCTGGTCTGGGCCAGCCGTGGGTGTTTAATTGCAGTATAGACATATCCCCAGATGCTTGATCCCCTCTCATCAGCATTTCACTCCTAGCTAACTTACGTGGCTCTCTGCTCAGCAAGCTGGCTTCTGAACATCCCTTTCTAAGGTGCTCAATTCTCCCCAAGCACTGATTGTATTGGAAACCTGGGGGCCAGGCATAAGGCACAAAATTCCGGCGGTTGGCTGCAGTACACCCAGGGATTAGGTGTTGTTTTGCTGACCAAAGCAACAGCCAAACACCTTTAAGGCACTGAGCCTGATATCTTTGCTACTTCCTGTGATGTTGCACTCTGTATGATTTTATGAACATATGCTAATGTAACTGGAATATGCTTCCTGCAAAAGGTGTCTTGTAAGGTATCATTACAAAGCTTATAATCTACTGAGTGATCATCCTATTTGTATAAATGTACCAGTCTTGTATCTGAAACTAGAAATATGAAATATAACTCTGAGGGCCTTTTGTAATTATGCAAAGTGTGGGCCATTAATGGTGGTTTGGAATCTTGATGACTCCCATTAACCAGGACAATTGACTGCAGATGGCTCTGTTTTACCTGTAAGTCTTCCTGTATACCTGTGTGCTGGCAAGTGGGCAATGAAGTCTTGCAGTGACATGTGATCATGTCACCTGAACTGGAATCTATCTTTAACCTGGTGTGGTGTCTTTCCACTGAGAAGAAGGGGGACCCAGATGGACAAAGGATTTCCACCTTATACAAAAGATATATAAGTGGATGGAACAGAGAAAAGGGAAAGCCATCATGAGGAATCCCCTAGCTACCACCTGAGCTGGAACAAGGGCTGTACCGGGGAAAGGATTATGCCCAGACTAGGAAGGCATCCAGTCTGTGAAAGAGACTTATTGAAACATCTTTCAGGGTAAGATTTTATCTGTACTCAGTTGTATTACTGTATCAGGTGGCTTTATTTTATTTTGCTTGGTAATTCACTTTGTTCTGTCTGTTACTACTTGGAACCACTTAAATCCTACTTTCTGTATTTAATAAAATCACAGTTTACTTATTAATTAACTCAGAGTATGTATTAATCCTGGGGGAGGGGAGACAAACAGCTGTGCATATCTGTCTCTATCAGTGTTATAGAGGGTGAACAATTTATGAGTTTACCCTGTATAAGCTTTATACGGGGTAAAAAGGATTTATTTGGGGTTTGGACCCCATTGGGAGTTGGGCATCTGAGTGTTAAAGACGAGAACACTTCTTAACTGAAAGCAGCTCACAGTTTGCAGCTGTTAGGGGACGTGGGTCAGATCCTGGGTCTGGGTTTGCAGCAGGCTAGTGGGTCTGGCTCAACCCAGGCAGGGCACTGAAGTCCTAAGCTGCCAGGGCAGGAAAGCAGGAGCAGAAGTAGTCTTGGCACATCAGTTGGTAGCCCCAAGGGGGTTCCTGAGTTCCAACCCATCACACTCCCTCTTTACATTGCTCACCTGTATTACCTCAGGTATTTTCTATGTGTCCAACAGTTTTCTCAGGCATGCATTTTCCTATAATATCCCTCCGATGCACAAATGAATGATTGTAAGTACGCAACACCGGCCAACCTATTATCAATCTATAATAAGATTTAAGGGACTTGTATTTAGAGGAGAGATTTCTAAATCTCATCTCAGTTAAGGGCAAATGTGAATACTTCCCAAATCGAGACAACTAGCTTTCAAAAAACTTTTAAGACTTCTTTTTTTTTTTAAATAAAAGCCACATGTAAAGAGACCTCATGCTTCTGATTCAGAGAGCGGCTCAATTACCCAAGAGACCATTAAAGGTAGCTTCAGCCTTTTCTCTCAGCTTCTCCCAATACAAACACCTACCTTTAAATATGGTGCTTAGGCAGCAGTCTCTAGAGGGAAAGTATCACTGGTGCAACAGAGCAGAATCCAGTCTGGAATCCCAGCTTTATCAATGGAATGCCAAAGACCTACTTGAGCTGAGCACTAAAGAAAGGCATGATAGATATAAAAAGTATTATGTGACAAACTTAATTGAAACAACTGAGCGCCAGTGGCTCGTCTTTCATACCTGGCCACAAGCCAAGGTTCTGATCTTCATTTTAAAGCACTGCCTTCTGCAGCGTTTCTTGAACTTTCCTCAGAAGCATCATGTACTGGCCAACGGCAGACAGGATACTGGACTAGATGCATCAGTCTGGCAATTCTGATGTTCCTAAATAGAATGTGCAAATATAATTTGAAAGGAAACTAAAGCTCCTAGGTATCAAAAAGAGGGAATATATTGTGAAGGCCATTGTTTTGTGACAGGAAACCTCCCTTGGACTCTTACGCCCACTACAATACATCTATAGAGGATATTATGGATCCCAGTAGAGTTGGGAAATTAGTCAGCTGGATCTGGGACAAAGAGCTTTATTCTTCCTTCAGTGTTTTCTCTATCTTTTTAACATTCAGTCCTATGAAGCTATCGCCTTGTCCCATATTTGCCAATAGTTTGACCTCTTCGCAATAAGAGTACGTGTTGAAAGACTTGTTTGTTTTTTTTCCAAAAGGAAAATAAAACCTCCCATAATTGCAGTGAAACCTAGGAGATTCTAAGGCCAGGGTCCTTTATGGATCAAATTAATGTGGTATTTTTTTCTTATAAGAAGACACCTAGATACTTGGGTGTTGTGGTGATGTAGGCATTAGAAATGCCTAGGGGTTTGGTCCTGCGCAATGCTATGTACTCTGACCTCAAAGCTCTTAAACACATGCCAACGATGTCAAAGTTAAGCATGTGCTTAAGTGCTTTGCTGAATTGGGACCAGACTCCTTGGCACATTGCTGGATTGAGGCGGACAAGAGAGCATTTTTGTGTGTTTTTTGCACCAATGAAGTCTGAACTTCCCAAGAGTCCAGTTATTGATTCTACTTTAATGTGAGTGTGCACTTACAGCCACTGTACAAAAGGTTGCTATAATGACACAGTGTCTTAGACTTGGGACATCTCTTACTGCCACGTAGTAACATAACCTTTAAACAACCACCTGGGGCATACATACTTGACAGAAGATAGGAAATCAAAGGTAATTGGCATTTTCCAGTATAATTGGAGACATAAAGAGATTACCCAATCACAATGCTTTTCTGGCGTCCTACTATTTTGTACTTTGCCACTGTGACCATTACAACTCATGATAATAGTCAAGGTTGTGGCAATTCTGGCTAGAAATGTAGTTATGAATTTAGTTCCAAAAATGGAAGGATATTTTGTTTCTTTTAACCAGCTGGATATAGTCCCTTTCAGCCTCTGAAATGGCCTCTTCCTTTTGCTGTTTGTCCTTGCTGTGAACTTGGTTGTGAGTCCACTTGTAGCACTGATGCTATTTGGGGATTTGGGGGGTGGGGGTTGGGAAGCATCTTAAACTATATTGAGCTTGGGGTACTAATTACCCTGGTATCTTATTAGATGCTGAACAGACTCTAGCCCAAATTCTTAGCAGTGTCCAACTTCCAAGAATGAAGCTGAGAAGGGAACTAGCTGCAGCTTCTTGATTCTGGGGCTGGTTCTATGCTGGTCCCAGTCCTGGCCCTAGATGGTCCATCTTCCAGTTAGGAATTGCTGGAGCACAGCACACTCTGACCATAAGTCCAGCACATCCTTCCTAATCCCAAGAGGCACCCTTCACTGGAAATAGCCATGGGAGAAGACACAGGAGCTGGCTATGCTGTCTCTCTGCTGGCTGGGACTCCCCAGGGCTGAAGAAATCCTCAATAAGAGAGATCTGGCTGCTTCTGCTCCCTTCACATTGTAAGAGTGGAGCTGAGTGAGAGGAGTGAAACTCAAGATTGACTCCACAATTTCTTCTCCAACAGTTCCAGGATTGAACCTACAATTTAAAATCAATTAAAACAAATGATAGAACTGAGATACTTGGTGAGCCCATTATAATCAATACTTTACATAACATAATACACAAAACATATTAATTATGGTCACAGAGTTAAGAAAAAAAATCACCCAGCTACCTACATATTTTAATACATAGAACTTCAGTGTGGTTCTCTTCCTGCTTGTGAATGTCATATATTTTCCTTCCTCGCAAAGACTCTGATACTACTACAGAAATAGCTCCTACATTATAATTTCCTTTGCTGGTACTACCCATACAGAAACCAAAACTGACAAATTATTTACCAATATCCCTCTCAGATGCCTGATTTTCTGTTCCATATTTAGAAAGCAGATTGTATTTATGTATGTATAGGATTTCCCTGGAGATCAAATACTATAGCACCTGAGCACCTCACAATAATTAAAGCTGCATCTTAAAATCCAAACAGAAAGTGGTGAGTGGGTCTCCAGTCTGGGCTCCACTATATGCTGTCCTCCATACAGTCCAAATGACTTTTAGCAAAAGAAGCTCAAACATTTGAAGGCCTGTCATTCTCCTCTGGCCTCCTTAAATCAAACCTTTTCAGCTCAGTTATTGGCAGGCTGTTACTCTGATTACACATTGAATTACAGGCACATTACATCTCTCTTTAGTGATTCATATAGGTCTGATTATTCCACTGACTAGTGTATTAAGAAACTCATTGACATACTTCTCACAATTTCTGTGAAACTTTTTTAATGCAAATCTGGAAAAAGAACTTTCAATTATCTGTTAATCAATGGATTAATCTGCTGCCCACCACATATAAATTAGAGAAAACTGTCACCAAAAGTTATTTTCAGCTAAATTTGCAGGTAGTCTAGATCCCTGTGGAATTCTCTTAGACATCTGCTTTCAATTTTTACTTGAGATGCTCACTCTGGGACTTAAACATCATTTAATTCATTTAGTTTCCGTTTTCTTTTTCCATTTGATTTTTTTTCTGTGAAAGACCATTTGCCATCTTGTAATATAAAATATGTAAAATTTACTAAAATATATCCATTCTGTCAAACAGGGGATGCGTTTATTTATTTTTATTTATACCACCTTTTAGAAGGGGGTGCCCTTAACAACTTTTTACAAATATACTAAAATAAGCAGACCAGTCAGTTCCCCAAGTTTAATGCAAATCCACAGCAACGACATTGATGCACCTGAAATTAGTTGATCCCAGCACACGCAAACCCCAGAGCCCCAAGCCACCACTACCTATCCCTGGTCTTGTCATGGTCAAGGGAGAAAAGGTGAGTGGAGCAGCACAGCATGAAGGCGCTTGTTATTACAGTCCAGCTGCCAATGTATCTTTCATTTTCTAGCTCTGGCTCCCATCCAGGGAGGTGCTGAATACCTTAAATTCCCATTCACGTCTTAGGGACTTTGGAGTTCTGAGCAGATTTCAGGTGTCATTCAACACCACGAAAGCATCACATCAATGGGACCCAGTTCTGCCCTGGAATCCACTACCGCAGGCCCTTTGTGCCTGTGTGGTATTCCTGTACATGGCTACAGGGGTCTGTGCCAGTGGATCCTGAAGCAGGATTGCAGCCTTAATTAGTGCATTTATCTCTCACTTAATTTCATAAAGTCATAGAGTTTAAGGCAAGAAGGGACCATCAGATCATCTAATCTACCACCATCACCACCTGCACACTAGACCCAACAACCCACATCAGACTAAAATATTATAGCTCACAGGAGACTAAACTATTATGTGTCACAGGCAGAGAATAGAAGGGACCAAGGTGCACCAATGTCCAATGCCCAGCAATGACAGGAAACTAATTCAGAGAGACATACATGGATAGTCCTAACAAGTGACCTGCACTTCATGCTGCAGAGCAACGTGAAACTCCCCCAACGTCACTGCCACCCCTGTACTCCTTATAACACCCAATAAAAGCTCTCACATGTGATGTGCTTGGAAGTGATCACCTTGCATTCTCTTTGGGGTCTCTCTGAAAAGGACCTGAACGTTTCTGACAGCTGATCAGGAATTTGAAATCCTTCTTATCCTGGCCTCCAAAGCTAGAACTTTTAAATGCTTATCAATGGCCTCTTAACTACAACGATAAACTCCCATGCTGCTAGCACTCCAAATCATGTTGGTCATCTTGCTAAACTCATGTCTTGGTATCATAATGTTAAGCAATCATATTTTAAAAAAGATCTTTACATAAAAAAATATTGTTTAAAATTGCCAGCTTTTACAATCACAAGAGTTCTCTCAGGACCATCCATATTGCCTTCCCCCCATTATTAGTACTGCATACGGGTAGCCCGTAGTAGGTGAAGACCAGACTTTCATGCTATAGTTTTGAACTTTGATAATTAATTAAGAGTAAGTTTTGAAGAGGAAACCTGTCAAGAACTTGTATTTAGGATTTTTGTAGGAGATTGCTATTTTTTGCTTGCTTGTTTGTTGACAGATTTGCATGGTTCCACATGCCCAGTCACCTCGGATAAGTACTTTTTTTTTATAAGTAAAATATTGCTCATTATTGTGGTCATGGTGATTAGGAGCAAGCAAATTTAGACTGGCCTCAGAATAGAGCGGGGGTGGAGCACCGATTGGCAAAAACAAAAGTTAGCACCTGTGTCCCCAGAACTGACAAAACTGCCCGATACCACCCACCACACAGGCCCCAGCCCAGAAGCCATGGCTAAGGAACCTAGCTGAGGAGGAGTTTAGGCAGATTACTACTGTGCTCCAGCAATCACTTGAGAGCTGCTGCAGTTGCACTCAATTTAGAGCAGCCCTGAGGTACTGACCCTGTGTGCATAAAACTCTTGTTAAGAATATTTGTTGGCTTTTTCTATAGGGGAAAACATTGGGTTTATTTGTTGCATTACTGAAGGTGGTATGACTTTTTCTACTTTGGGGCTTATAGGATTTTAAAACAAGAAGATATTTGGAGCATGGAGAATTTTTTCCTCATCCGATTATAACAATGATAAATTACATGAAAGGGTAAGGTCTAGGATGTTTGAGAAAGCCCCATTAAAGTGATTTCCAGCTGACGTAAAGAAGACCCATTTCTGTTTTTATTCGACAAAGTCAGTTCTTTAAGATGTTCTCTTAATGGATGAGCCAGTATTAAATGACATTATGGCACTTATGGTGGTCAGGCACGAACAGGCTAAGTGGGATATATATTCTTTTAGTTAAATTATGCTTGTCACAGGGAAAACAAACCCACATTGCCTTCTAGGGAACCTTTCCGTTCAAAATCCATCAATCAGTCTTCCAGTTCAATGTCTGAATAATGTAACCTTTATCTGATGAAGATAAGAACTGGCAATGGCAGTTAGAAAACTTTGCCACACAATAAATACAATTAAATTATAGATTATACATATAGATATTAATGCTCAACTCATGTAGGGAATTCAGACAATACAGAATGCTTAGTAGGGAAAATCCTGGTCCCATAGAAGTCAGTTGCAAAACTTCTTTTGGCTACAGTGGAGTTGGGATATTTCTGAAGGTTTTTAAAGCTTGGCCCCAGTTCTTAACAGGAAGACAGAATAGTCTACTGGGAAGGGTATAGGATTAGGAGTCAGGAGGCTTGGGCTGTATACCCGGCTCTGCCCTGTATGGTCTTGGACAAGTCATTTCACCTTTCTGTGCTTCCGTTTCTCTGTTTGTGCAATAGAGAGAATGATACCCATCTTCGTAAAGCTCTTTGAGGTCTATGGATGAAAAGCACTGTAAGTGCGACATATTATTGTTTAGGAAAATGTGGCATGTAATAATAATGAATTATATATTCCACATTTGTTTTGAAAATTAAGGCTGGCTTCAGCCATAACTTTGTTTTCTACAAAAGCACCACAAACTTTGTAACTTGGCTGCCACAGAGTTTAATCCTGATGCAATGAGCATTTTAACACAAGTGAGCTGAAGAAGGTTGGTTACAACCTTCCTTTCCTTTCTTCAAGCCAGCTGAATTCTTTGGATTGTGTCTCCCCAGGGCCGGTGCAAGGATGTTTCACGCCCTAGGCGAAATTTCCACCTTGCACCCTCCCCTGTCCCTGAGCCCCTGCCCTGAGGTGCCCCTACCATGGCAGTTCCCCCCCTCCACCCTGAGGCGTGCTCCCCCCCTGCAGCTCCGCACCCCCCACCCTCCGCCCTGAGGCACCCCTCCCCCACCCCAGCTCACCCCTGCTCCGCCTCCTCCCTGAGCATGCCATCACTGCTTCACTTCTCCCACCTCCCAGGCTTGCGGCACCTAAGCTGTTTGGCGCCGCAAGCCTGGGAAGCGGGATGAGTGAAGCGGCCACGGCGTGCTCGGGGAGGAGGCGGGGCAGGGGTGAGCTGGGGCAGAGAGTTCCCCTGTGTGCCACCACCCCCCCTTACTTGCTGCAGGCGGCCCTTTCCGCGCTCCCCTGCTCCAGCTCCCTCCGCCTAAATGCCGGTGGCAACCGGGGCGGCCGAAGATCCGGCCGCCACGGTCGCTGCCAAAGAAAATGTTGCCCCCCAAATCCTAGTGCCCTAGGCGACCGCCTAGGTCACCTAAATGGTTGCACCGGCCCTGTGTCTCCCTATGGTCAAATACAGAAACAGGACCACTAGTGACATTATCAGGAAGTCTCCAGTGACCAAGCCTCAGGTATGGCCCTGAAGTCCTTATGTGGGGAAGGGAGCTATTCCCAAGTAACAGATGATACCTATGTTTGAAATCAGCAAGAATAGAATTAAAAGAGCTGGGAAAAGATGGCAAGAAATTGACTGAGGACATAGTGTCATTGATCAGATGAGGAAAATCCTCCACTGGCAGAAAGCCAACTATTTTAAAGATTTACTTTAAATGAAAATACATAAAAATCCATTTTAAGTAAATTTAAGTGCTTGTGAAATGTGCCAGACTGATAAAACTGAAGTGCAAATCCTCTAGCTATAGAGCATGTCCAGCACAGCAATGAAAACTACTCTGTAGAGCTCTGCCAGTGTACTGCAGAACTGCCCTGGAGGAATCACCTCTTGGGGCATGAATATAATTAATTCTCCAGGCTACATGGGGTCTGTGCTGAAAGCCACTATGTTGAATTTGCTGATATTGTTTTCTTTTATATGCACAGCTAGGTACTAGCGTGAAACCTACAAGTCACTTCACATACCAGTGGGCAATTCAGCCAGCAGCCACATACATGATGGTGGTAACTTCCATTCTCTAGCGACAGCAGCCAGCTTTGAACCAGTTACCTAAAATAAAGGTAAAAGACGCCAGCTCTTGTTACCAATTTCCCAAGCCCTCCAATCTTCCTGTTCTCTCATTCTGAAGCCAGGACACTAACTTAGCTCAAAGAATCTCCAGAGCAGATCTGAAATGAGCTACTTTCATTTGTCTTTGGTTTGGCATCAAACAGTACGAATTAGGAAAACCCCCAGTGGTAGGGGCTGACCGGTTTAAGTTTGCAATGTTCCTTTTGCAGCTCCTTCCCACTGTGCATTTCTCTCCTACCTCCCCTCCCCCTGGTGGCAGATTCCTCCTCCCGGTGGCTAGATCTCTCCTTCCATCCCATCCTCTGATGCCAGCATCCCCCTTCCCTTCACCATCCCATGAATTGGCTTCCTCCAACTGCCAAGATGTGATTCTACTATAGTTGTATACCATTAAATGACAATAAAATGAAGGACCAGAGTCTTGGGGGTAGAGCAAAAAGAGCATAGGGGCTGGTCGGATTCAACTGGAGAGCACAGGAATGCTCCCTCCGGAGGCCCCTGGGCATACGAAATTATTAAAAAGGGAAATCAAAGGGCATGCTAAGGATTGGGAGCATGCTACACCATCTCCAAGGGCGGTGTAGTGGTTGTGAACTGCTGGGGAATCTATAGGAAGAATTCTGTCTGGTTCCAGCTGCTCTTTACTCCTCTAATGCACCTGACAGTGCCTACAGCACAATCTATTCTAAGGAAATGGCAAAATGAGCCCTTTTGAAGAGCAAGGAAACTGAATATCCTTCTTACCGCAATACGGGATCCTTGTACAGGGCAAGTCTGAGATACAGTGCCAGGTATGTCTGGGCAGCATATGGGGTAGTTTCCATGACCACTGGTTCTGCAGATTGAAAACTGAGGTTCAAATTTTCTATCTGGCAGCTTTCATATGCCCTTCAATATACATCTATTTTATTTCACACAATTACCAATCAATTTTGTTTTACAGGAAAGGGCTTTCATTAGAGGCCAAGCAATCCCTCTCTCTTTCTTCATATGCATACACAAATACAGAATAGGAAGGCAATTTAAACCATAAAAATGAAGGGTCTTTCTGACTTCACATGGTATTGCCTTATTTATAGGTCTTATAGCTCAGCAGTAAAACTTTGCTCTTGGCTGAAACTTGACACAGAAACAAACAATTGTTTTTACCACACATACTGGAAAACCAGAAAAAGAACCAACCTGGCCCATTGTTGCAGTCCTGCCACACACAAATCCCCATTGACTTCAGCTGGCATTCCTTTTGAGGAAGGAACACTGGAATTAAAACAACAAACAGCACTGGGCACTTTTCCCTTAATTTCCACTATGGCATATTGTCAGTTCAGAAATGAAATTAACTTTGCCATATGGAGAGTATGTATATAAAGCAACGGGAGCTATTTTCATTTGGGAATGAGTTATTAGCAACATTATTTAATCCAAAATGTCACTAGGGACAGATGAGTCTAGTTGCTGGAGCACTGACCCAACAGACCATCACAAGGCTACTGGAGCAATAACCAGCAAACTAAACATTTTCCATGTGGGGCTTGAAATAATATTATGTTAAGAGAACCTGCATGAAGCAGTTGTCACTGTTTATTGGGTTGATACAATTTAGTCAGGTTCTCGAATCTGATGGAGGCATTACTGCTTGCCAAGTAATCAATCAGTAAACTAAAAATTCTCTTTGTGGACTTTCACACAATGCACTTCAGAAACTCATGAGGTATCACTATGGTCTATGGAGTCACGACTCTGTGATTTATTAACTCCCTCCTTATGCATTTCCTTAATTAGTAGAATTGAGTGTATTTTATATATTTCTGAAGTACATATTTACCTACGGAGCTGTTACAGATTATTGGGTAAACAAAGACATGCTTAGGGAGTGCCTACAATGGAGTTTATAAAAATGCTATTTAAGTAATAGTAAGGATCTAACAAACAGAAACATCGTTGTAAACATCTGTGCTACAATTCACATCCTTGGGAGAAAAAGAAAAATATCTTTTTATCTGATCATTTATTCTCCTTGAATTTTACTAAGTCCAACTATCTCTTCAAATGGCCTTTTCTATTTCTCTATTAGGCAGTAGGCAGATCTGAAGAATCGGCAATCACTGGCTCACGTAACTTAGCTCTGCCCACTCTGTCATCTTGCCAGCATGCCTTCCAAAGATGTAGAAAATTACTTCAGACCTAGGGCCACAGAGCATAGGAATTCTCTGCCCATGAAGCTGATCTCTCTATCTGGTGGAATGTGCTCTGATTTCAGAAGGTGACTGTAGACACTCAGCTTTGTATGTTTCTTAAGTGCACACCATTCCCCGTGTGAAGGTGCAGAGCCAAATTCTTCTCTGGGTCAAACCTTTATAACTCCACTGACTTCAAAGGCGTTTCTCCAGATATACTCATCTGTCAATGAAAATGGATCCAGAGCTTAAAGACATTTTCCACCCTCATCTCTTTATAACATGATATTAATATTATGTTTATCACAGTAGTGTCTCAGGACTCCAACCAAGATCAGGGCCCATTGTGCTAGACATTGTACAGAGTGGAAGACAGTTTCCTGCCCTGAAGGTTTACAGGCAAGACAAACAGATATAGACAGATAACAAATGAGTAATTGATCAAAAGTTACAATGCAATTTCTCCCTAATTATCAATCACTCTCATAACAACCTCCTGTCTTGCAGACCAAATGAAGCTCTCCACTTTGGCTGTGCTATTTTAATATCTATCATCAGAGATCTTCTGACATCTACATTTTGTGCCAGGGCTTTCTTTTTGTATATGCCTGTGCTGCAGTAAAAGAAGGGCATCTTAGATTTGGAGGCTTCCAAAAGCTAGAGATCACTGGGTTTTTTAAAATGAATCTGGAGCTGTCTTTACTGAGCACTCCTGCTAGCTGCTCTGAATGAAAAGGTACAAAGTCTTTCTTTCATTTCAAAGCACAAAGGTCCCAAACTGTTTTTGCTGGTGTTGTAGTCATAAGAAAAGCTACTTTGTTAGGAAGTACATTAATACACGGGATTGTGCCATTTAGCACTGCCTTGAATTGGGAGCCATGCACAACCATGCCATGCCAGAGGGGCTCAGCAAAGGATTGTTCCTCAAGGAGCTCTGCTGAATCATCCCCTGCCAGGAATCCATCCCTAAAGCTTCTTAGGGCAAATGATGTGTGCATTTTGCACTATTATATTGGATGGTTCAGTCTATTCCCCTGGCACACCATGGGCTGGTGTAGAGACAACAGGGCCAAGGCCTTGCCTCCTTCCTTCCCAGTTTGGGGTGATGTGTATCTCTGGGCAAGCGTGGAGCATGCAGTCCTCATGCTTCCCAACCATAGGAATTGTGATTGTCCCTGACATTTGTGCAGAAGCACAAAGGAGATGGAAGTTTCTTTCCAGCGGTTGCCCTCTCTCTGCACTAAAGCACAATGTGTCCCCAGAATAGTTTGAAAAGAATATTGCACAGGAATCCTGCAGGTCTCACCTGAAAAACTAGCCATTAGACAATGAATTGCAAAGCATCTTGTTCATCCATGAATACACCCTTTTTCCTATAGAGAGGTAAATATATTATAGGCAGGGATGGTAGTGCCATCTATTGCTAAGACTGCCCAACACTTTCCATTATAAGGCCCTGTTGTAAGTTGCTTATAACTTTGTGAAATGCTAACAGTTTGGGTTGAAATTTTCCATGCCAGCTGTTTACCTCAAGCTGAAGGTTTCTGGAAAGTTTCATCCATTTCCAAGAACAAGACTAGAGAAATGTACATAGTTTTGCTATTTTAAAAAATTCTGGGAACTTTTTCTTTGGAAAGCTGTAGTACACTCATGTTTTGATCAGAGAAGGATGGTGTTTGTTCAGGGATGTGTTTTTTGCTGCTCCCGTGAAAATCTGCCCAAACATGGCCAAACTATAAGCCTTTGAAAAATCTCAGCTCATATATGCTCAATAATAATTTAGAATTTAGCAGTTAAAAATCTGCAAAAATTCCATCCTAACTGAGCACTCTCCATCCCCTCACAGCTCCTACTGCTGACCAGACTGCACATGCATCATACACACAGTGATTGGTGGAGCAAGGAGAATGGGAGCCAAAGTCAGTTTGGGGGTAGAAGTATGAGAATGAGATTGGATGAACAACCTGAGGAGGGAGACTAGGAGATGGGGATGTGGGGAGAAGGACTGGATGCCAGGTTGGATGAGGAGCCAGGATGGGGGAAGTGGTACTGGCTGGCAAGGACCCTGGGAATAGGAATGTGTATGTGGGAATGGAAGCCTTGGGAGGGGAGGAAATTGTATGTGATCATGTAATTAAAGATTGTATCTTAGTGCATATGCACCAGTGCGGGATGAATTAAGGTTGTACAGACAGGAAATGCCAGAATTCAGTCTAATTTCTGAGTGCTTGACTTTGCAACCTGTTCTTTTAACCTACTTTTTGTGTGTATTATATAAGTAAAATGTATATATTCATTAATACAGTGTGGAGGCTGAGAAAGGGAGTACACAAAGGAAAGAAATTCAGATTGAAACTTATCCTGCAGCATAAAACTTGTCCATGTTAAACACCCTGTATATTTCATTAAATATATTTTAAAATATCAACAGAGAATCAGAGTTTAAGGCGAGAAGAGACCATTATCTAGTCTGACCTCCTGCATAACACAGGCTATCGAATTTCACCCAATAATTTCTGCACTCGAAGAAATTATTCTTCCCTGCTACATAAGTCCAATATCCTGTCTCTGAATTAGAACATATCTTTTAGAAATATATCCAATCTCCACTTAAAGACTTCAAGAAATGATGAATTTACCAATTCCCTTGATGAGCTGTTCCAGTGAATAATTACACTCACAGTTAAGAATCTGTGTCTAATATTTCAATTTGAATTTATCTAACCTCAACTTCCAGCCATTGGATCTTTTCAGACCTTTATCTACTAGATTAAAAGCCCGCCTAGTGTCAGGAATCTTCTCACCAGGAAGGTGCTTAAGCCTGATCAAGATCCCTCTTGTCCTTCTCTTTATTATACTAAATAAATTGAGCTCCTTAAGTCTCCCATTGTAAGGTCTCACATAACTCTGGTGCTTCTTGTCTTACCCATCTGCAATTTTTCAACATCCTTTTCAGAGATTAAGATTGCCTCTCAACAAAATAAAATAGGATGAGAAAATATTACATATCCACAACATAGTAAATATCTTTGCTTTCAAACTTCCTTCTCTGTGTGCTTGATTTCTCGATTGTAATATTGGATTAATGTTAGTTTTTGTATTTAAGTTCCTGTCACAGGGTGACTGACCCCTTTAAATGAAGCTGGACCAGCACCCCTGTTCCAGAAGGAGGTGCTCCCAATTTGGCCAGGACAGCACATGAGTCAGTAAAGGACCAGAGAGAAGGAAGATGTAGGAAATTCCTGGGGAAGGCTGAAGAGGCTTGTCAGCTCTGCTTCCCAAGCTAACAAGAGCATGAGGCAAACTGAGGCGGCCGCCTCAGGTGCCAGACTGTGGGGGGGGGGGTGCCATTAGGACCCAGAGTGTAGAAAACTGTGTCTGCTGCTGGTGCATATGTATTCTCTCTGCTCTAGATGCACAGAGATGGTAGAGTGCTGTGCCGGAGGATGGAGAGCACAAGAGACATAGCAGGCAGGCAGGAGAAAAGGTGAGAGGGAATAACAGAAAGCAGCAGGAGCTGCAGGGAGAGAGAGGAGGAGGAGCCTCTTATATACCTCTCTAGCACCCCCAGGAGCCTGGACTGATTAACACCAGCTTCTCAGGGAGCTTCCTGTTTCCTGCTGCTTCCCTGAACCCACTTGAGGAGAACAGGCAGTCAACTGAAGTAGTAGGAGCCAGTTAGGCCCTTAAGACACTGATATTTTCCCTCACTCAGGCCTTGCTACCAGCCTGCTTATTTGTCCCCTTCAATTGAGTGTTGAGAGCCACTATAGCTGGCACACAACAGCAGTCATGAGTGAAAGAAGAAAATGCCCCTCTGGGGCAGCATTCAGAAGAAGAAAAAAGCAAAGGGAGCTTTTCTATCTAAGCAGGAAGGAGCTCTCCTGAGATACATAGACACAAATCTTCATGGTTGGCCTTCCGGCCCCAGTGAGGATGTGAGTGATGAGGAGATACCTGATCTTTCAGTGAGAGTGCAGGTGACCTGGCAGTGACTGCAGCATCCAAATCTCCATCTCAAATGGATGTAACCATGCACATTCCTGAAGAAAAGTGTAGATGAGAGAAAAGTGTGGTGGAGGCACAAGAAACAGCTGCTGCTGAGTTTAGTTCCTTAAGTCTAGATGATCCAGGACTGTGGACCCACTTGAGCAGTAGCCTGAGTGACTTCCTTGTACTGCATGGGCCACAGCAAGTGGAAAAACTTCATGTTCCCCAAAGACAATGAAAATAGAAGTTTCCATCCAACACATTACTGGCGTGAAATCCCCAATGGTGACAAAGTGGAGAGGCCACGGTTTATATACTCAAAAACCCAGAATGCTGCATACTGTTTTTGTTGCAAACTCTTCCAGTCTAATGTTCCAGCCACATTGGATTCTACAGGAACAAAGGACTGGAAAAATCTGGCTAGAAATCTGGCATGCCATGAGAAGGCAGCAAATCACCAGAGAGCATTCCATAGGTGGAAAGAGCTTGAGATGAGACTAAGGTTAAAGGCCACCATAGATGATCAGCATCAAGAGAAGATTGCATCAGTCTCTTTGCTGGCAAATGTTCTGAAAAGGCTCATTGCCATTGTGAGAATGCTTGCTACCCAAAACCTAGCACTGTGTGGCACTTCAGAACAGCTGTATGTGCCAAACAATGGAAACTTCCTTAAAATTGTAGCACTGATGGCTGAGTTTGATGCTGTACTCCAGGAGCATCTAAGAGTCACCACCCAAGAAATGTACACACACCACTACCTTGGAAAAACAATTCAAAATGAGATTATACAGTTACTAGCAACAAAAGTCAAACAGAAGACTGTGGCAGATCTGAAGTCAGCAAGATATTAGTCTGTTATTCTGGACTGCACACCTGACATCAGCCATATGGAACAAATGACTTTAATGGTGCATCTTGTAACAACAACAGAACCTAGTGAAAATGTTCCTGCAATGGTGACTGTCAGAGAGCATTTTCTAGAATTTATTGACATTGATGATACTACAGGAGCTGGTGTGACAAATGTGCTTCTTAAAAAGATACGGGAATTGCTATAGCTGACATCAAAGGTCAGGGCTATAATAATGGTGCCAACATGAGAGGAAAGAAGAGAGGAGTGCAGACATGGATCTGAGAGTTAAATCCTCTAGCTTTTTTTGTCCCATGCAGTTCCCATTCATTGAACTTGGTGGTCAGTGTTGCAGCATCAGCTTCTAGTGAGGTTGCTGAATTTTTTAATGTAATTCAAAGCATCTGTGTATTTTTCTCTGCATCAACTCATCAATGGCAAATTTGAAGCAACATCTGGGAACATCCTCACTGACACTGAAACCACTGAGTGCCACATGATGGGAAAGTCAGGTGGAGGTAATAAAGCCTATCAAACACCAAATTGGGAAAATAGATGATGCCATAGTTGCCATTATGGAGGATAATGCTTTGACAGGAATTGTTCATGGGAGAACAGTGGCAGAGGGAAATGGAATCACCAGAAACATACATAACTTCAAATTTCTATGTGGCCTAGTTTGAAATAAATGTTGTAAGCAAGAGACTCCAAGGTGTTGACCTTGATATATCTGGAACAATGGAACAACTGGACAAAGCAAAGTCATACCTACAGTCTTACCGGTCAGATGAGGGATTTCAAAACATTCTGAAGAGTGCACAGAAGTTGGCAGAGGAACTTCACACTGAAGCTATTTTCCCACCCATTCAAGAACACAAGAGTCACCGAAGAAGAAGACCATTTTGATTACAAGGCACGGGATAATCCCATAAGAGACCCCAAACAATAATTCAAAGTTGAATTCTTTAACCAGGTGCCAGATTGTGCAATACATTCAGTTGGAGAACGTTTCATGCAACTCAAGGAACACAGCAGTATATTTGGGATGTTGTATGATATTCCAAAACTCCTCACTATACCTGAAGAAGACCTACACCAGCAATGCAGGGCACTAGAGACAGTGTTGACACATGATGATATGCATGCGCGATATTGATGCGAGTGAGTTAGGTGATTAACTGAAAGCCCTTTCAAGATATATTTCAGCAGGATCAACTTCAAAGGCTGGAATATATGTACATAAATAAGATGACCACCCTCTTTCCAAACGCTTTTGTTGCTCTGCGCATACTTCTAACACTTCCTGTAACAGTTGCCAGTGGAGAACGCAGCTTCTCCAAGCTGAAGTTAATAAAAACACATCTACGCTCCACAAGAGAGGCTGGTGGGCCTTGCAACCATCTCAATAGAACATGAGCTGGCCCAGATTCTGGACCTTCAGCAGGAAGCAGTTCAAATCTTTGCAACCAAGAAGGCACCGAAAGCACCACTTTGATTATTCAAACAGATAAAAATGCCAGTGTTTACTATGCAGACAAGAAAAGTTACATTTGCTGTTCAGGCATTTGAAAGTTATGTTACTCAAAATTTTTGAACAAGGCATTTTAAGTTGTTAGTTCTCCTTTATTGGTGTAGGTAGCAGAGCAGTACCATGAGAGGAGTAGAACAGGAAGAAGGCAGAATTGAGAACTTTCAAAGTTTTGGTCCAAGCGAGGGGGCGTGGGGGCATCGTTTGAGCTCCCTGCCTCAGGTGTCAAAATATTGTGGGCTGGCCCTGAACAAGAGCTGAAGACAGCAGTGGAGTTTCTGCTGACTTCCAAATGGAGAGCTGAACTGGGGCTGGAGAGGGCTGAAAACAGGGAAGAAGCAGAGGGGCTTAAGACTTCTGTACTGGAGAGAAGGGCCAAAGAAGACTGAAGGCAGGTGAGTAATGGAGTGTGGGAGCCAGAGTGCTGGAGAGGGCTGAGAGCCAGGAAACCACAGGAAAGACCTACATGATAGCCTCTCACATCCCAGACAGGCCAACGGAACAGGGGAAGATGGATTTCCCCTAGTGAGGATAACCTGACAGCAGAGAGGCTGGGGGGAGTTTGTGTTGGCAAGAATGGCATTGCATTCCATCTGGATGAGCTGGGATGGCTGTCCTGGCAGAAGGGCAGGAGAGGACTGAAGAAGAACCCAGGTGTGGTGAAAGATGCTGGAATGTGGTATGTGCAACGCTGACAGGCTACATGGTGTAGGATTTTAAGGACTACGTGCACAGGGGATGATGGACCTTTGTCATGGATTATTTGTAATAAACCAGCCCCCGGGAGGGTCCTACTGAGGCAAGAGACCCTGTCGTGGACTCCTGAGGATCCTGAGAGGGCAAGTGGGATGGTAACCATGGTGTTAGGGTGCCCAGTGACAGGGGAAATCATTCACAGTTCCCCGTTTTAAAAAAGGTAGTAAACAAGAGAGGAGAGAGAATTGTGAGTACTGAGTCCTCTTCAATTGCCTTAACTGATCAGTCTTTAGGACCTTAGGTCAATTAAGTTGCCTCAGCTGTGTTAAGCTCCTTAAGCATTTAAAACTTAAATCCATACTAAAGCACTTTAAGTTCTCAGAAAGTTCCATGGCACACGCAGTTACTTTTAAAACTTTCATGACTTCACATGTCTCTTCAAACTTGGATTGCTTTTCACTGGTCTTTGATGACCATGAGCAAGGCTTCATGTCCTCTGCAGCACACACAACTGCAAGAACCCCAGGATAACATGGCAAGGTGGGGCTGCTGGGCATGGCTTTCTTAATTCCCAAATCCAACAGGTGGTTGTGTCCTAAAGATTATGTCTTCACTGCTGAGTTAACTCAGGTGATGAGTGCCCAGGTTAGTCTAGTCCAGGTGTGAGAAGCCACACTGCAAATCCATCCCTGCACTACTGTGTCCTCAGAGGCACTGCATTCCCCTGAGGAGCATACTGACACTAGCAAATGTCAAGGAGATTGAGGGATGAGATAAGAGAAGCATAGAGACATAAAATGTGGGATTGTGATGCCACAGGAAGTGGCATTACTGGCTATGATGTCACAGGAAATGACACTATGACAGAAATTGTTATGACCTAAACTCTTGCCCTTCAGGCTTGTGGACTAACCCTTCCAGCCCCTGACCCCTAACAGGAAGTCCTCCCTTACTGAAGGAGGGAAACCAATAGGATTTGATGTCTAGCCCAAAACCTTTAAACCACTGTCTGATAACTAGCTCCATCTCTGGAAATGATAAACCAGTGAAAACTAAGGAATAAAACTAAAAAGAAGCATAGAAATGTTTTTAAATTATATGCAGAGAGATTTGCTAAAGGAAAATTTATGTTTGTAAATCTAATTAACTAAAAACACAGCAACATGTTTCCCCACACCCATAATTCAAGAGAGAGTTTTAAAAGACCTAGCTATTTATAATAACATAATAATCTGTGAAAAGTTATATATTTTTATTACACATGATCAAAGCAAATATTAGGCTTTTTATATAAAGATTAACAGAATTTTTGATTTCCTAGTGTAAGTATTAAAAAAGAGGCTGCAAATACAAAAGGTAACAAACTATCCCCATTTTGCTATGTTAAACTGTAACTTTTAACTTTTTCATAATTTAAAGTTAACTCTGCAGTGAAGAGGCCAATAGGCTTTGAGTGATGCAGTGAGGAGAGCTGATAAGGGGAGATGTAGTGAGCCCAGTGGAAAGTTGTGTGGATAGGAAGCCAGGTTGGAAAGAAGTGGACTGTACAAAAGGCCTATTTGAGGGAAACCCATCTGCACTGAGGCATTAGCTCTTGAAGGGCTCTGTCATTGCTGCTACCTTGACTCCTGGAGACAGCAACACCATGTAAAGCCCTTGGCGAGGCTATGTCTCTCTGTGGAGACACTCAGCTCCAACAACTGCTGCCTCAGCTCCCTGCCATACTGGGGTCGCGCTGCTATGGGAGCAACTGTCTCTGCACTGAGGCTTTGTGTACCAATGGCTCCCCACAGCTCTGCAGCTTAATAGACAGAAGATGCTAGCACTAGGACAGACCTTCCATCAGTGATGCCTCAGCACGGAGGCATTGAACTCGCTCTGCCCCAGGCTATCTGCATATCTGTGATCCCCTCACAACCTCATGCCACCCAGCCACCAAGGGGGTGGGCAGCCATGGGGTAGGAGATATGGAGAATGAATGGATTGGTGGAGAGACATGGAAGTGAGATGGCCCAAGGGAGATGATAAGAGTGAACAGAGATGTGGCAGGGCACAAACCATCAGGGATGTAGAGGGCAGAAGGATCCATGTATGACAAAGTCAGGCCAGATGCCAGCTCTTCCCCAGGCTGCAGGCATTAGCTAAGAACTGACAAACTCATAGCTGGAGACCAGACCAGTTGACTTGTATGTTAGTTTTGCTCAAAATAGGTATTAGTCTTGCCTGTATTGAGTGTTTAGATGCTATGAAATGCTTGTAAGTTGCTGCAGGCATTAATCTCCCTTGTCATGTCGGTATTCCAGGCTATAAGAAAATATGAACATTTTGTTTTATACCTTTGAAAATGTTGTCTCTGAACTTGTGAACCCAGGCACAGGAATCATCCCCCTGCCTGTCCAGAAGGACTATCAAAATCAAATGGGCCATCAAGGAACACCGCTATTCAAAGGATTGATTAATGGCCCTATCACACCTGAGAAATACTAGATCCAAGGAATCTTGTTCTGCGGACTTGGAAGCGAAATGAAGAAAATCAAACAGACACGGGAAAATTTTCCATCTCTCTTCACTGTTTGAACTCTGACAAGGCTAGAGACACCAACCTGAAGCCAGAGCTCCCCAGGGGTTATTTTTTGGGTCCGCCCTGAAAGACACTTTGAATTGACAGATCACTACAACTCTGTTACTTGTAGGATTTAGATGATAACTCATTTGTGTGTATACGTTTGCTTGCTTTAACCTGTAAATAACTCTAATTTATTTTTTCCTAGTTAATAAATCTGTAGATAGCTTATTACAGGATTGGCTACAGGCGTTGTCTTTGGTTTAAGATCTAGGGCACCAGCTGATCTGGGGTAAGTGACTGGTCTCTTGGGACTGGAAGCAACCTGAATATTGTGCGATTTTTGGTGTTAGTGACCATGTATCACTAATTCCAATTTGTCTGGGCAGCAAGATAGACTAGAGAGTCTAAGGGGACTGTCTGTGATTTCCATGGTGAGACTGTTTTAGTGATCCAGGAGGTCACATTTGTTACTGGCTTGGTGAAATCTAATAATAAAACATACCACCAGACTGGGATGTCTGCCCTGAGGTAGGCACTCATGGTCATGAGCTGTTCCAGACAGCATGACACCATGTTCCTTGTGTCCATCCTCCCCAGGCTCCAGGAGAGGTCTTTACTGTCCTATGCAGTAGTCCTGTTCTGACAGCCCTGTTGTTGTCCACCAGACTGTGACTCCCCTTCAATGGGCCTCACTAGAGAGACAAGGTACCTTCAGAGTACAGCTGAGAGGTCTGCTGAGGTACCATCAGCTATACACTTCCCCATGACCCATTGTGCTCCTACCTGTCCCTGCTATGAAGTAAAAATTGTACATTCTGTCACCTGTTCTGAGCAGGTGCATCTTGTGGGGGTCAAAATTGAAACACAGAGTAGGAAATGGTTTGGTCTGACTCTCTGAACAAGTCTAACCCAAAGCACCGAAAGTCAGGCTAACTGAAGTGACTGCCTGAAATGCGCCCTAGCTGCATTAGTTTGGCCTTTTCCTGCATTTGCGGGACTTTCTGCAGATTATCCCAATATCCTTACTGTAGCAGAGTGCGAGTTGTAGTATCCTGGTCACTGAGGTTGCTGCAGAACAGAGAAGGCTGGAGGCTTAACTGGGATCAACCAACCTGTTACTGGAGGGGATTAGTAACACTTGATAGCAACTGTTGGGCTAATGAGTTAATTGGCTTAGTAATGGGGGGATATATAACTGTGAAGATGAGGTAAAAAATGAAGGGGTGGGGGAAGAGAAAAGTTCTGTGAAAAGCCCCTCCTGCTGTACATCTGTGCTGTAATCCTGCCCCGGTTGGAAATCCAGGATTAAAGATGCACTTGATGAAAAAGAAACAGATTTAAAAATGGGCGAGATAGTGCTGCTCCCAGGGTAGCTTGAGAGGCGCCCTGTGACATGTACGATCAGTTAAATGAAATTTATTCAAGTGAATTTATGCCTGATGCATATTTGCCAACATTTGACATCTATAAAAAGGGACATTTTGGGAGGAAAACAGGGATATCTTTGAACTCTATTTTAATACATTGGAATATGAAGTTGAGGAGTAAAATAAAATCATAAATATTCTCTCTCTTAAAAATAGGGATTTCCTCTTTAATGGCCCAATCTTGCATTCATTATACATCCAAAACTTACACCAACTTCACATGGGAGTTAGGGTGCATGAACTGTGCCAGGCCAGGCTCTTAATAGGGGCTTATTGTATGTAGGAGAAGTGAATTGAAAAAGAGAATTTACGCTGGGTTGCACAGTTTGACATTGCGGTGCACATGTTTCAAAGGAGTATCTATAAAAGATTGCTGTTCTTTACAAAGGTCGCTGTAAAATACCTTTCTCTGTTAGTTCTTGCTTCAGAAACCCATTCCTGGCCTGTCTTCTGTCCACCTGAACTTTGTTAATGAAACAAAGTTCTGTCGGGTTATATCTCCGACCTTCAGACTTTATTATCTGGAAAACCATAAACTTTATCCAAGGAAGATATAAAAAGGACAGTTTTAACACATTCTCTCTGCAGAACTTGCTTCCAGGCTCAGCGTTTGATCTACTCTTGGGTTTGAGCTCTTAGCCAGCATGCCTGCCGATTACAATGGGACGTGGGAAATGGAATCCAATGAAAACTTCGACGGTTACATGGTTGCCTTAGGTAAATGAAAAAAATACAGTCTTGGGACAAGAGCTTTTATTTATCAATCATGCCTATTTTTAAAAAAACTAATAGTAGAGCAGTCTTACTCCTTTTATATGTTTTGGGGATAAGAGTTTCTGGCAGTAATATTAAAATATCATGCACTTGCTATAATATGTCTAGACAAACTTGAGTGACTTCTCGAGCAAGCTCCATAGCAGTGGAGCAAAAACAGTTAGCCTTTAGCATTTAATAAAACTGTAACTGATCTAGCAGGTATAGTAAAAAGTTTACATAGTAATGAACCTTCTAACAATCTTTATTGGAGCATATTTCCACAGCAAGAAAATTAAAGTTATTAACAAATAGAATTCTTATTTAGATGTTAAAAGAACATTGAAAGAGAGTTAATTTTGTGCAAGCTGCACATTAAGAGAGCTGAAAATGTGAATGGAGACTAAGCTCCTGGTAATGCCAATTTCACTCTATTTCCCCCACATTAGTGTCTTCAATGATTATAATGACAGTGCAAAAGTTTTACAAGGGATAACTGTCTTCTGTTGGTTTGAGGACCATTTTATATTTGACCTTTTCAATACAAATGTAACTTCAAATGTTTTAGTTTGCATGCAGATAAAACTTAACCGTATAGGACATTGAAAGCAGCAAAGAGTCCTGTGGCACCTTATAGACTAACTAGACACCTTATAGCATGCTCCAATACGTCTGTTAGTCTATAAGGTGCCACAGGACTCTTTGCTGCTTTTACAGATCCAGACTAACACGGCTACCCCTCTGATACCTATAGGACATTATGGATACCTAAGGGGTCTGACTCGTGTAAGTCTCAGGATATTTAGTATTTTTCTTAAAGTCTCAGCTACTGGATCTGAGAATCTCAGCTTCCATTTTTTGGGGGGTGGGGGTGGGGGGTAAAAAGTTATGTTCCTAGCCCTCATGGTTGCAGAGGACAGCTTGAAAATGTGAAATGAGAGCACCCTAGAGGCTCAGAAACCAGGATGCAGATGAGAAGAGCCCAGCATTTATTATTATTTTAAAATCATGATTATAAACAAATCTCATTATTTGGAGTGGGTAGACTCATGACTTTTGAGTGCTTGATAGTGGCAAGACTACACGAGGGATGGAAAATCCTTTCCACTCAACTCAAAAGTGATCTCTGACCAAAATAAATGTTCTGTCGGGAAAAGCAGATAAGAGAACTCTAATATTGTTGTTGTTCTTGGTGACTGACAAATTCTCTTCATTGTTTAAGCATCCTTCTTCCTTATGGGCTAGTCTAGGCATGCACTTGAAGATTGTGAGACTTTCTTCCAACAGGACAGAGTTTTACTAAGTATTTTAATCTGGTTGTAATGTCACTCAACACTCTGTTCCCTTCTCTCCTAGACTTTCCCTTGGATATCATCTGCTAATATTGTTGTTTTGATTCTGTCAATTGGGTCATAACTGCTCATATTTACTCTTCTTGAAAACTTTTACCAAAGAGGCCAGCAATTGCTAGTAATATTATTAATATCTCTCTTTAGATTGGTACTTCCCCTCTGAAATTTAGACTGAGATATTCATTGAAATTCAATAGGCGCTTGGTGCCTCACTCTCATAGGATGTGTATTTTTTCATCTTTAAACATTCTAATCCCAATCCTGCTAGAATAAGTAGTGGGCTTCCCAATTCTCTACTTCCTTTTGTATCATAACTAATAGCATGCACTGCGCTCGAGCAATGCTTTTGTCAGACTTTCGCTCCATCCTCAGGATTGTTTCAGTTAGCAATGAGAACAGGATACCTGACTGAAACCATCCTAAAATTATCTTACTGGTTTTCTCCAGGGTGTTTGACACATTAGACTATAAAATAAAGGGCTTGATTCAGCCCCTGGGTCCCTCAGGTGGAAATAGGGCCACAGGAACCCAGCACTGAGATGTCCGCTTGAAGAAGGATTGGCAGAAGTTTAAGCCATCCACAATTCCTGATATGCTGGGTGGCTCAGAAGTGGTTGGTGCAGTACAGTGAGAAAGGGGGGTTCATTGCATCTCCTGTACTGCCTCCACTGGAGATGTGCCTACTGAACCTCCTGCCGGAGCTTAAAGCTAGTCTCCCCATAAGAAACTTGGTGTGAGATTGCGGAGTGAGAGCCATGTTTACACCAATTGGATTTGGATCGGGCCCTTTGTTTTGTGGGGTTTTTGGCCATGTTTTATGTACTGCACTTCAGTGCTAGTGAAAAGTGCCTCACAGAATTTGCAACAAAGTAGTATCTAGATGCGTATTTCTATGTGTGGTTCTGAGAATTTGTCCCTCACTGACTGTGTTATCAATGAAAAAGAAATGACATGGAAATAGTGAAAAGAGATTTTTCTGCTCTGTTTCTCCCGATTTTACATTTGGTTGATATTCTAAGAATTAAGGAGTTCAGGTCCAAAGCACAATGAAGCTGAACTTTTTGAGGTTCATTCATCCTTATAATTGCTACATATGCATTCCTATACCTTAATTAACAAATCGTTTTGCCCTTTAAACCAGAAACTTTAACTTTTTCATAAGCATGTTACAAAGTATTTCAATCTAATCTAATAGAACCATATTTCATCTTTATTGCTTGTATTGTTCAAAATGTGTTGTGTTTAATAAAACCTCCCCTGATTTTCTGCAGTAGTACAAGACTAATATATTAGTCAGAAATAGCATTCCTTTGGAAAATTAGACTTCTTTCCTCTAAGAGACCTAATTTTTTTTACCTGGCTATAAATCAGACCCAGAGATACCTTTAATCCATAGCAACAGATAAAATATACTTGAATATGAACATTATTTCCTATGTTAAAGTAACATTTTTTGTTTTGTTTTCCAGCCACTCCTTTCACTCAATTTGATTAGTGCCTTACCAGTAGCATAATGAATCCACCAAAAGAAAATGGGTTCCATTTGTACAAGGTTTTGCCGAGATGAAAATGATTAATTTGTATGTGAAAAAGCTCAAGGATGGTTAACAAGCCACACTATTTTTCAGTCTCTGGGAGAAACATGTTAGATTATTTCATTTGCATATAACAGCATAACAAGATTCATTGCCAAATGGTCAAATATTTATTGTACCTGGCAATGCAGCTGGCATTAGGTGTATTGTCTAGGGTAGACTGTGTCATGATGGTAATATATTTGAAATATCTTTCAGGGCATTCAGTTGCAAGTACTTGTTTGTATTATGTTAGTTTTCATCATGAACAGAGTACACAATGGTAAAGGGGATCAGGCACATGCAGTACTCTTTGAGATTATATATATATATAATTTACTTTGCATCTTTTACCCATATGGAAGCTGCAAAATAATCTTTTTCCATCCATTTTTTTCCTTTAAAGTCTGACCAACTTTGATTTTTGTTTCTAGCATTCTTTCCTAGGGACAATCAATATAGCTCTTATTTGTTTACCTATTTATATACAAGCATCATTTCTGCAAAGAGTTTGCTAATTAATATGATTCTGATTCAAACTACTGTATGAAAAGAGGAAAAATGGCTTTTACAGATGGCTGTTAAATCACACGCAGTATAGTCCAGTGTCAATATAAATGCAATACAGTTCCACAGATTACACACAGTCCCAAACAATAATCAGTGATTATGGTGAAATAAAAGCTACATGCCAAAATTCACTGGATCAGACATGCACATCTACTGCACTCGTTCTGAGATCCTTCTATAGATATGAGTAGAACTGGTCAAAAGCAGTGTTGGGGGAGGGGGCATATTGTTTTCTTGAAAATTTTCACCAAAAACAATGAAAATTTTATTTTTTCCAAAAACACGAATACTGAAAATCTTGGGGATTTTCAGTTTTTCTCCCACTTCACGCCTCCCCATTATCCCTCATTTTGTCACTGAAAAAAGGAGAGGGGTATATGACAGTGGAAAAATACCCAAAACTGGAGAAAAAAAATGGGTTTTTCATCAAAAAAATTAGAACACTTTTTGAAAAAACACAAACATTCCTCAATTTTTTATTTTTTCAAAAAAGACCTTTTTTGTCATTTAAAAAAAGTTTCAAATGAGAAATGACAGCCAATTCTAGAAGAGAACTATTCCACCTTGTTTTACCTGAAAGTGAGAGGATTAAATGTGCAAATACTTTCATAGTGTAGTTTTTCATAGTTTTGGTGAATATATAAAAGTATCTTTTGCATCTTTGTACCAGAAGTTGAAATTTGGTTAGGTATAACATACACTTATGTTTTGTTTGTTGATAGGCATTGATTTTGCCACTCGTAAGATTGCAGGACACTTGAAACAAACGAAGGAAATTATTCAAGATGGAGACAATTTTAAGACAAAAACACTGAGCACTTTGAGAAACTATGAACTGAATTACACTGTGGGAGTGGCGTTTGAAGAACACACCAAGGGGCTTGACAACCGAGTTGTTCAGGTATACATATAGTGTACTTGGAAATCAAATACTGAGGTTAAAAACAGAGTAAGCAGTCTGTAAATTTCCTGACTAAAAATAATGGAAAGCAATTTACAGATATTAGAGAATGTTTGTCTATAAAGTGCAGGTAATTTGCATTTCAAGACAGTTTTGTCTTTCACATTGCAAATATTTATTTTATAGGCAAACAAGGAAGGTTTCCCTGATTTTTAAGGGCAATAACTAATTACATTTTTTCTTGAAAGGAATCTTTCCTGTCTTTCTATAATAAACCTCTTTGTAGTAAAGTAAAGAAAGGAAGTATATTTTGTCACATATCATTTAGCTGCTGCTGAAGTTGCATTTTAAAACTACTGAGGCTTTTTCCCCCTCCACATTATTTTAAAATTGCCAGTTCTATCTGAGTCTGTTCCTGCAAGCCTTCCACACATGGAATTCCCATGGAAGTCACTGGGAGTTCTGCGAAAAGACCTCTTAAGGGATCAGGGCCTGAACCAGCTGGTGTATTCATTTACTGCACACACCTTTGCTTTCCTTTTACCAATACCACCCTCAGTTTTATTCTCCTAACATCCCCTGAAAACGTGTAATGGAGAATTTCAACAATACAAAAGGCAGCCAGGCATCCAACTCCCATTGAAACGCCTCTTTGAGCCTTTGAAAACCTGCCCCAAACAGCCACTCACCACTCTTTCTGTTATCGTTTGTTGATACTCTTCAGCTAGTAACCAGTTCTACCCTCTTCCTCAGCTCTTGGCTAACTTGCTCCTCTCTGACCTTACACCCACTTCTGCGTCATCAACTTATCCCAGTAAACAACTTTAATCTCTGAACTCAGATCCTGCTGTCAGCCTCTGGAGAGATGGTTGCATAGCTCAAAGTTCACTGACAGCAAGACCCATTTTGTCTCATTAGTCCTCACAAAGGAAGTAGGCAGCATATAGAGATGAATTCTGTCCTTATCTGCGCTTATGGAATCCTCCAGCAGAGCTGCATGGGTTTAACTGAAGGCATTGTTTGACCCATAGGCCTGCTTTTGTTCTCACTTACCCCAGTTTCACTGAAGTAGCTCTTCTGGAGTTACTTCTGATTCACAATGGTGTAAGTCAGAGAATAATCAGGCTTATAATGTTCCATTTTCAGTCTCCCTAAATCCCCCTCTCAACTTTAGAGTCCGGAATGCTGTGGAAGTGCCATTCTCTCTCTTTCCCTGAATCTAGAGATTGTGGAGAGTCACATTCACTGGTTTCCTATTAGTCTCCAGTTCTAATTCAAAATTGCCCTTGAGGTTTTCAGAACTCTCCCTCTGAATTTATTTCCTCTTCCCTCTCCAACTACATGCACCTACAGCCAGTTTTGGCTTGTCTCTATCCCTTCTTCACTGTGGGAGGTTGAGGGAGCTTAGATTATTCATTTACCCCTGCCTCTGGTGCCCATCCTACCTGGAACTCATTTGTTATTTATTTGTATAATCATAGTACCTAGGAGCCCCAGGCATGGACCAGGACCCCATTGTGCTAGGTGATGTACAGAACAACAAGAGTGTCCCTGCCCCAAAGAGCCTATACTCTAAATATAAGACAAGACATTAGATTGTTTCCTTGTACACCCCACTCAATGGGACAATATTTGTCAGCACGGTAGGGAGTGGTACCAGCAGCCAAGCCATGCCTCTATTTTCACCCTTTAATGAAATACTCAGTTTAAATTTCATTGTGAAAACATATGACTGCTCTTGCTTTAAAGCTCTTGGTTACAGTGCCTGAAGGATACTATAAAATAAATTATAACTGTATTGTACCAAGTGTCATTTACATACTTTTTCTCTGTCTGTTTTATGTACAGACAGAGGCAGTGTTAATGCTGCACTAGTCACTATGATCCATTGCACTTTATAATCTTTTTTATTAATGCTTTCACATAGCGAGAAAAGAAAAATACAGTTTTCATATTCAGTGCTATTCTATAAACAGCATCAGAAATTTAACTAACTCATTGCCCCTCCTTTGCACACATGTATCATTGTATCCGAAGAAATAATTGCAAGGTGATAACATATAGCACTTTATACTAAGGGGCATTTGGGCCACTACTGTCTTCACACAAGCAGGTGGGGTTTTCTGATCACACACTGAAGTTATGCTACTTCATTGTTAGTTCTGGTGTGTTTGAACATTTTCCAAAATCCCTAGTTAACTTATTGGATTTAATTCTTTGATCCCTGCAGACACTAGTGAATTGGGATGGTGATAAATTAGTATGTGTCCAGAAGGGGGAGAAGGAAAACAGAGGCTGGACACACTGGATTGAAGGAGATAGACTGCATTTGGTAAGAGCTGACTTTCATGGCTATAGCATGTAACATAGACCTACTATAGTTCCAAGGATTTTTCTTATTCATTTTACTCACACAGCTCTGATACTTAAACTCTAAACCCCGCCCCACATCAGAACCCCCACTGTTTAATTTGTCTCCCCTGCTTCCCAATTAAACCATAAACCTACAGTGACTTTTGGTCCAGCTCACTGCACTGCAGCCCTTAACCCTTCCAGTTACACAGCACATCCAATTCCTTCTGCATTTTGAGTAAATCCTAAAAATAAACCACAGTGTTTACATGCTGAATAGAACCTGTAAGAACAATATTTTTTGTCGTTCCAAAAAATGAGTTCTAGCAAGAAATATGTAGTTATCCAGATCAGAAAAACATTCCCAGAATATACAGGAAAACCTAGCAAACATTCTATAGTGTAGTTATCTTGTTCTACTGTTCGCCCCTCCCCCCCCACAAAAAAAACTCCCGTCAAACAGCTGAGTTAGTAAACTGGGACGCAAAAGAAATGCAGCAAGCCTGAGAGATGCCATATGGGCCTGTAAAGAAAATAAGCAGTCAATGAAGTCTGGAAAAATAAATGAGAGCATACAGAGGAACACTGGGGTCCCAGGAAGAACAATCAGTAAATTGTGCACGGTAATGCTGGATGGTAGGGGCTCAGAAAGAGACAGTAACAGGCAGAATCACACAGCTTTTAGTGATTAGTTTAATACTAACTTCACCAGATTTGGATCTGTATAGACTAGTGCATGGCAACCTTTCAGAAGTGGTCTGCCGAGTCTTCATTTATTCACTCTAATTTAATTTAAGGTTTTGCATGCCAGTAATACATTTTAATGTTTTTAGAAGGTCTCTTTCTATAAGTCTCTATAATATATAACTAAACTATTGTTGTATGTAAAATAAATAAGGTTTTTAAAATGTTTAAGAAGCTTCATTTAAAATTAAATTAAAATGCAGACTGGTAGCCAGGATCTGGGCAGTGAGAGTGCCACTGAAAATCAGCTCACATGCCGCCTTCGGCACACGTGCCATAGGTTGCCTACCCCTAGTATAGATAGTTAGGAATTATTTTGCTTATCAGACTATTAATTTCTCCACCTTGGAACTGGATTGCTGGCTATAATACAGAGCTTAAAGTTATCTATTTGATGGACAGTATGCATTAATATTTTCTTTATAGCATGTCTCCTCTATTTATCACACGAAGAGCCAGATCCTCAGCTGGTGGAAATTGGCATTGCTCCATTGACTGAAGTGAAGCAATGAAAACATGCACCAGTTGAGGATGTACCTTGAAGTCTTTTCTTGTTAGAATTAATTCTGTGCAGTTATATAAACCACATTTTACATTGTGGATGGTTTTGATGGCCATCTAACTACCATTGAAAGGTCAATCAGATGAATAAAAAAATCCTATTGTTTTCTTCCATCTAAGCAGAAACCAGTGTCACCCAACTAACAGACAGACTTTTATTACCCTATTACAATATAGATTCAAAATTTGCCTATAATTCCATTAATGAAAATTCTAATTATTGGCACCAGGATTCAAACTGAGATCTCTGGAAACAGGAGGACCTAGTGGGCTGGTGCATGAGTATATTGAAGCACTATTGCCCTTGTACCCATCCTTTCTGAGACTTCCCTACACCCTGTTTTTGTAATTCCCTTGTTGCTTCAGTGCTTCTAATAAATTATAGTATGTTGTTTTAATAATAGACTATGCAAAGCCACACCATTACAGAGCAATTTCAATGCATTTTTCATTTTTATACTTTTTAAAACTCAATTCAAGTGTCAAAATCTAATTACCACAACCTGCAGTGCATGCCAGCTGATTAGGGCTCCATAAAACACACTGCTTTTTTTTTAAAATAAGCAAAACTCTTCTTAAAGTGGTGGTTCAGCTGGTTTTACAATGATTTTTTCAAGGGGAGGTGCTGTAGATGGGAAACATAGCTCAGAATAATATATACTTACCAATTGTTTTAATGTTGCAGGAGCTGACATGTGAAGACCAGGTGTGCCATCAAGTATTTAAGAAGAAAAAGTAAGCAGACCAGAAAGTCCAACTGGTTTCACATGTGCTATTATGTTATTTTTTTTTAATCTATGTAATGACTGCTTGACACTGACATGTAAGTGCATTTCTGTGCACTGTTATCTAAGACAAACACATCCTTTAACACCAACATGGAAACACTTCTGTATGTTTTAAGGTCTTTTGCCTTTCAGTCCAGAGTTAAATAAAAATAATTCTTATTTTTGTCATTATTTCTTTCATTTCTAAAATCGTTGTAATTTTTCCAGAAGCAGGAGAGTAAGTCCTCTAAGAACAATGCGGTAACTAACCAGTCACAGTTATCTCAACAACAGAACATTTCTCTGTGGTGCTGTAATATCATAATATGTTTGGATGAGTGAGTGCAAATCTGACATTCATTGTACTGCTTCTATTTAATTTAGTTCTGGGTCACTAAGTCTATAGTTTCAGGCAACAGGATGGCTCAACATATTTGTAATAGGATACACAGCCTTTCACATCTAGGTCACTAATTTGAATTCAGCCCAGGTCTGTAGCTACTGAAAATTCTTACCAGCTGAGAACTATTTGATGTGAATTGTGTTGGTGTTTTCTTAGTCCAATCCTAATAGACAGGTGCCCACAACCCCAACCCAACCATCATAATTGACTATCTGTTTAGTAATCTCAGTGGAGAGAACAGAGACTGAACTAATCTCTCAACTCAAGATCTGGTCCCTATAGTTAAGCTTGAAGCACATTGACAGGGGCTGCATGTGGAAGCCTTGCACAACAATTATGTGTGCTGCACCTATTCTGTGTGTAAACAGTCTCCTGTGCTCTCAATCTTGTACCTTGTATCTTTTACAGGTTTGTTGTTAGTCTGTAGTTTCCAGCTCTCTCTTTGGATGTCTACGGTTTAATTACCTGTCTGTTTAGGGTTTTCCAAAGGACTTTGTGCTGTTTGCTGGGGACAAGTTTAAATCAACCGTGGATGATAAAGGATTGTGTTTTCAGTAGATGGAGCCTGAAATCATGGAGCCAAATGTACACCTATATATGTATCAGTATTAACTTGTAAAAATCTGATACATATGTATTCAAAGATATTGGGACACCCAGATACTTATAAGTGCTGGGCAAATATAGGTGCATGAATTTTTATTATTTATTATTAACTGATCTGAGCCTCCACTGGTTGAAACTGATGCTGTTTTGGCATTCTTTGTGTGATCTCTGATTAAAGACTGATGATTTTCTGGTCTAACATGGCAGTAACTCATCTATTTTTGGAGGTTTGTCCACAAAGATGAGGCAGTTCCTTACTACTTGTTAAGCCCACCTCTGGAACTTCCACCAGAAACAGGTGCTCACTTCCTCTTTCTGGACCTCTGCCAGCTCACTGTTCTTACCGGGGGGCACATGAAATAATTGTACACAACTCACTAAGCTTTCCAAGCACTATAGAAATGACACAATTGCATAAAGAATGCATGTTTTTAATTTTCTGAATAAAGAGTCTCAAATTTGGCACTTACCATGAGAAAAAATGTGCTTTGTACCACAACTTGACATTAGAGCATAAAACATGGGGAAAGAAAAGTTTGCCTTTCTATATGAAGTTGTCATTGCTTTACAAGTGATAAGCACTGAATTTTGAGGATGGCTAGGGAACAGCATTGTTCAGCTGAATTCAGGGCCGCCCAGAGGGGGGGGGGCAAGTGAGGCAATTTGCCCCAAGCCCTGGGTCCTGCAGGGGCCCCCACAACAATATAGTATTCTATAGTATTGCAATTTTTTTTTATGGAAAGGGCCCCTGAAATTGCTTTGCCCCAGGCCCCCTGAATCCTCTGGGGAGCCCTGGCTGAATTCTTATGATGTTACATTCCAGAGTTCTCTTGGTACTAGGTGGGGTTATGGGATGGAAGTGGGTGGCATGTAAATCACTGATACAGTAGGGGAACTTTAAACTTTTGAGAGAGGACAGATCAGAAAGAAAACTGGATCAGCTATTTGGGTAATATCACTTTCCTACACACATTCTGGTGTAAATAATTACAGGATTTTGCAAATGGGGAAGGAAGATGTGCCTCGAGGTGATCCATGTTACAAAACCATCCCCTGCTTTCTGCTATTTCTGGGCCCAATGTGTACTTTACAATATGCAAGAACTCTTAATGACCTTTAGAACTGTAGGCTCTGCAGTGGAGGTAGATGTGGGGTGATCCATTGTGTTGTGATATACTTATTTGAAAAAATACAGATTAATTTATACAATACACATTAGGGAAGGCTGGTCTCCAAGCTGTGTAAAACCCTCATTTCCCGCTCAGCAGGTGAACTATTTGCATTAAAGGAAAGGGTCTCACCTATAAATATAAAACTCATTCAGAATTTTTCAGCCACCTGGTAATGCAGTACTGTTTCAACTGTTTTGAAAAACTGCCCTTCCCACTTCATTCTTTCCACAGAATGAATATCATTTAAGTATAGGTCAGAAGGAGGACCAGCTACAAGCAACCTCCTGGCCCAGGAAACCGACAAGGTTGGCCACAAACACTGTAGTTAACTTATTGCCTAGGAGTTAAAGCACAGGTCTGCACATCAGCAGCATTACCTGCCTCTGGAAATAACACCAGTGTGTGTGAAGATAGTGTTTAGGTGGGATTTTCAAAAGTGCTCAGCCTTTGCCTAACTTTGTGCCTGTTAAAGTCAATGGGCATTTTACTATTGATTTTAATGAGCGCAGTGTTAGATAATGCTGAGGGCTGTAGAACATCCCACCTTTAGGGTATATCTACACTCCAGAAAATAAATATACTAATAATAATGGGGGCAGCAAGTCTCAAGTCCAGGTCAACTGACTCAGGCTCAAGGGGTATGGGGCTAAAAATAGCAGTGTAGCTGTTCCCACTCCGGCAGGAGCCTGGCCTCTGCCACCCTTCTCCCCTTTCCAGGTTTCAGACCCTGGGCACCAGCCCAAGTGGAAACATCTGTATTGCTATTTTTTAGCCCCATAGCACAAGCCCTGTGAGCCCAATCAGTTGACCCAGGCTCTGAGACTTGCTGAGCATTTTGGGTTTGTTTGGGGTTGGTTTGTTTTTTTGCAGCATAGACATACCCTTAATGCACAATGGCTGCTTCCCAGGTTTCCTCCCCCAGATCCATGGTGATCCAGCCATGTGGTATTTGCAGTGTGGCTTCCATGATCATACTGCAGAGCAACCACTATCTCTGACTTTCCTGCTTATGGAGCATTTCTGCCCCACTGTAATTTCATAAACACAGGAAAAGGGCCCTAGGGCTGTTAAACAAGCATTTACTTGATGAAGGCTTGATGAAGAGAAATAAAGTGGCACTGACAAAGTCATTTAATTACAACATTTGTCTGTGCTCTTTCTAACTGGTGAGCGTATAGTTAGCCTTGGTGGAGGGAGATTAATAGAAGCAACAGATGCCTTCAGATTTTTAATGCAGATTTTTTTAGCCACTCTAACAGGCTCTTTTCAGTTTTAATTTGTGATTGATTCCAAGGGCAGGGGTTGCAGATGTTTTAATTTTGGCTTGCTGATTACACTTGTTATGCAGATGGTGAAGATTAGCTGGAATCACTTTGTGAAAATGAGATTTAAAAATAATAACAACGAGCCAAGCTTCTTGAGAGCCACAAAGATTTTGTCAATTATTCTCTGAGTTTCACACTTTTATTAATTATAACTTGTGCTGCAGTGATTTAGTCATCACTAAGTAAGGGAAAGAGGGCAACAAATGAGAGTGTTGCAGAGCTAGCAGGCCATGAACCTATGGCCTCATTAGCAAGAAAGCTCTCTGTGACAGGATGTAGGGCCCTGCCTCAGCATCCGGACACCAAGAGGTAAACTTGCTACACTTACAGCTGCTTACAGCCAAACAGCAGAACAAGTTGGAGAAAAGGAGCAGGGCTTTGAGCCAGGGCCTGAGTCTCCTCTGCCTTGTATGCTTGTGCCATTCACACCTCTGCAAAGTAAGTGTTAATCTCTACCAGCTCAGACTGGCAGGGCTTGATACTCCTCTCATTTACGCTGTCGGGAATAACTGTACTGAAATGTCATGGGTGTAAAACTTGTGTGAGAGGAGGATCAGGCCCATGCTTAATTATCACTCACTGCACAGGGGTAAGGTGCAAGTCAGAGGTGAATCAGATCCTGAGGCCTGAGTCAGGAGCTAAGGCCTTGTCTACACTTTAAAGATGTACTATTTAACAATACTGTACAAATACTCTAGTGTGGATTCAGTTATATTGGTACTTTCTACCAAGATAGCTACAGGCAGGAGAATATGTTACCATAAGGCCCCTTCATTCCAGTATAACTGCATCCACACTAGGGGATGTACCAATATAAGAATATTGGTTTAAAAAATATCATACCCCTAACAGACCAACTGCTAACAAGCAAGTGTAGACCTGGCCTCAGGCCAACCTTTTCTAAAGCCTGTGTGGCTACAAATAGCCCCTCAGGCTGCTCTCTTGTGACTCAGGTGGGAGCTATCAAAGCTGGTGGATGGCCACATCCATTTTCTACCCCAGACCATTACATAGCACTCATGTATCTTGACAAGATTTAAACCAGTGAGCCCTGTACAACAGGTACATGCAGTGATATGCAGGAGGGGGCTCTGGAATGCTACTTATGGAAATTCTGCCACCCAGTGGAAGGGAGAGTTGGGTTGTTTGTATCTGCCTCTGATGGAGTCAATCTAGCTGGATGCTGCTAAATCACCTTGCCAGGGATTACTTCAGTGGGGCTCCTGAAGACAATCTAAAGCTTTTAAAGCCTTTCCTCAAGCACAGGCACTGCTGAGAGACCCACCCTTCCCTAAAGAGCAGTACTTCCGATAAGTCATCTCCTGGACTCAAGCCAAATGAGAACACAATGACCTAAAAACCTTTACTGTCATTTAACTATGTAATAATCATGCTTATGAATTGTCTGCAGATCTCCTGACACCAGTGGGATTTTGGAGCATATAGCACAAGCCTATGACCCTTAGGTTCCTAAAACTTACAGCAAAAGTCTGCCTAACAAACCTGAGGTGACGGATGGGTCTGGGCCCACCCAAAACAAAAGTGCCCCCCTCAATTAAGTGGGAGGAGCCATTGATCCCAGGCAACAATTTATTATGAGGGACAACAAAGGAGAAAAAAAAACAGGAGCAGGTGTAGGTTCAGAGATTGAAAATCAGGGATCTGGAGGAGGACACCACACAGAAAACATCCAACTGTCCCCAAAGGTTTCCAAGGAGGATGTGATTGTACAAGGGATTGGAAATAGGCTTCGCAGTTGCAGGGCACCCACCCATCCATCTTCCTCTGCCAGATATGATGGATGGCTCTCTTGGCCAGTGCCAGGACGAGGTGAAGGAGGAGGTCCTGTGACTTTGTGGGGCCACAGATGGGAGGTGTAAGGAAAAGTGCAGCTAGAACCTCAGGAAGAGGTTCTGGAGGAGCCAGAAAAGGGACTGCCACCTTATGCACCCTGCACAGATGTGCAAATAAAAGGGACATGTGTCAGGGGATTCATGAACTACCCAGATATATCCCTGTGCTTATGGTTCCATGGAGAAGCCACCAGCCAATATCCTGGGCAGGCTGTGGAACCTGAGTGGTGCACTGAGGTTTCTAACCCCGCTCAGCTGGCAACAGATCCTGCCATGTGGTGCTGGGGCAGGACATGAGGAAGTGGATGGTGTGAAACACAAGCATGTACAGATGTTCTCTGGGTGAGGTTCACAGGCGGACCATCTGGATGTCATGCAACCAGCTCAAGTGGTGTGTCAGAGGTGCCAAGAGAGGCTTGCAGGGCCCCACTCAAAGACAAGCTCCTGAGGGCCAGAGGTGAGATGTGGGCAGGGATCACCCATCCACAGGACCCACTCGAGGAAAAGCAAGGGAAGCAGGAAGCACAGCTGCACTCATCTCCCGGAGCACATGACAGGGGGTATGCAGAGTGGGCAGCCCCATGCACTGGCCGGATGCCACGGGGTCCACCCAGTCCCACTGATCATAAGGTGGCACCTGCCAGGACCATCCTCTGGCACACCCCGGGGGACTGCACCACCTGCACCCAGAGATGGGGTTGTGTAGCAGGGGTTCTGCAAGGAGGTCTCACCCTCAGCAGCCACCATGGACCAGGGCATAGAAACTAGCTTCCAAGTCCTGAGGAGGTCCTGGTAAAGACTGGCAGCCCAAAGAGATGTCGGGGGAGACCTCTGATTGCACCCAAGCAGTCAGAACAGGTGCTTCCATTTGGTCAAATAAGAGGGTGGGGCAGCACCTGGAGGCTATAAAGGACCAGGGAGTGAGTGACCAAGTGAATTAGAGCTGTCTGGAAAAACCGTTGGTAGGAGCGGAGACTGACCAGAGTGAAATACTTCCTGAGGGAAAGTAGCAGGAGAGTATTGCTGTTTTTTAAGCTAACATCCCAGACTAGTAGTGTAGGAGTGTGTTGCCTGTTGCCTTCTAAAGTGGTAAGCTAAAGGCTGAAGGCTAGTGAGCAACAGAGGGACTTGACTGCTGCTATCTCCAGCACTGGAGGTCTGACTGCTGGAGATTGGTGAGAGGGCCAGGGGGAATGAGGGCTGCTCTCTTAGTCAGGATGCACTTTCAGCAGAGAGTCTGTGAGGGCTCTTGCTGTGAAGAGAGTGGGGTTACACTCCAGCTGGAAAAGCAGGGGTTCCTTTTCTGGCAGAGGGACAGAAGACAGCTGGGGTGCCTGCTATGCTGAAAGATGCCAGTGTGTGGTATGTTAGGTGTCATGTCATGGTATTTTAAGGGCTCTCTACGCTGGGGCGATAAATGCACTAGCTTGTGACCTGTGTTTTGGACTATTTGCATAATGTTTTTGTAATAAACTAACTCCAAGGAAGGCTATTATTGAAGTAAGAAAGCCTGAAGTGGAGTCCTTGACAGGGAAAATTTAAGAGGGGCATTTGTTGTGCCTCCACCTGCTGGAAGAAGGTGCTCCAGGCGGGGCCCCTCTGACACAGGCACTCTGAAATATTGGTAAAACAAAGGAACAGAGTGACATTAGAAACTATATTGAAATCTGAGCAAATTCATGATATGATTACCTTAGGGTGAGAGGTTTGCAAGGTTTCATGACACTACTGAGGCTCTTGATTAATACTGGATAAAATGCCATCAGTAATACTGGCAGTTTCTGAGCAGAATGCTGATCCTTGGAACTCCATCCACTGCAAATGACTTCTCCATATGGTGTAGGAGTACTTTCACGGTGCTGCTTTCCAGTGCCTTCATGCTGTTCAATGCAAAATCAGTTGGGGGGGGTGGTTTGTATTATCCTATGACTAGCTTGTATTACATTTAATTTATCAGCATTCTGTTTCACTAAACAATTAGACCAACTGCCTGTGAGGTTTGTCTAGTTTTTGGAGGACTGGGGGACTTTCTTGAGTTATCATGGGCCCTTTACAGTGTCCATTTCTGTATCATTAGCAAATCTTAAATAGTCTTTCTCCCAATTATTAACACACCTATCATTAAAAAACAAGAAAGCCTTAAGTACTTCCTGGCAATCCTGCTCTCTCTTCTTTAGCCGCTTCTATGTTATACTTTGGGTCCCTGCTGTTTTTTAGCTCAGGTAATAAGCAACTCTATGGCAGACTATTAAAGCTTTACCAAAAATCTAGACAAAACCTGTCATAGCTGTTATCCCCGTGAGCCCTATTTTGACTTCAGAAAAAGTCAGGTATGAAAGTTACTTGGAATATTTCCCTGCTAACCCCATACTATTGCTGGGGGGCGGGGGTGTCTTCCAATCTACTTTAACAATCAGTGAGCAGTGCCCAGTGTTGCTTCTTGTCACCACAGTCAAGCACTGGCATTTTTTATGCCTTCTCTGCCCACAATTTCTCAATTGTATTTGCTGCCTGTTTCCTCTCTTACCCACTGTAGAATTTTTTTAATTCTCTTTTTGAAGGGTGAAGGTTATTTGTGAACATCTAACATTATTATAGTTCATTGTTTATTCTCTTGCATCTTGGGAAGCTTTAAAGTGTAAATTTTATGTCTTAAATTATTTCCCTGCTGTTTTTTCTCAGCAGTCACTCTTCTTTTCCTACGTTCCTATACTGCTTGGAAAAGAGAATTTGAGTAAGGTGTTCTTCAATTACTAAAAGTATATATCCTCCTGGAGGGGCACTGAAGATAAAAATTACTAGCCAACAAAATGAAATGGAGGATTTTACTAATGCAGTGCTCCTTCACTGTGGCTTCCAGTGGAGTGGTCCTAATGCCTATCTGAATAACTTTAAATATGCCTCTTCAACACATTACTTCAAAAATACTTTTTCCTCCTGTAGCCTTGTCTATGAATCTGGAAACACATCCGCACTTGGTCTGAGAAGGGCTATTGTGCTTTAGTCCTGAAAGCAGGGGAAGCCTTTGTTATAGTCTGTTGGCATGACAACTGAGCCAAAAGCACAATTTCAAAATGCGTAACTATCTTTTCCCTTTCTCTTGGTTTAACATCAGTGTTTGTAAGAATTGAGTACAAATTAATTGTAGACTGGGGGGTCTGATCTGGCAGCCCTTGCTCATCAAGTAGCCCTGTTGCCTTTCAATAGTGCTCCTTCTATGAGTAAGTAAAGCAAGATCGGGAGGGACCTTGTTTTGAATGAAAGCAGCTCAGTTTGGATATTCTGTAACTAGAACAAGTAACTAGTTTGAATAAATAATTAATTATGGAGTATTGCTACTTGAAAATCTAGCTCTGGCTTAAAATTCCCTTCCCGTTAAGAGACACGTGGGTTACAGAGCAGTTTTTAAAACTATTACACTAATTTTGAAGATTAGCACAATAAGTCACCTGCATTTCTACTGATAGAAGATGGAATTTGGAAACTAGAGTTACATGCATTTACAGTACAAAGTATCCTGGTCACTGTCACTACATGTCTAGTAGCATTCATTTTTGTTTGTTTCAACCATATAAACAAATAACTACCACATTTCACGAACAATTGGGGAGGGGGACTTTGTTATGGACTCTTTCTCATTTAACTGGCTACAATAAATCATTGAAAATAAGATCATAAGGCAAGTTTTCTAGTTGCCTCCAAAAAGTGACATGTGGATTAGCCTTTTGTCATTTATTTCTAAAAATGTAAATCTAATTAGTCTTATTCTCTAAACACTTTTGAGGAGAGTGCCAGTAATATATTCCAGAAATGTACCTGGAAGATGAGCTTTATTGGTTAGAGGATTAAAGCAGAGTGGAATGACTCCCTTTCTAAAATAATGGCCTTAGTTCTCTGAAAACACAGATTGCTGTTTGCTACTAATGGGTGCCCTGAGCAGTATTACAGCAAATTGCTTTTCTTGACGACATGAACTGAATATATAGAAAACCTGAACACTTAGTTAAAATGATAGTATATCAAAAGTCACTAAAGCAAAGCAACCGTCTTCCAGAGACAGGCTTTGTATGATCATAATTGAACGACTTCCCCTTTAGTGAACTCAAGCCACTGAAAAGGATACAAGACCTGATTGCCACACAACAAGCAAGGCATTGGACAAGCTCTACAACTATGCAAAAGGAGTATAAAATGCTACCGAGTCAGAACGGTAGGCGCAAATTCATCCTGAGCTGGCTAGAGCAGCCTTAAATGCACCCTTCACTTGGGTTACTCATTGCCATAGCCTCTGCTTGTGGCAACAGGATGCAGGATTATTTTAGCCAGGGCAGTTGGGGTGGGCACTGGGGGGAGACAGTTGTTCCAGGGCCTCCAAAACCTCTGTCTGTGTAAATGGGGTGGATTGTGGTATACTGGGTCCCCAACTTTCTCTCAATATGTCATGCCTCCTCGTGACACCACCTCTCTTCTTTGGCCCAAGCTAATCTGCCCCCTGCTTTACAATAATGCACCCTCTGCACTGAGAGGTTCTTCGGGGCAGTGCAGGCCTGTGGGAGCCAGCTCTGTGCCTGATCTAGATACCTCTTGCATTGGTGCTACTCACCAGAGAGGGGGGTCTTACCTCTGCTTGTAGCCCCTATGAAAAGCAGTAGCTGACATAGAGGCTGTGGAACAAACTGTTGATGGGGCCTGTAGTGGCTTAAACTCACTTAGCACACATGTAAATGACTACACAAGGTGTGTGAATCAAGCTCTTGGGCTCAAGTTCTGACTTTATAAATGTTCTTGCCGGCATTAACGTCTTTTTTTTTTCTATTGATAAAGCTGGTGTTTGAGGGGGCTTCTTCTAATGAAAAATCAGTCACTTAAATGGTCAAAATAGTCAAACCCCCAAAATACCACTTACTCCAGGTCTTTATGGTATCCAGACATAAGATTATGCATGAACATAATATATTCACTTCAGAGATCTGCTATTTGTTAAGACAACACTATGCCATAATGTGCATGTTAGAGTCCTTCATCTCAGTCATCCATAAATCCAAGATAAATGTCAGTTAATTTAAATAACTGAGACTTTGAACGCACTAAGGCTACATGGGTGCAACAGTGAGCATATTTTGGCCCTCTGGACCAATATAAACAGCTCAAATCCTCACACAGCGCATGGCACTCTTATTCTGATTTCATCACTTACTAGTAATCATGTTCTATTCAGAATAATTAGTGCAAACACTTCAATTACACTGTTTGGTATCCTTGCAAGACAGCATACAACTATGCTGCCAGGAAGGTTATAAGGACAAACTATTTTAGATTCCTTTTCATGAGAGGAGTGAACTTGTATCGCAAGCTATCAAATATTAACAGTTGATGTGATACGGATTTTTTTTTTTTTTGCAAATTATTCTCCTAGGCTTAGAACTTGAATTCAGGCTTAAAGTTTTAGTGGCAGTGGTTGGGTGAAGGAGAGAAATGAAACAGTTTGCATTGCTACTGCCTTAGCTGTGTTTACTCTGTGGCTAAACAGATGCCTTCAGTCTCTCTAAGGCTGGTCTTCATTAACAGATCTTGTACTGGTATAACTGTCAGTTGGGGGAGGAGGTGATTTTCTTTTTTACCAATAAAACAATAGAGGTTGTAGTGTGGATGCAGTTTTGACAGTATAAAGATGCCTTATACAGGTATAGCTCATTTCCCTTTGCATGTAGACATAATCAATACCAGTATAGGCACCCTTATTCTGGTACAACAGCACTCATGCTAGGAATGTTGTACCACTCTTTACGAGTGTAGTTAAAAGCAGTACAATGTTAATAAGGAACAAAGGGGGTAGGGCAGACCCATACTACCTATCTGGCATGCTTTGCATGCAGTAAACTCACTCTTTTTATAAAGATCTTTATTTAATCCAATAAAATGAACTTGTAGCTGTAAAGAAAACGTGACAAAGAACAAAGTGAAGTTAAGAGCCTATGCTTACTGTATTTAAATAACTTTTTTCTCAATAAAAACATCTTCAGTATTACAAAAGCCAACACAAACACTTTCTAAATTCTTTGTCTTCAATGAACTGATTGAAAAAACTAATTTACACATTAAAGATTACAGGAGAAGGTAGGCAGCCCCAGATAGTAGAAAAAGAATTTCTGATGGACAGAATTTAGGCACCGCCTGCTGACTCAGAAGCAGTACAATACACTTAATTTTCTGAGTTAGGGTCCTGACTACAATTTCAATAAAAGCAACACATGCTGTCATGAAACAAATACCTTTTCTCTGCCTCCACCTTAAGTTGCTGCAAATTGTCATAGAAATACTTAAAAAATTAAAACTTTTTGTTTTGCAGTAGAGGAAGACTATAAATAGGAAACCTTGGAGACAGCCTGGATGAAATCAGTAGCTGAACCATCCACAGATAAAAGATATCCACAGCAAGGGTTAGGTCTCAGGGAGTGTACACTATCCAGATCCAAATCAGTTGGTTCTGCCTATCCTACTGGGACCAAGAGAAGAAGACTGAAACTTATTTCTAGTAGTGAGCATTTCTTCTTCTGCTGAAGAGACGAATAGGGGTTGGTAGGAGACCGTGGACCTGCGACCTTATTCTAGCTGGAAGAAGCTCAGGGCACGAAATGCATGTCTTGCAAGAAGGGCTGAGGCAACACACACACCATGAGAAAGTTGGAAGTGTGTGGGGTATATGTATGGATACATTGTTTACAGTTCCCTCTTGTAATAGCAACAAGTTTGGCAGTGTGGGTGAGAAACACCAAAAGGCTATCCTATACTAGTGGCTTATGCGAAATATTCACAACCAGTTAAAGTATTGCTTGTAGATGTTCTCTTTAAAAATGTCTCTGAAGTCTAACTGTGTAATGTTAAATCTTTGTCCTGAGAGGACTAAACTTGGGCCTGTGCTTCAGTAGAAGAATAGGTTAAAATGCAGGAAAGCGGAAGTAACCCCATTATCTCAGCCCCTTATCTGTTATGTAGGTAGACACACATTAAGAAAAACCTCCCACCTTGGTTACCATCTGTCTCTGTAGACAGACTTAATAGGCCGCCTCATGGAGTAAAAGGGAAAGAATCTGGTCCAGTATGTCTGATAACTTGTATGTATTCAAAGTTTGTTGTAGCCATGTTGGTTCCAGGATAACTCAGGTGATCTAAAGAACTCTGTGTAAGCTCAAACACTTCTCTCTTTCACCAACAGAACTTGGTCCCATACAAAATATTACATCACCCACCTTGTCTCTCTGATAACTCATATGACAACCTTCAGTTGGAAAACATTTTGGGTCAAATGCATTATAGCACATCCAGTGAATAGGGCACTAGACAGGATGTTGGGTCATGTGGGTTCTATTCCTGTCTCTCACTGACCTGCTGTATGACCTGGGGGAAATCATTCCACCTCTTGGTACCTCCTCTTGCTCTGTCTTGCCTGTAAACTGTTTGGGGCAAGGACTGTCTCTTATGCATTTGTATAGTGCCTGGCACAATGGGGTCTTAGTTACTGTTAAAGCCTCTGGGTGCTATTGTAATACAAATAATTAAGGTGAAGATGGAAAATAAACTTAGTCCAAGAGAATTCTTCTAGAAAACTTAAAATTCAGTTCAGGGAGTGAGGCAGTGTCTGAACACTGGGGATCAAAATTAGAAAAAACATCATGCAACTTAAGGAGAAAGAAAAGCACCTCTAGAAACAATTTCATATATGGTATCTGGCTGCCAGGGGGTGAGTAATGGACAAGTTGCATAAAACCAATTTATCATTCTGTTGAGTTAAATGTTCCACCTATTTGGTTACTTTAATACACACTCTTACTGAAAACTTATAGTACAAGCTCCATTTCATATGTAATATTCAGGATAAATTATTCAAGGAACAATCACAAGGTGTTTTGGGATTTGGTAGTTACATAGGTATTTAACACAACTTTGAGACATGTTGTACCAGTGAATTTGACACTTAAATTTAAAAAAAATGGAACCCATTAGGAACAAAGACTTGTTTGCATTATACTCAGATTATTTGTAAAACCTTTAATTTGCAGTCAAGTCCAACGTGAACAAAGACTATACTGAGCCTTGATTGACCAAAATGTCTACCTTGCCCCACAGGCATCCAGCAGCCACCCAACCACTGCTCCCAATAAGCTTCAGCTATGACTCAGGCCAGGTCCACACTAGAAATTTTTTGCCACTCTAGTTATGGCACTGGGAGAGGCGTGTATTTTTTTTTCTATACTGGCAAAGACAAGATGGGTGAGGTAATCTCTTATTGGGCCAACTTCTGCTAGTGAGAGACAAGCTTTTGAGATGCACAACACACTTCTTCAGGTCTGGGGAAGGTACTCAGTGTCACAGCTAAATACAAGATCAAAACAGATAGAACATGTGCTAACTACTTATGCTAAGTTAAGTGACTGTTCAATGTGAAATGGCCTGTTTAAAACACATGTAGTCATAGGACAAAGATAGGTTAGTGGGTTACAGATTGTTGTAATCGCATAGATCCATAGTGTAGACCAGCCCTAATAAAGATACTAGATCTAATTATGTTGCTCAGGTGTAGATTTTTCACACCCCTCTGAGCAATGTAGTTATACCAATCTAACCCCCTGTGTAGACAGCAGTATGTCAGCAGGAGAGCTACTCTTGTGAACGTAGCTACCACCTCTTGGGGAGATGTAGAGAGTCTTCATTAAAGTGCTACAGTGGCCCAGCTGCATCAGTGCAGCTGTATTGATGGCTACATGTAAAATGCTGCTTTACCTGAGACCATGATTTTTAGAATCTAGCAAAGTTATGAATTTAAGTCCCCAGAGTCATGTTTTTGCAAGTGTTTTGTGCAGGTTTCCTTTGAGAACGAGGACTGATAGATAAGGTATACAGTGATTGCTTTGCGAAAGTGTTCATCCCCAGGTGAAATAGTATCTTAATTTTCCTGAGACCTCATTTGAGAGCATAGTGGCTGTCTTGTTGCCCCAACAACTGTGGGGGTGATTTTAGTGCACTGGATGAGGTACACCACATGGTGTGATACGCATGTGTAGGATCCATGAATCTTGAAAGATGTATTGTGGGGGGTGTTAGATTTTCAGGTTTTGCAGCTGTTCTGGCAGGGTCTTTGAACTGGTATGCCCTGGTCTGTAGGGAGCTTGCTTCTGATTTGGAGAGACTGGGGGCTGTTTGAGGGCCTAAAAGAGCGGGGGGGTCAGGAAAAACTTCTTTCAGGAAGGGGACTCCATCAAGAATGGGTTGTAGTTTGATACCTCCTATGGATTCCAGTGTGGGGTAATAGGTGATAACTAGGGGTGTACAGTCAGAGCAGGTCTTAGTTCTATATAGAAGCAGGTTCTCTTGGTATTTGGGTGGCCCATTCCATGACGTGATCTACTTCTCTAGAGTGTCCCTATTTGGGGAAGGCAGTTTTGAGTTTAAGGTGTATATCCCAGACTTTCTCCTTGGAGTAGATAATAGATTTCTTGGTGTGTTTGGAGTGGATCTATGAAGGTACATGTGGTGATCTGTGGATTTTTTGTACATAATTGTCTACAAGGTTCTATTGTTGAAGCTGATCATGATGTTCAGGAAGTTGATGTTGATGTGGGAGTGTTTCAGACAGTTTAATAGATGGGTGGTGATGGCACTCTGAGGGAACTTATCTGTCCAAAGGATGAAAATATCATTGATTTGGTACATTTGTCTACAAATTCTTCTTCGAGGTGGCCCATGAAGAGGCTGGCATATTGTGGAGCCATTCCAATACCCAGGGCTGTTCCCATGGTTTGGACAAAGTGTTTGTTGAATGTAAAATTGTTATGGGTGAGGATGAAATGGATGAGTTTGGCAATGTGTTTGGGGTGGATATCTGAGGGCTGTCCATTGTCTTATAAATATTTGAGGCAGGCAGGAATGCTGGTGTATAGGGAGGTGATATCCATGGTGGCAAGGATGGTCTGAGGGAGAGCTCTGCCTAGCTTGAAAGCTTGTCTCTCTCACCAGTGGAAGTTGGTCCAATAAGAGAGTACTTCACCCACCTTATCTCTAGTATCCTGGGATTGACATGGCTACAACAACACTGCATATACCAACATGAGTGCTTTTCTGCTATAATTTTTCACTTGCCAAACTGGTTATAAGGTAGACTGGCCAACCTAGTCTAATGCAGATGAAGCCTTTGAGGGACACTCTATAAGCCTAGAAATAATTTTTACTTCTCTTAGACAGCCAAGGATAATTCAGTCATTTTGCCTATTCATTCCTCTTGATGTCAAGAACTGAATAGGCAGTATTGACTGCCAACCACAGTGCAGAACACTAGCTGATAAATCTAAGAGCTGCTTCCTGGCCTAACAACTGGCTTTATGGAAACCCTAAGTGTGCATCCTTCCCTGCCACCCAGCATCCAATCAGACTCCTGATTACCTCTCCCAGGTACAGCAACACCAGCCTACTACCTTCCTTGGGCTCCTGGCCTTTTCTCATCTCCTTGCACTATTACCAGTGCCTAGGCCAACCTCAATCTTGCTCAGTTTCCATATCTCCCTCACCTCCCACGGCAATGGATGTGGACTAAGCCATGCCCACATGTATGGGAGGGTTATACTCCTTCATACAATTTCACCCTTGGCTAAGCACTTAAGTGTATGCACAAGGTGTATAAGAAGCAAGTAATAGGGAACTCACTGTTAGCCATATACAGACTTCTTTCCCCAATGTCCTGCTGTATGGGTGGGTCATAATCAGTGGCATATTTCACTGTACTTTCTTTGTGAAAGACTTAACAGTGCAGGCTCTACAGGAAACAGTAGAACAGGAAAATAGCTCAACATAATTTTAAATGGCAAGTTCCATGCATGCCTCTGGCAATGTGTGTGTATAATACACTATAATAAAAGGGTAACTCTAATATAGGGGAACTCTAATATACCTTTTGTAATCACTTACTGTAGTGAGTAAATTACATGTTGTTGTGCTATGGTAAGGAATGCCTCCATTACAAAGGTGAGCATGCATGCACACACACACACAGGGCTATGAAAATGCCCTACAATTCTGGGTGATTGCTGATTGTAGTCCAAACAATGAAAGTTAAAATGCCATCTAGTTATGAAGCTCCAAACTGTGATAACTGTTTTAAACTTTTCCCAAAAACATTATACAGATCTTACAACTGAAATATTAGGGGGAAGACACCAATTTTTTTTAACGTAAACAACTATTACCAGAGCCACTTTCTACCTGAAGAAATTGTGTGCCAAAATCTGTGCTTAATATAAGGCCAGTCTAATAGGAGTGGCTATGGATTAGTCACATTCTGGGTTTCTAAAAATCTCTTCCTGACTGTAAGTTAGCTTGATCTTAAAACAAGTTTTCACATTAACGTGGCACATCTGAAGCCCCACCTATGTTTTGTGGCTTTGACTGTAGGGGAAACAAAAACTAAAATAGACCTATTCCTAACAGAGCATACCATGGGCAATAGCATGGCTGAGAAGCAGAGTTATGGTAATAAATGTGCTGGCAATTCTTCAAAACTAGTTCATTTGATTGTTTGGGGTGTGTGTATGAAAAATTGAAGATCCGCTCCTCTGCTGTTGTAAATCAGCCTAATCCCACTGAAGTCAATGCTGCACTAGCAGGGGATCTGGCTCTCAGAGCAGGAATGGACTGGACCTTCCTCCATTATTATTCTACTGTTGCAGTTACAGAAAATCTCTACCCTATTTTACAGTGTATCACTTTAACTAGATTAAAAATGCACACTAAGCGTCTGATTCTCCACTGATTTGCACCTTATGGAGCATTCACATGTAACACGATGCGCCTGGTGTTGTAGAGAACATTGAACTTGACCTTTGTCTCTGAAAGCATGGGTCTATACAATTGGAGCTAAGACCAATCTTAGCTCAAAGATGGAAGCTGTCTCAGCTCCAGCCATGCAGGGGGGAAGGGAGAAGGACAGCAGATCCAAACCACAGGTGGGGAACACATGCTCAATGGGTATGAAATGCTACCACCTACTCTGGTAACCACCTTATACATGTGTACATAACTACACTATGGGGAAGGCACTGGAGAATCAGCCCTCTAGTTTAATTTACAACCAAAAAAAATATTTATCCACTACATTTGACTTAACACTTTACGGAGTTGAAGCAACCGATTGACTCTGTATTGACGATAAATGCAAGCTTTATAAATTTTATAAAGAACCTTATGCCAAAAACTACCCAGAACACTCTACAGTTCCATGAGACAGCTAACTTTAATCAAGGATAGTTAGAAAAAATGTTTGCTGTCATTTTTATCTACGTGTGCATGTCAGTATGGACTAACCATTTCCAATAGTTGAAGAAAGGATACTCCTCAGCCAAGAACCATTGATATAGAAAACTCTATAGCTCACATATCAAGATTATATTCTGAGCAAACTAAACAAATTGGCTGATTTTGGATCTTAACCTATATGCCAAACCATCCTTTAAGTGTAACTATGATGGAACAAGTCAATTTGAAGCCTTAAAAGTCAATACAAGAACATTTAAATCCACATGGAACTGTACTGGAAGCCATTGTGAAGTTCATAAAAATAAACAGCCTGTGCTCTGAACCTGGAGGATGCAGGTTACTGCATTCTGAATTTGCTGCACCTGAGTTTAAGGGCCTGTTATTTTGCCATTGACTTTAATGGGAGTGGGATTAGGCCCACATACTCCACGAAAATAATTTCAAAAATCAAGCCTTAAAATGAGTATTACCAAGTAAATCAAGATCATTCCTACTCAGCTTAGCTTTATAGCATTTATGTAATACTATTATCCCTTTAGCCAATAGTGGGTGTCAGGCCTGCTGGTCAGAGCACGCATCAGTCTAGAGCCAAGGATCCTGCTGGAGAGCAGGAACTAGATGCTAGAGCAGGTGCTCATGCTGGACTTCATAGTCAGAAGCCACAGGTCAAACTAGAGGACAGGACCTGGAACAGGCAGGGGAGCAGGCAAGGAGAAGTTCAAGGTAGGGGTAGCCACTGTCGTAGGTATGCGCACTGAGAGGCCAGCAAGCTGCTGCAAGCTTAAGAGCTGGCCTATGTAGCCAGTCAGGTGGTAGGGCTTAGGGTCACCATATTTCAACAATCAAAAGAGAGGATGGGGGAGCCCCCCATCTACTCTCTCCCACTTCCCACCCCCAACTGCCCCTGTCAGAACCCCCAACCCCCTCTCCACTCCTTGTCCTGTGACTGCTGCCTCCTAAGACCCCCCACCCACCAAGATAGCTTGTTTGTTTGTTTTGTTTTTTGTTTTTTAAAAAGGCATCTAGTCTTGATTTAAACTGCAGTTGGTGAAACAAATCTATCCCTAGGTAAGCTGTGCCAATGATTCATTACCCTCGCTTTTTAAAAAACAAAGTACGTTTTTCTGAATTTGCCTGGCTTCAGCTTCCCTCCAATCATTGGATCTTATGCCTTTTTCTGCAAGATTCTACTATCTTACATTACATGTGCCCCATTATGGAGTGCACAATCCCAAACAAAATGTTCAGTGTTAAATGTCAATTTGTTTTGTTTTGAAATTTTAGCACAAAAGCCTGTTAACTGTTTTCTCACTTAAAAAATTTCTGACAAATCACTTTGGCCGGAAAATTATGTGGTTGAAAAACTTCTACAAATTTATACTTTTTACTTCTAGATTAAATTGACACTGAAAGATAAGCAAAGCTAGTAGACTTGTTTGATAGGTTTCACATTGAAAATGAGGTTCAAGATTAGCTTGATGAATCAAGACTTACGGTTTTTCTATCTTCAAATTAAAGTTTGAATTGTTTATTTGAACACAGCTCTATGCTGCCAGCTACTACAGATTTTTTCCAAAGCCTGAGCATTCTTTTTTCCCTCCCGAGTGCAGAAAACTTATCCTGAAGCTCCAATATGTTTGTATTGGAACCTTAAAGAAAACTGTTTGGTCTATTCGGATTATAGAATATAACTGCCAAGAATGTGTGAATAATCAGGATTTTTCTTTTTAAAAAGACTTCAGTTAAGTGGTTATCAGCATTTGGATGAAAATATCTAAGTTCATCCTTCAAGTCTGTTAAATGTTGGAGTAGTTTTTCCCCCCACAAGAGCCAAAAAACTTATGTATGAACAGAGAATCATGGTCAGATGGTTTCCTTGGAGAGAACTGAGACAAAATAAGATTTTAAAGATTGTGCTTTGATACAGTTCACAATACTGAGCACTTCTATAAAAATACAACTAATCTAATGACTCTCTGCAGCATGCACATCTTTGTATGACACTGCAAGTAAAAGAAACCTATGAGAGACTTCCTATTGATGTTTGGTACCTTGACCCACATTGTATGATGGGAACAGGTAGTAAATCCAGGTTCTTGCAAGCATTTCTGTGACCCTTTTTTTACAAGCTGTTCGCATACTGTGGTAGCCTTGTGAGCTAATTTCAGATAATAGCACTAAAATATACAGAAAAATGGATGTATTGTGAGGAACAGCAGGATGCAAGTCATACTGTTTGACGTTCAATGCCAATATCCATATTTTAGTTAGTATAATTTGAGAATAATTGTACATTTGCACATGCCATGTAATTTGGTATTTGCCTAACAGAGATCGTCAGCAGACTTTAACATATTTCATTGCTTTCTCTCCAGTAAAGATTTACTCTCTCCATCAAGACTACACTCTAGTTTGACAACCACTGACCTAGCTAATGTGAATCTCCACATACTCCTAGGTGTAAATGACTTTCAGCTGAAGTCCTTTTTCTGCTGTGTTGACAGGTTTCAGAGGGGTAGCCGTGTTAGTCTGTATCAGCAAAAACAACGAGGAGTCCTTGTGGCACCTTAGAGACTAACAAATTTATTTGGGCATAAGCTTTCGTGGGCTAAAACCCACTTCATCAACTGCATGGAGTGAAAAATACAGTAGGCAGGTGTATATATATTACAGTACATGGAAAAGATGAGAGTTGCCTTACCAAGTGGGGGGTCAGTGCTAACGGGGCCAATTCAATCAAGGTGGAAGTGGCCTATTTCCAATAGTTGACGAGAAGGGGTGACTATCAACAGAGGGAAAATGACTAGTGTTAATGAGGCCAATTCAATCAGGATGGATGTCACCCATTCCTAAGACCCTCTGTGGGTGGGCCTAACAGTGCAGCTGTTGCATTTATACATAACTCTTCCCATGACCGTTTTTTTTATTTTTATTTTTTTATCCAGGACCTGCAAGGGCAGGACTGGCTGTGTGGGGAGCTGGTGAGTCCCAGGCCTGCATGCAGGGTTCCACTTGAGAACTGGCCTCTAGGGACCTGAAAACAAGATCCTTCAGCTGGGTTTTGCCTTCACACTGGGAATCACCAGTGGAGTAGAGTTTTGCTGGGAAACTTCCCCAGCCAGGATGAGTTAGACCTCCCCCTAGGTGAGACCAGTCACCACATGGTCAGCTTTGCTCTGTCTGCTAGTTCAGGGCTGCTGCCTGCTGTGTGTGTGTCTGGACGCTGGGCTAGGAGACTACAGTTTGGATTTTAGTACAGATTTTAGTACACCTTGAACCCTGCACCCTTTTGTGGTGAGGGGAAATCCTGGGACTGAAGCAGCCTGATTCCTGCCTGAAGAGGATCCCTGCCCACAGAGATCAGCCCCTCTGCAGTGACTGAGGAGTCCAGAGTCATCTCTGAACCTGAGGATCATTCATGGAGTTTGTGAGTGCACCATCTTTTAGTTAGTCAGTCAGGGAATTTGTTTTGGGGACCCCCTACTCCCTGAACTGTGTCCTCAAGTGAGTAAGGGTTTGGGGATTTTATAACCAGCTGCATATTAAACCTGTGGAGGGATTTACTACCTTCTCCCATTTGTGAGTCCTTTGGGCTGTACTGAACCCAGTCAGCCACAGTGCTAAACCACTGCAGAGAAGAATTTTGTGGCTATAGGTCATCAAAGGCCCCAACAAAGTACACGTACCAATGGGACACTAATCTTATATTTGCTACCTCAAGTCACGTGACTGGGGAAAGTCACAGGTATTAACAGTGTGGGCTGCTAATATAATAGTGTTATATTTGTCTCCTGTTTAATATAATTATTGTGTTGAATGTATTTTGTGTTTGTGTTGTTTCTTGGAAGTCTCCAACTATCTGTCAAGTAAGTGGGGATTACCTTGTGGTTAGAATTTTCCTCCCAAGATGCTCTGGTGACCCTTCCAGGAAGGAGTGAGGGGGATGGAGGCACCGCTGAATAAATTAATTGGAAAACATAAAGATGAGACACCCTGCTGAGTGGGTGGCGGGATCCAGAAGAACCCAGACCTGTCCATCAAAACCTGTAAGCAGATTGGCATTAAAGAAGGTAACGGGGTGGAGAGGGGGCGCTACACCTCTTTAAGCAATGTCCTAATACACACAAACACATTCTTGCACTTTGCCCTTGCAGATCATGCACATAACTTAGGACGCATGACCACCCTAGGTCAGATTATAAACTGTTGTTTAGGTGAGCTGTAGTGAACGGAAACTACCTATGCTCAAACACTTAGGGCCTAGCTACCCTTGCGAGTTAGAGCGCATTAAAGCAGCCCAGTGTGCTCTAACTCACGACGTGTCCATACTGGCAAGACACGTACAGCACTCCAACTCCGCAGCTAGAGCGCTCCCGGTACTCCACCTCAGCGAGTGGAATAACGTTTGATGTGCCCCTGGTCGAGCGCTGCGGCGCCAGTGTGGATGCCCTGGTCTGTTGATGTGCTCTGATCGGCCTCCAGATCAGAGCGCATTGTCCCACAATGCCTGTTCTAGCCACTCTGGTCATCACTTTGAACTCTACTGCCCTGCCCTCAGGTGACCAACCGTCAGACCCGGCCTTTAAATTCTCTGGGAATTTTGAAAATCCCATTCCTGTTTGCCCAGCCAGGTGTGGAGTGCTCTCAGCAAATCTTTCCAGCTGACTGTGCCGCCACGCACCAGGCAATCCCCAGCATGGAGCAATGGCGAGGTGCTGGACCTCATCAGTGTTTGGGGGGAGGAAGCTGTCCAGTCACAGCTGCGCTCCAACCGTAGGAATTATGATGCCTTTGGGCAGATATAAAGGGACATGATGGAAAGGGGCCATGACCAGGACGCTCTGCAGTGCAGGGTTAAAGTGAGGGAACTGCAGAATGCCTACCAAAAAGCCCATGAGGCAAACAGCTGCTCCAGTGCTGCCCCCGCGACCTGACGTTTCTATAAAGAGCTGGACGCGATACTTGGGGGTGACCCCACCTTCACTCCGAGCACCACCATGGACACTTCAGAGCCCAGTCCAACAAGGCAGGGGGAGGAGCAAAGTGGGATCGAGGGTGCTGAGGTGGAGGAAGACATCCTGGCATCCCTAGATGCATGCAGCCAAGAGCTGCTCTCAAGCCGGGAGGAAGGTAACCAGTCAAAGCAGCCACTGTTTGGGGAAGGACAAACACCAGAGAAGGTTCTCGGTAAGCGGTTTTAATTTTGGGAAGGAAGTTATTCGGTGCAGGATCTTGGGGTGAGGAGGGTTAGGGCTGCACACATGCCTAGATGCGGAATAGGGTGTTGATGTGCTCTCTCACATCGCAGTAATCGGCCTGAGTGATCTCTTCAAAGGTCTCATCCAGAACCTGGGCAATGCGCTTGTGTAGGTTTTGTGGGAGAGGCACTATGGTCCTTGTCCCTGTCAGGCTAACATGTCCGCGTCACTGTACCATGAGGGGTGGGGGAACCATTGCTGCACACAGGCAAGCTGCATATGGGCCAGGGCGGAAGCCGCATTTGCTTCCCAGGTCACCCTCAGCAGCGAGATATCTTCCAGGATGAACTACTGTGGAAAAAGTGGGGACAGTGTTCAGTATAGGGACCCCCTGCAGCTGTTGGCTCTCCCCAAGGCACAGAAACCCATAAGACAGTACAGCCATGAAAGAATCAGTCCCCCTTGACTCTGTGCTTACTCACTATTTTGGGGCTCCCGGGTGTTATGTGCAGTAGCTTTGGGACAGGCAAATTATGCTGTTGTGTAGACTGTGCTTGCCCTTAAGTACAGAGGAATCCTTGCTCTGTCTGGTGTGAACAAAGCTGCCTCTCTTAAGTGTTGCATTTTGCCTTTACAGATGCAACCTTGAGATCTCAGCCGTCTGTGTTATCACCGGCTGAGAGGCTGCAAAGAATCAGGAAGAGACCATGTAGAAGCAGAGGACATGCATGCAGCACTCCCTTAATGAAAACCAAAAAGTGCAGGAGTGGCGGGAGAGTGAAAGGAGGGTCCACCAGCAGAATGCGGATTGCCGGCACCAAAGCACAGAGCGGCTGATTAAGCATCATGGAGCACCAAGCGGACTTGATCCAGGCACTCATAGCCATGCAGGCGAAGCACTACCACGCCCTGCAGCCCTTGTCCCAAAACTCTTTCCTTTGTGCCCCCATGTCATCTCCAACCCACTTTCCCCAACAGCCGGGTTCTTATCGCCACCAGCTGCCTCCAACACCTGTAGCTGCACCACCCACCCCTTAAAACGATGACTCTTACCCACTGCACTCAGCCTCCATCACCATGCAGTATACCCATCCTAAACTGCAGCACTCATTTCACAGCATTCCAAACAGGAAGGCTGAGTATAACAGGACATACATAAATCTGTGATTGTACCATTCCCCACCTCCTTGCCCTTTCTGTTTCCCAAGCAGTTCTGTTTCTTTTCAATAAATTGATTTTTTTTTTGCTTTGAAAACATTCTTTATTATTGCAAAAAATAAAAGATACCTTAGCCTAGGAAAGCAACAGGCACTGCAAGTCAGTTTATCATATGTAGCAAACACAGATTACCATTCACATTCGAACCACTGCACTTCACTCCCGTGCAGGGCACCAGACATTACTGGTGGCTTTCAACCTTGAATTGCTCCCTCAAAGCATCCCTAATCTTTGCAGCCCCACGCTGGGCACCTCTGATAGCCCTGCTTTCTGGCTGTTCAAATTCAGCCTCCAGGTGTTGAACCTGCGAGTTCCATGCATGAGTGAATCTTTCACCCTTCCCTTCACAAATGCTATGGAGAGTACAGCACACAGATAAAACTGTAGGGATGCTGTTATCAGCCAGGTCCAGCTTCCCATACAGAGAGCGCCAGTGGCCCTTTAACTGACCAAAAGCACACTCCACAGTCATTCTGCACCAGCTCAGCCTGTTGTTGAACTGCTCCTTGCTGCTGTCAAGGCTCCTTGTGTAGGGTTTCATGAGCCATGCCATTAAAGGGTAGGCAGGGTCTCCAAGGATCACAATGGGCATTTCGACTTCCCCTATGGTGATCATCTGGTCTAGGAAAAAAGTCCCAGCTTGCAGCTTCCTGAATAGGCCAGTATTCCAAAAGTTGTGTGAGTCATGCACCATTCCAGGCCAGCCTGCATTAATGTCAATGAAATGCCCACAGTGATCAACAAGGGCCTGGAGAACCATAGAGAAATAGCCCTTCTGATCAACGTACTCAGAGGCTAGGTGGGCTGGTGCCAGAATTGGAATATGCATTCCATCTATTGCCCCTCCACAGTTAGGGAAACCCATTTGTGCAAAGCCAGCCACAACATCATGCACGTTACCCAGAGTCATGGTTCTTCTGAGCAGGATGCAATTAATGGACCTGCAAACTTACATCAACACAATTCCAATGGTCGACTTCCCCACTCCAAACTGGTTAGCGACCGATCGGTAGCTGTCTGGAGTTGCCAGCTTCCAGATTGCAATAGCCACCTGCTTCTTCACCGTCAGGGTAGCTCTCAATCTTGTATCCTTGTGCCGCAGGGTGGGGGTGAGCTCATCACGCAGTCCCATGAAAGTGGCTTTTCTCATGTGAAAGTTCTGCAGCCACTGCTCGTCATCCCAGACTTGCATGAAGATGTGATCCCACCACTCAGTGCTTGTTTCCCGAGCCCAAAAGCGCCGTTCCACAGTGGTGAGCATGTCCGTGAATGCCACAAGCAATCTTGTGTCGTATGCGTTACTCAAGTTGATACCATCATTGGAGTCCTCTCTGTCACTTTGGCTCTTAAGGAATAACTTGACTGCCAAATGTGATGTGCTTGCGAGACTCATCAGCATATTCCTCAGCAGTTCAGACTCCATTCCCGCAGACAGAGCGGGAGCGCGCAGTACAAAAAACATTGAAAGATGGCGCCAATTGTGGATGGAAGCAGAGGGATTTCTGGGATGCGAACCGATGCATCATGGGGTGTTGGGACAGGACCCAGAATACCCCAACCCCCCTCCCTCCTTCCCTTCCTTCCTTCCTTCCTTCCCACAAGCCACAGTGCCAGAATGGGAAGAGGTGCTCTGTGAGATAACTGTCCACAATGCACCGCTCCCAGTGCCGATGCAAGTGCCACAAATGTGGACACATCAGTGCCCGTGAAGCTGTCAGTGTGGACAGACTGCAGTGCTTTCCCTACTGTGCTCTACGAAGGCTGGTTTAACTCAAAGAGCTCTACATTTGCAAGTGTAGCCATACCCTGTATCTACTCTTTGAAACAGAACCACACCTGCTAAACTTTATAACCCCTCCAGCCTTATGCACAGGATGCTATCTAACATTATACTTTCACTTACCCATTGTTAAACCCACTCTCCTATCCTCCCTCTGCTGACAATCCGCAGGGCAAGAAGATCTCTGCACTGTTACTGATACAACCTATGGAACTCAGCACTGGATCTCTCAAAGTACACGTGCACCACTTTCCTTTGATCATGCATATTGGGGTGGGAGAGGACAGGGAGCAGGGCTCAGGACTGCTCAGATCTCCTGTCACAATCACATCTCTGTCAAGTTGTTCCAGCCAATTCTTCCATTCAGTATAGCTACACCTAACACAGTGAACGCAACTGAAGTGCATGCAAATAATACCCCCTAGCTATTGCCAGCTCCAGGAGGGCACAGTAAAGGCTGCATTGGCATGTACCTTAATTGTGTATTTCCTTGTTTCCAGAGGTTTGTATTTAGCTGAACTTTATGTTCTAGAAGGGTATAATATACCAAAGGGCAACCGTACCTCTGTATTAACTAAGCTTTGTGTCACTGAATTTATACAATGGTTATTACCAGGCATGCCACAAAATATCCTGATTAAAAAACTTATTGAATGTAATGAATAAGTCTGAAATATCTTTATTTTTAAAGAGCAGTTTATTTGCCTTTCTAGATTGTTACACCATTTGTATGCTGTGAGAAAACAGCATGAAGACTCAGGGCCTTCATCTGCACTACCGTGACTTTTTTTTTCTTCCAGATTATTTTAAAATTACCAGCTCTAAGTGAGAGCCTGTTCCTGCAAGAATCTTATGGAAGTAAATGGGTGTTACACAGACACAGTGCTTGCACACTGAGGTTTTGAATTGCATGTTTTATGCATTCAATTATTGAATTCAGCTATTCATTGCTTAAACTACCCTCCTGTTTTTTTCTCTTCTTATCCCCTAAAACAGCTGGACCACAGTCAGCTGTGTTTCAGGAAGTTATTATCATTTGCTGCTTCCATTCCTGACAACACTTGTGCTGATAATAGAATGTCACAATGTCCTGTGCCCATCTCCAGTATGAGACGTTATATTGCCCCCCACATTGGTCATCAGCAGGATTTAAACCCAGAGCCTCTAGAATCACAGACAAGACTTCTGCCGCTTGAGCTAACTATCAGCAGTTATCCTCTGTGTGGACCAGCCACTAAAGTGATGCAACAAGCAATTTGCTAAGTACACAACTATTTCTGCTTCTGCCCAGCAAGAAGTTTGAGAATCTGTATTTCTGGGTTTTATGCCTGCCTTCTAGGGCCATGGCGCGAGGCCTTGTGCTGTAAGAGCTGTGAAGTGAACAAACTTATCCACACAAGACGGTGGAATAGCTGAGACTAGAATTCATGATATCCTGATATGATGATTGCAGCAGTTCTCTGCAGGGGGTTAGTGCATGCTCAATCGAGTTGGCATATTAGCAGATCTTTAACTGCAAACCTCTAACAAGTTCTACTGAGCATGTGTGAAGAATAACTTTTCAGACCCTGAGCAAATGTAGATGGATGTGCAAAATTACCCCCAAATTATCCTCTTGCGCCAAAGCATGGAGACACTAGAGCTCTTCAAAAAAAGACTGTTTGGAAAAAATATTAACAGAGGGAAGATGCCAAGCATGACATTAAGGAAAAATAATAAACTGATGTAACCCTTTTGCTGATGCTTAAAAACATTGAAACAGCCAGGTGGCATGAAAAATATCAACCCAAAGGGTTACAGTTTTTGACAAAATTATAAACATCTGAAAATGTGGGCTTATATTGAAAAATGTTAGGCAATGTTATCTGTAGGCAGCGCTTCACTGATACACATCGCTAATTCTTTACTGCAGCATGTAAAGACTTCCCCTTCTTTGTATGTCCAATACATATTAATACATGTGATAAATGAAGGTGGGGAGGGATAGCTCCCTTTTATGGACAGCCAGCCAGTAGCTATAAAATCCCTCTTGGTAGCTGTTCTCTAATTGCTCTACCTGTAAAGGGTTAAAAAGTAGCACTGCTATGAATAGGTAAAAGGAAGTGAGTGGGCACCTGGCCAAAAGAGGCAATGGGAAAGCTAAAACTTATTTAAACTGAGAAAAGATTCCCCTTTTGTCTGTCTGTCTGTCTATTTTCTGGGGGAGAGGTGGACAGGGCCACCTGAGAGCTGTAAAAAGCTTGGGCCATGTATGAAAAAATCATCAGTATCATACCTAGAAACTACTCATTTAAAACCTCAGATATGTAAGTAGATCAGGAAATGTCTAGGAAGAGGCAATTAGGTTTATCCCTTTTATTTCTTTTTGGCTTGTGGATTCCGCTGTGCTAACTCCAGGTGCTTTTGTTTTGCTTGTAACCTTTAAACTGGACTTCAAGAAAGCTATTCTTGGTGCTTAATCCTTGTAGCTGCTCTTTTAAAACCTAGCAATAGCCTGAATTTGCAGATGTATTTTTTCTCTTTTTTTAAATAAAATTTACCTTTTTTAAGAACAGAATTGGATTTTTGTGTTTTAAGAGGTTTGTGCACATGTTGTTTAATTAGCTGGTTTCCTTTTTTTTCATTTGGCTTTTCCCCAGGGGGTGGGGGTGAAAGGGCTTGAGCATACCCCACAGGAAGGAATTCCCAAGTGCGCCTTCCTGGGCTTGCAAAGGGGTTCTGCACTTGTGTGGTGGCAGCATCTACCAAGCCAAGGTCAGAGAAAAGTTGTAACATTGGGAATAATACAGGCCTGGAGTGGCCAGTATTAATTTTTAGAGTCCTTGCGGGGCCCCCACTTTCTGCACTCGAAGTGCCAGAGTGGGGAATTAGAGTCCAATACATATTAATACGTGTGATAAATGAAGGTGGGGAGGGATAGCTCAAAGTGCCAGAGTGGGGAATTAGCCTTGACAAAATATCTGGAAAACATTGACAACATCAAAGCACTTTACACCTTGGGACAGTTGGGCCATGATTGTCTACACCAGGGGTAGGCAAACTTATGGCGCACGTGCCAAAGGCGGCAAGCAAGCTGATTTTCAGTGGCACTCACACTGCCTGGGTCCTGGCCACAGGTCCGGGGGGCTCTGCATTTTAATTTAATTTTAAATGAAGCTTCTAAAACATTTTAAAAACCTTATTTACTTTACATACGACAATAGTTTAGTTATATATTAAAAACTTATAGAAAGAGATCTTCTAAAAACATTAAAATGTATTATTGGCACGCAAAAGCTTAAATTAGGGTGAATAAATGAAGACTCGGCACACCACTTCTGAAAGGTTGCCGACTCCTGCTCTACACACAAGGACTTGGGATTTTTTGTTTAGTTTTTCTCCCAAACATGTCCTATAGTTATGTCACCTCCATCATTAGTTTTAGTTTGTGCAATGTCTTCTAAAAATCATATCTATCTTATTGGATTTAATTCTTGCAGATGCTAGTGAGTTGGGGTGGTGATAAACAAGTGTATGTCCTGAAGGGTGAGAAGAAGAATCAAGTTGGAAACTTTGGATTGAAGGAGACAAATTGAATGTGGTAAGAGTTGATTTGCAGGGATACAGCATAGCATACAGTTTCCAGGTTTGGTGGGGTTTTTGTTCCAGGTTTACCATCGTCTTTCTTGCATAGCTGTTAAATGCTAATAACCCCTTTCATTACACTCACTGGGCTTAATTTATCTCCACCTTCCTCCCTGTTAAGCCACACATCTTCAGTGGATTTTGCTTCAGTCTATTGCGCTGCAGCCATTAACTCTTCCCATTTAATAGTACCTCAGATGAATTTGGGTTCTGAAATAAACACTCAACAATCAACCACTGTATTCACCTGATGGAAAAAGCTTCTATAGGAAAGTGTTTGCTTATTCCATAGAACAAAACTCTAGCTAGAATTATGCAATAATCCAGATCACAAAATAATTGCAAGATTTCTCAAGGGAATCTAGCAAACAGTCAATGAGCTAATGGCAATGTAGCTATTAAAAAACAACAACAAAAAACTGAACAGCTGACTTAATAAACTGGGATCCAAAGAGAAATGCAGTGAGCCTGAGAGGCATAAGGGCCCGTAGAGAAAATAAGGCAGTCAGTGAAGTTTAGAAAAATAAATGAGTTTACATAATACTGGACTTCTGGAAAGACAGTCCCAGGCAGGAAAACATTAGGCCCTCAGGACTCAGATACCTTCTAAAATAGGCAGCAGCACACTGTATATTTATGCCACCAGATTTGGGTCTAGATAGATAATTTGTACAATATGAATTTCTCCCACACTGGAACTGGAGTGTTGGCTATAATACAGACTTCTAAATTTAATCAAATAAGGATTAGTTAAGTGCACTGCTGTTTTCTTTTTTTAGCATTTCCCCTTTTTCACATTGTCTTGTTAGAATTAATTCTATGCAATTACATAAACTTACCAGAAGCTATATGTTTACACTGTAGATGCTTGTGATAGGCATCTTAAACTGCCTTAACCTGGTACAATTGGAAGGTCAATAACCTGTGTGTGTGCATGTATATAATATACATCAAAATATAATATCCCAACCAGCTGATAGGCAGACTCTTATTATCCTATTACAATATCAATTTCACTGACAAGTTCTAATTATTGGCACCAGGATTCAAGTTGGAAACCCCCTGAAGGACCTAATGGACATGCTGTCCTGGGAGGCAACAGCTTGGGAGGGTGGAAGCCATCAGCTGCTGAAACACTATTGTAATTAGCGACAAAGAGTCCTGCGGCACCTTATAGACTAACAGACGTATTGGAGCATGAGCTTTCGTGGTGGGTATTCACCCACGAAAGCTTATGCTCCAATATGTCTGTTAGTCTGTAAGGTGCCACAGGACTCTTTGTCGCTTTTTACAGATCCAGACTAACACGGCAACCCCTCTGATACTATTGTAGTTGTTTCCTACTAACTACTGTTTTTAGTTATACCCTCTTTTTGTAATTCCCTTGTTACTTCAGTGCATCTAATCAACAATAGGATGTTTTAATATAAAGTGTGCAAAATCCCACCACTATAGAGAAATTTCAATGCGTTTATATTTTCATACATTACTCTTTAAAGTTTAAAGTTTAATGCAAGTGTCAAAATCTAATTACTGAAACCTGCAGGAAGCAAAAACCTTTTTTAATGTGGTCGCTCAGCTGGTCTTTCAGTGTGGGGTGGTTGTTTTTTTATGGAAGCAGCTAAATATAGGAAATGTAGCTTGCAACACTTACCAATTGTTTTACTGCTGTAGGATTTAAAGTCTGAAGAGCAGGTGTGCCGTGCTGTCAAATATTTAAGAAAAAGTAAGCTGACCAGAAAACCCAGACAGATTCATATCATGCAGTTAATCTGTTTTTTGCTTCATTTAAAATGCTATGGAATACCAACTTGATACTGCCATGTAAATGCATTTCTGTGCATTTTTAATGAGACAAACATCCTGTAACAAATAAGCAAGCAGTTATGCATATTATTTCTGTATTGAGTTTGTTGCTGAATGAGAGTGCAGGTTAGGGAAACATGGGGAGGGTGCAGGGACACACAGGGACAGCTGTGCTTGACTAAATGGAAAAGGCTAGGGGTCTGCATGGGGGGAAGGCTCTCTAACTCCCTAACAATCTCTCTCTGCCCAAAAAAACCCTGTTCCATACTTCTCCCTCCCGTACCCAGTAACTGTCCAAGTTCACACCCAGACCCCTTCTCAGCAATTACTTCCCTCTCTTTCAGCTGCTCCGTTACCCCTACTCCCCCCAAGCCCTTGCACTGCTTCTGAGATGTGCAGGAAATACATTTCTGTATTGTTGTTTAAATGAATTATTACTCAAAGTTCTGTATTAATATGCCTAGTAACTAATCTATTTGTCAAATATTTCCTGAATTGTTTTGTTCTCTGTATTGCTACAGACATACTTGCTGGCAGGTATTTTGAAATAATTACCAAAATAATTGAAACTGGCATGATTATATTGTGTTTATTTTGACAAAATATGCAGAATTTTAGAATATTGGGTGCAAAATTTTTTAATTTTTTGGTACAGAATTCCCCCAGGAGTATTCCATGGAATCCTACACTCATTAACTCACCTGGCAGGGGAGAGACTATGATTACAAGGTGGTTTTCCCAGGGTGAGGCTTATCCATTGCACTCCAAGTGTGGTGACCCCTGCCATATCCCCACTTGCAGGAAACTTGACTGCATAATTTGTGGTGGTGGTTGGGGGAACTTTCCCCGAAGGGCAGGGGCAGGGCCGGCTCTAGACCCCAGCGCGGCAAGCACGCGCGTGGGGCGGCCCTTTCCCGGGGGGGCGGCAGGCTGGGCCGGTGGACCTGCCGCTGTCATGCCTGCGGGAGGTCCACCGGAGCCCCAGGACGACCGGACCTGCCGCAGGCATGACTGCGGAGGGGGCGCTCGTCCCGCGGCTCCAGTGGACCTCCCGCGGGCATGACTGCGGCAGCTCCAGCGGAGCCGCCGGACCTGCGAACCGTCCGCAGCTACGGGAGGTCCAGCTGAGCCGCGGGACCAGCGAACCGTCTGCAGTCATGCCTGCGGGAGGTCCGCTGCTCCCGCGGCTCCGGGGCGCCTCCCGGGCATGACTGCTTGGGGCGGCCAAAAACGTAGAGCCGCCCCTGGGCAGGGGTTGAGGAACCAAACAACCACCAGCTGCCTCTGACTCCCTCTTTAAACCCTCTTCCCTCTCCGTGTAGGATCTTAAGTTTCCCCAAAGAAAAAAATCCAATAGGTCTTCCCCTCTACCCACTCCCTCCAGGTTTCTTAGCACACTCCTCTTCTTTCTCCAACACTGATGTTTTCTGCTAGATCTCTTCCTTCAGTCTCTCCTTCTGCTCCCATGACCTATAGTATTACAATTACAAACACTGTAGTGTTTAAATGTCAGGTCCCCAAAATTGTGAATTGACCTGGGTTTTTTATTGGCCTTTTAGTTTCTGAGAGATTAGGGTACATGTGGTGATTCAGGGAACGTATGTACAACTTATGAATTCTGTCTGACATTATACTACTATGAAAATTGCTGTATCAGTAATGCCCCTCTACGTGTACCTACTATGAGCTGACATGGTTGTCAGATCTCTGCCAGAGCAGGGACAATAACGGGTCATGACAACTTCACAACTCTAACCACAATGGTTATGCTAAGGAGGGTGTGAGAGTTGGGAAACCAGTTCTCTCCCACTTCCCTCAACAGAGGATGGGGTTTGGCGCAGTGGAAAGTTACCAAGCAGGCCAAAGCGACAAGTGATTAAGAAGGTTATAAAAAGGACTGTGGGGGTGGGCTTAGGGGTGGGGGTGACCGAGTGAGGGAGAGAGAGAGAGGAGCCATGCAGACGGGAGGGGAAGGGGATTGACAGCCACCATAATGGAAGGCAAGCTGAGGAGAGAAGGCTCCATGTTTCAGGACACAGGCCATACACTGGAATGGACTTGTGGCTTAACCAAGGACTCTGACTAGGGTGACCAGACGTCCCGATTTTATTGGGACTGTCCCAATATTTGCTGTTTGTCCCGCATCCCGACCAATGTTCGGTCGGGACACTGGACAAACAAACAATTTTGCCCTCTGCTCCGGCGCACAGGCAGAGCCCGGAGGGGCTCTCGCACCTGCCCCTTCCTTCCCCCATTGGATCCCTCCCCAAATCCCTGCCCCCAGCCCCACCCCCTCACTGCCCCATTGGATCCCAAGTCGGGCCTGGGGAGGAGACGCCCCTGTGCAGCAGCCTGGGCACATGGGCCATGGCTGGCCGCGGGCAGGAGCGCTGCTCCAGCCCTGCAGGCCGCGGGGCAGCGCGGAGTGGGCAGGGCCCGGGTGGGCAGCGCAGCCCAGGGGTATGGGCCGCCAGAGACACGCGGTGGAGAAGGGCTGCGCCGGGAATGAGCCGCTGGAGCGCAGTCAAGCGGGAGAGGTGCGGGGCTCTCCGCCGGTGGCGGGACGTGCCACTTGTGCTTGGGGCGGGCCGGGGGTCAGGAGGCTCTGTGGGGAGGGCAGCGCGCGCAGCCGGGGTGCTTTGTGCGATCCCGTGGTGTGGCCGGGGCCTGCTAATGCGAAACTGCTTTTTTTTTTTTTTTGCTCCGCTGCCATTATTTTTTTGTTCTGCCCCGCCATCCCCCCGCGTCCTGATATTTCATCCCTGTGATCTGGTCACCCTAACTCTGACCCCAGTCCCAAGAATTCTGTGGAGCAGTGAGGAAACTGAGGCAGGAAAATGAGTGGTTTATTATTTTGTATAGGTCTGTGTGTTTCTCATGCTATGAAAGAGAAATGTTGTATGCAAGTCCTGTGCAACATTTATGTGGGTTATGTGCTACACCTTATGTGGGCCCTTGAAGAGGTAACCCAGAGAGCTCATACCTTTAGCTGAAGCTCTGGGGGGGGGGGTGATGTTGATGCTAAGTGGGGAGTCTGAGGAGTTAGCACTGGTTCCAAGGATTTGGCAGAGAGACTGCATGTGCTAAGGTCTCAGGCTGGGATGCTAGGCAGAGGATCTGCACTCTGAGAGCATGCCTAGGGCCCCCCAAGCTAGGGACAGTGCCTGGGCTCTGTTCAAACTCTAGGGGCTGGATTCCTTCACAACAGTCTGGCGAATGGCCAAGAGACGGTGCTTGAGTGGACTTGTGACAGAACACTCTCAGATCACGTTTTCAAGCATGTGTCTAACTATGTTAGGTCTAGAAACAGTGTTCTTTCTAATGAAAGCTGAGATTCCCATCATCACATGCCTCCAGGAGCTTGGTGTTTAAGAAATACCAAATATCATACAGGATGGCAACACTGACTTTTTATTCTCCTGTCCATGCTTGTTTTCTCTTTCTCTTTCATCAGGATTACAGTAACTCCTCACTTAATGCTGTAATGTTCCTGAAAAATGCGACTTTATGCGAAACGATATTAAGCGAATCCAATTTCCCCATAAGAATTAGTGTAAATGGGGGGAGGGGGAGAGGTTCCAGGGAAATTTTTTTTGCCAGTCAAAAGACATTATATACATATACAGTATATGTTTTAAACACTTTTAAACAAACAGTTTAATATTGTACACAGCAATGAATGATTGTGAAGCTTGGTTGAGGTGGTGGAGTAAGAGGGTGGAATACGTCCCAGGGAGTGCCTTGCTGCTGAATGAACTAGCACTCGGTTGAGCCCTCAAGGGTTAATACGCCATTGTTAATGTAGCCTCACACTGTACAAGGCAGCATGGACTGCGGCAGGAGGGAGGAAACACAATAGATGCAGAGCAGTAGCTGCAAACACTTCCCTGCAAAAACTGAACATGATGATGAGCCCACACTATCCAGGTGGAACACACCACTCCCTCCTCCTGACAGCACATGCATGGCTGCACAGGTGCTGACTTTCCAAAGTGCTGGGGGCAGGGGGCAGCTCTAGACATTTTGCCGCCCCAAGCACGGCAAGCAGGCTGCCTTCGGCGGCTTGCCTGCGGAGGGTCCGCTGGTCCTGGGGCTTCGGCGGACCTCCCACAGGCCCTACCTGTCCTGGCTCTGCGTTGCACCCTGGAAGCGGTGAGCAGGTCCGGTTCCTAGGCGGGGGGCCATGGAGAGCTCCACGTGCTGCCCCTGCCCTGAACACCAGCTCTGCACTCCCATTGGCCGGAAAGTGCGGGTGGCTCTGGGCGAGAGCAGCATGTGGAGCCTCCTGGTACCCCCCACTTCGGAGCCAGAGCTGCTGGCCATTTGCGGGGCAGAGTGTGGAGCCAGGACAGGCAGGGAGCCTGCCTTAGCCTTGCTGATCAGGAGCTGCCCAAGGTAAGCCTGCGCGCCAACCCCCTGCCCTAGCCCTGAGACCCCCCCAAACCTGGAGCCCCCTCCTGCACCCCAACCCCCTGCCTCAATCTGCAGCCCCCTCGCACACTCTGAATCCCTCTGCCCCACCCCCAGCCTGGTGTCCCCTCCTGCACCCCAAACACCTCATCCCTAGCCCCACCCTAGAGCTTGCACCCCCAGCCCAGAGCCCTCACCCCTCCCTATGCTCCAACCCCCTGCCTCAACGTGCAGCCCCCATCCACACTCTGAATCCCTAGGCCCTACTCCCCAGCCTGGAGCCCTCTCCTGCACCCCAAACCCTCATCCCCAGCCCCACCGAAGCCTGCACCTCCTCCCACATCCCAACTCCCTGCCCCAGCTCAGAGCCTCCTCCCATACCCTGAACCCCTCATTTCTGGCCCCACCCTAGAGCCTGTACCCTCAGTTAGAGCCCCCACCACCTCAACCCCCCTGCCCCAGCGCAGTGAGCGTGGAGGACAGCGAGCCACTAAGGGAGGGGGAATGTAGCGAGCGAGGGCGGGGCCTCTGAGAAGAGGCGGGGCTAAGGTATTCAGTTTTGTGTGATTAGAAAGCTGCCAACCCGGGGCATGTGGGAACACAGGGGCAGGACCTGCCTGCCATAGGCACGCCCCAGCCTAGCGCCAGTGCCAGGGACGCTGGGGCGCATCAGTGCAGGGCTCCGCGCTGCGGTGGGGCAGAGGGTGGCGCTCACTCTGTGAACAACCAGGCCACCGCTTCTGTAGCAGGGATGACGAAGGGAAGCCCTGATGCTTATCAGGCAGCGGCGGCCATGACAACTCCTCGTTTTCCTCCCTTATGGAAACCACAGTTCCCAGCATGCACCGCGGCGCAGCGGACCTATGCCGCCATTCTCGATTCACCGTGCAAAGACTACATGTCCCAGCATGCTTCACGGCACCAACGAACTCTAATTCCCACTAGGCCCCGCTCCTGGGGTTTGGTAGCCGCACCCCCTCCCTCCGGGGGAAGCTCGTACTGCCTCGTACATTGGTTTAAGTACTGTAGCAGGTGCGTCTGGCCCCCACAGGCGCCATGGGAACAAGTAGTCCCGTTCTCGCGATGTTTGAGATGCGGAAGCGCTTGTGAACGGTCTTCTCGTTTTCATTCTACATGCCGCGAGAGCGGCGGGGCCGGAAGCTCCACGTCGGTCAGTTGGGCTCAGAGAGCGACGTCTCAGCTGCTGCTGAGTTGGGGGTTGCGGAGCCATGGTGAGTCCGGCCGCGGGGTCAGCTCGGGCCGGGCCTTGTCTCCCCGGGGCTGGCGCCAGCTCGGCGGGGAGGCGGGGGCGGAGGAGTGGCCGCCGGGCGGGACATACAGGTGATGGGGCTGTGCAGGGGTCCCGTCTCTTGGGGGCTGTAAAGGAACCAGACCCCCACCCCCAGGCGTTCCCCGCTCCTGCAGGTCAGCGCTGTCCCTGAGGCGGTGCGTGGCAGGAAGTAATTCCCGGTGAGATGCTGGGAGCGGGTGTGCTGAGGGGACCAGGTCAGGGTGTCAAACCAGTGGTTCTCAGCCGGGGGTATGCGCACCCCTCGGGGTACACAGGTCTTCCAGGGAATACATCAACTCACCTACCTATTTGCCTGGTTTTACAATAGGCTACATGAAAAGCACTAGTGAAATCAGTACGAATTATAACTTCTTACAAATGATGGCTTGTTTATGCTGCTCTACATACTATATCAGTGTTTTGCAACTGGGGGGAGGGAAGGTTTGATTTATTTTATAATTATATGGTGAAAATGAGAAAGCAATTTCAAAGTAACAGTGTGGCTGTGACACGTGCTTACAAAATTAGACATAAAATTCAAATAGTTTTCAAGTGAGGTGAAACTTGGGGTATGCAAGACCCCTCCTGAAAGGGGTACAGTAGTCAAACAGTTAAAGGTGCAGCTCATTGGTATTACAGAGACACAGTGGGTGAGGTAATAGCTGTTATTGGACCAACTTCTGTTAGTGAGAGACACCAGCTTTTGAGCCACGCAGAGCTTCAGATCTGCTCTGTGTGACTTGAAAGCTTGTGTCTGTCACTAGCAGAAATAGGTGTTATTGAGTAGTAAATAAGGTCATCATTTTTAGAACTTCCACATTATGAAATGCCTCATTCTAGAAAAATTACCTTGGCATGAATTCAACCAGTGAAATTTGAGGTAATTTGGTTTTGTATTGCCAGAGTTATAGGTGAAGTCAAAATCAGGGTATAATGGAAGGTTTAAAGTTCTCTTTTTACTTTGTAGTACTTCTTTTAAAACTATCATTGGCTTCTGTGTTTGTATAATTTTTTTTTTTAAAGGAGTTGTCAGACTCCCTTCAATTCCTAATGGACAGGTGTCTCCATTACACATCACAGTCTGTGATAACTGGCTTCCTCACTACATTCACAACAGAAGTACAAAGGAGAGAATGGACCTTAAAACTTGCCAACTCTTTTGCATTTGAGGTGGCTTTGTCTATTCCCTATCCGCTCAGTATAGGTTTATGGTCATACTGGGTAGGATGTTGTCTGGAAGCTTGCACCACCCTTCCTTTTCTTGGGCTTATTCTGTAGATACATTTTCCAGTTGTGCAGATCAGGACCGCTTCACAAGCAATATATTCACATGGATTAAAGAAATAATGCACAAGAACAATCCTCTACATTCTACTGGGACCTTGTCCTGCTCTAGAGAACTCAGTGGGAATGATGCCACTCAGAGCCAGTATTTGTTTATGTTCCAAAGACTCTCTTACAAAAACTAAGTAAACAAGTAGATAGGATAAGGAGCATGTGAGATGTGTGCCCACAAAACAGAACTGACTGATTTTATTTTAGGTCTAACCTTCATTTTTTTTTTCTTATTTACACTGCAGATATGTTAAAACAGTTCCATGCCATTTTTATGTTGAAGAATAACTTAGCATTCTTAATTTTTCTGATCTCTAGCCTCTCCGACTCGATATTAAGCGAAAACTAACAGCTCGGTCTGACCGAGTAAAGAGTGTGGACTTGCACCCCACCGAACCATGGATGTTAGCTAGCCTGTACAATGGCAGTGTCTGTGTTTGGAATCATGAAACACAGGTAAACTTTTTCTACTGTATTCTATTTCTAATTAGAAACAGGAGTGTGTGCAGTGTAGCAATATGGTAATTCATTGGAATGTGTATCCTGAAGATAGTGATATGGGAAGCACATTTTTCTGCAGCAAATATATGGAAAGAACTTTTAATAACTTTTAAGAAGGCAAAACAAAAAACTATAATTTGCTGAGTCACCAAGTGTCCTCAAGAAACTCATGGGTTTCATGCCGCTTACAGTTGAGTGCTGCCATTAAAGATCAATGTACTGAAAGGCAGTGCATTTTCAAATTGTAGCCTCAGAGACAAATAAGTACCGTGATATAAAGCAGATAGATTAGGATGTTAACCCATCACTGAGCTTTCTGTTTATATGCTAAATGCCTTGAATATTAAGAGTAGTAGGGATGTGAATCACAACATTGATCTTAAACTTACTTTTTTTCTGTTCAGTCTCCCTGAGCTTGAGGCTCATTTGTTTGCAATCTGTGTGATGCCTCAGCATGTGTTGTTCAGGTGATATCACAAACATTAAGAAACAATCTAAAGAAAGATATAAAGGTCTATGGAGATCACACAAATTCCAGGGTTTATTAACTATATACAGTGTGATTTATTTTTTGCTAATTATTTTCATTTTAGTTTATTTCCGAAGGTATTAAATGTTTTAAGACTATGCAAAGCTGCACCAGAGTGTAAATACCTCCCCTTACCTGATTTTCTTATGTTTATACTCACATCTGTTAAAAAGGAGTACAGATCCCTTTCTCTAGGAGCTTCTTGACCATTCTTAAACTTGCAACTATTCAAAAGTAGTCTGTTTTAAGAAATGCTGAACAGATTTTGGAACTGACATTTTCTCAGTAATATACCCCAATATTTCTAATTTTAGACTCTAGTGAAGACCTTTGAAGTATGTGACCTGCCAGTCAGAGCTGCAAAATTTGTGGCAAGAAAAAACTGGGTTGTGACCGGCGCTGTAAGTTGTCATTTTCTGTTTCTGTTTCATATACATTCCCCCACTTTTCTCTCTACTTCGTTGCACCCTTACACATAATCCAGAAGTGTGGTTCGATATTAACTTGTACACTGGAAGAAGATTACAGCTTATAGCTGTTCGTTTCTCCAAAACATTCTCCTAAAATCCATTGAATAGAATGGCACTTTAAAGCTCAAACTTTAATTTTAAAAACAGAAAAATATAAATTGGTGGTTTACTTTATATTTAGGCCCAATATATATTACCAACTCAAATAATTTCTGGCACTTGTTTAAAAGATGTAGTATGCACAGTACCTTAACAATGTCCCTGTAATTAGGCTAAAGGACTTGAACTATTCAAGGTAATACAATTTTAAAAGTTTACCTGTTGTTTTCTAAGCTTTTCCTCAATTATTTTTAATACAGAATCTTTAGAGAAATTTTTGTTCACTTTTAGAACACTAAGCCACTTTTATCCATTGAATGTACCCATACTAAAATTGAATTGTATCATTGAATGTATCCATACTAAAATGTGCTTAATAAATCAATTCTAGTCTTGCAATTATGAAAAGTCAGCAAAGTGTAACAGTTGATGTCACAAAGTATATACCTTACAGGCTGTAAAATATGTGTTTGTTTATATATCTTGTATATAATCATGTTTGTTTTTATATTTTCAACCCTAACATTGCATTACTAAAGAAGAAAGTCTGAATTAGTTTTGCATGCATATTTCTGTCAGCCTTCTTAATATTTACAGAAGCAGAGTTGCAGATAAGTACATTCACACATGCTTGTATCTCTATTTGTAACCACGGAAATAAACATTATTTCCATGTTACATTTTTAATCTGTCATTTAAATCATATTGCCCTTACATCCAATCACTGAAACAAAGTTATATTTTAATATGCATCCAGATGTGCATGCAATGTGGGTGTCCGAATTGGTAATTAAAGTAGATATTGTATATGCCCAGCATGTTTTCAGTCTGTTACAATTTCTGAATAAGTCTTCAAGTGGGTCAAATGCATTTGACCCCCATTGAAAATTGTCCAGGATGCATTTATATTTTTTAAATAAAATGTATTAAATGGACAGTCAACTTGAAAATCACTTTTTTTGTCTGAAAATTTTGTATCTACCATAGAAACAAGTAAAAGCTAAGATTTCCATAAAAGAAAATTTAGTAGAAAAATTAGTACTCTTACTTTGTTTGCTATCAAATACTTCGAGTTTCTTGTCACTTTTCATTGTCTTGTTCATTGTCTATGCCCTCTGTTCTATGCATTGGCATAATAACACTTATACACATCTCTGGGGGGGAAGCTCACATGCAAGCTTTTTTCTAGCTCAGAAAGATGTTGCCTTCTAGTGACAGAAGTTAGAAAGCTGATACTGAAGAGGTAACAAATAGGCATATATATGGAAGCAGAAGGGAGTAGGCCCAACCCAGCATATATTATGTTGCTTCCTTCAAAACATTTAGGATAAAGTTTTCAAAAGTACCTAGTCCCAGTGACTTTCAATGAGACTTAGGACTTGTCTACATAGAGCAGCAATGTCACTACAGGGGTGTGATTTCTGAACTGCACCAATGTGTTGCACACTAACTGGCCCATGCAGATTTAGTTTTTGCCAGCAGAGTCTATGCAGGCCAGTGCACTTTAGAAATCACACTCCTCTAGTGCTCATTGCTGCTCCTTGTACACAAGCCATTCAGACCCTAAGGGTATGTCTACAGAGCCTGTGGCTGCGAGCTTCCATCCTGGGTTGACAGACTCAGGTTTGCAAGGTTTGTGCTACCATGTCAAAAACTGCTGTGTACAGGTTTGGCTCAGGCTGGAACTCGGGCTTTGAAGTCTAGGGAGGAGAGTGGGTTTCAGGGCCTGTGCTGCAACCCAAGCTGCAACTTTGCAGTGCTGTCTACACAGGTATTTTTAGCATGGTAGCACGAGCCAAGTCTGTTGACCTGGGATAGGAGGCTTTCTGCCCTGCCCTTTGCATCTAAACCTTTTGAAAACTTTATCCTAAATATTTTTATGCTCCCAAGTTAACATGGTTTAAAAATTGATTAAAAATGTAAAGATTTCAGGACGTCATATTTAAGAGCTTTAAAATAGTGGTGGTGGTTGTTTTTTTGGGGGGGCGGGGCATTATTTCCTAAATAGTCAGTTAAAAAGAAATCCAAGTTGGCAGTGCCTTTTTCAGGTATCTTATATCATTGATATCAATGTAAATTTTCACCATTGACTTTAGTGGGAGCAGAACAAAGCTCTTAATGCATGGAAAACACTTTTTCATGCTCATATAATGTGAAAATGTCTAAAGGAACTTTAGACTTTCCTTAAATTAAAAAAAAAAGTGACCTTTTGGGCTAAGACCATCTTTGAGAAACTTTGATCATAGATGAATTCTTCATAGTTATAAATGCCTTAAAATAGGATCATGTAATGTAAATTTCTGAACCAGAACTATGTGAGAATAATTATGCTAGCTGGCATTGTTTCCTTTCTTGAGACTTTTTTTTAATTCAGTTCTTAAAGAACTTTTATGGATGAAGAATCTTTGAAGGTGGAATATTAGCCTTTATTTAATGTGAAATACTTTTTATAGAGAAGCTGATCTTAGTGTCTTTATTTTCTTATCTGTAGGATGACATGCAAATTAGAGTTTTCAATTATAATACCTTGGAAAGAGTTCACATGTTCGAAGCACACTCCGATTATATTCGTTGCATTGCCGTACATCCTACTCAGCCTTTCATTCTAACTAGCAGTGGTAAGAGAGATTTTCAGTATAATTTTTCTCTCACAACTCTGTTCAGACTGTTATCTTATAAACCATGAGAAACTACATGGCATGTACTGTTTTTGCTGAAATAAGAATTCTTGAGCAAGTAGCCTACTTCTCATTTGTCATCTCAAATTATTTCTTTCCAAGCTAGTTTCATGTTTTTAATGGAATCTCAACTTTACTTAGGATTTGAACTGTAATAGGTTAAGCTCTTGTCAAAGAAGAACTGAATGTCTAGTTGCTTAATATCTGCCAGACAATAAGTTCATTTACATGCTAATGATCTGCTGTTTGGCAGATTGACATGCCATACGTGGGTTTGACATATATCAAGATTAATTTTATTTTGCTGGTTAAAACTAGAAGCATTGTAGTGTTTTCATAGTAAGATTGCAACGTGAGTGATATTGGAGTTGTCCTATTGTTTTACACTTTAAACATAACGTCCTTTCATCAGACAGAATTGTTGGCTTCATGCTGTGCTCACAACATTCAATCTAGATTCCCTAGTAAGCAAATTTAACTGTTATCTTGATCCTTTAGTATTGATGTGTAGTCCTTAGAAGTGTCTGAGATTAATTAGTGCTCTGAGCCTGACACTCATCATCTTCTATAAAGGGGGGAAAAAGTAGGCACTGGCCTGTCAGATTTTCTTTTGGAAGTTAAAGGGAAGAGCTAGTTTTCAAGATGCCTAGAAGCAAAAAGAAGAAATGCTGCATGCATTTCAGAGCCAGGGTTTAAGAGAACAAACCGAGGTGTAGTATCTCCTGAAAACAAAAGAAACAGTATAGCTGAACTGACTATATTGCAAGAACAGTGAGAAGAATAGCTGGATTACACTCTAGATCAGTGGTTCCCAAACGGGCCGGTTTGTTTACCTGCCGCATCCACAGGTTCGGCCGATCACTGCTCCAGGCCAATGGGGGCTGCGGGAAGGGCAGCCAGCACATCCGTTGGCCCACGCCGCTTCCAGCAGCTCCCATTGGCCTGGAACAGCGAACCGTGGCCACTGGGAGCTGCGATTAGCTGAACCTGCGGATGCGGCAGGTAAACAAACCAGCCCGGCCCACTAGGGGCTTTCCCTGCACAAGCGGCGGAACAAGTTTGGGAGCCACTAGATGGAATGGAGGCTTTATGCAGAGTCAAGGATCTGTGTGTAAGCAGTTTTTGCTTAATTCAGTATGTCTTAGTGTGTGCCGAATTAGGCTGTTCATCCCTTTTGTACCTTTTTGTTTTCAAAGAAGTACATAACCAATAAAGCAAGAGACTAAATCATATAGAAAACAGCAGAAAAGAGTGAGAGAAACAAAATAGGCAATCTAAGGGCTTGTCTGCGTGAACAATTCGTCTGCAGCATGCTGGGGTGTGAATCTACTCCATACTAGCCTGCCATGCACTAACTGTCCATGTGGGGACTAGATCAAAGCACAGCGGGGAACTGTTGGTGTGCTTAAGCAGGGTTGACATGGACAGTTTGTGGCAGACTAGTGAGGGATAGATTCACACCACAGCTTGCTGCAGACTAGCTGGTCACATAAACAAGCCCTAAATCCTTATACTAACAACAGAAGAAATTATCTTCAGGATTCCAGTGTTTGCTTTGATGCTTATCTTTGAAACTTGACCCTTTCCGCAACTACTCACTTTTCAGAGTTCCAGACTAGGTGCCTCCAAGATGTTTGTAGGTCACTGGAGCTGTACAGGAGCTATGGGCTATGTTGCTCACAAATTCCCTTTAGATTTCACTTTCAAAACATAAAGCAAACTGTTTAAAAACAATGGTTGGCAGTCCTGGGGGAAGTCTTGGTTATGACAGCTGATAATGTACACCCTCCTAATTGACGAGAGAGTGTGTTGAGGTTTTAATAACATTCCTTTCTCCAAAATATTAACTAGTCCCTGAAGTTAGAGGTGTTAACAAAAATACCAATATTTGAAACAGTAATTTAAAATCAGTTTCCTCTCAGTTGCTCAGCTTTCACTCTGACTTTGGCAATTTAGTGAGACATCACAAAAGTGTGTTGTTTTTTTTTAAAGTCTCTTCACACCACTGCTACCTTTTTTAGAAGAAATCTTTCAGACTTTCATTAAAAAAGTAGAATGGTACAATTCTCCAGCACCAATGTCCTCTTTAAGAGAACACTGAATGGCTCTGAAGTGGGAACCAAATGTTTAGCTGTGCTAAGCAGCCTAGACTATTACTAGGTTCTTACCTCTGGCAAGCTAGATAGTCCTCTGCATTAAACTGAAGCCTGGGTATGTCTGTCTTTGGGGCATGGGTGGGGGGGTAGGGTGGGGGGAACAAAAACCAACCCTTGCATTCCCTATAGCCATCCCCTCGCCTCTCAGGGTAAACAGTCTTCTGAGTAGAGTCCATTTTGATAGTAGCAACACTTCCCTTTAGGATGGACAGGCCTTGAAAATTGGGTTACTGAGGATTTTGTTTTAAAAAGATAGGTATATGAATATTTAAAACTAACTTGAATTTTTTTTCCAGATGACATGCTTATTAAACTCTGGGACTGGGATAAAAAATGGTCTTGTTCTCAGGTGTTTGAAGGACACACTCATTATGTTATGCAAATTGTCATAAACCCAAAGGATAATAACCAGTTTGCCAGTGCCTCTTTGGATAGGACGATTAAGGTACAGTAAATATACCTTTTAAAAACTTTATTAAATAATTACCAGACAGAATAAATACAACAATATAGCCGTACAGACAACGGAAAAATTATATTCATAAAACAAATATATGTGCAGTAATACTGTATACTATATACGAGGACATATATAAATTAGAATGACATAAGTCAAGTTTATAGTTTGTTGAACAATCATCAGAGCCTGCATAAACACTTTATATATCTGTGAAATCTCACGATTAGTTATTGTATTTGATCTTTGAAATGTGAATCACTGGCAGAAATGTATGGACTCTTGTGATTCCATTTGGATTACCAATAAGAGTTGGGAGGTGAAACTTTACTGTCAGAATCGCCCACTTTCAGAGCCCATTTTAGGGAAATGCAAGATAGCAGAGTGCCTATACTGAGAGTCTCGCTTCACTTTCCTGCAATACTGAGTTCATGGGGCCATCTGGGCACTGAGATTTCCCCATGTTCGCTTGGAACCTTCGTTATGCATTAGGACTGTAGAAAGGGCCGCCTATGCTTCAAGACTCCTTCAGCTGTTACGATTAATGGGTATGTGTGAATGGGATTTAGTAGGGTAGCGAGGAGGCAAAGTTTTCACCTAGGGACCCGATGTACCTGAAACCTGCCCTGATCCATTTAACAAACCGTCATTTAGTATTTTAGATTTGTGACTCTAAAATCCACACTAACTAAAGGATATATGTATAATTCTGACTCTAACTTCAGATTTCTGAAACAATAGTAAGCTTAGTATATACAAGGTGACATATGGTGTGTGTAAATATGATATGTACATGTGCAGATTTTTCAGTCTACATACATGCAGAGGGATTTAACATGTAAGAGAGACCATTGAAGGACAAAGCTATTTTATTGCTTTGAAATATTGGCCCAAAGTGTAATTAGATTTTTTTTTTCACTGCATTTAAGAAATCAGGATGCTGTGGTACAGACTTCTTAGTTGTATCTTTCCTGTCTCTAGAATTTTAGAATGAACTCTGAATAGTGCATTCTTATCTGGTTGTGCTGGCCCATGAGGGTAAGATCAATACTTAGGTATGGTGATCTTTTTCTTTGCAAGGTGTGGCAGCTTGGTTCTTCTTCACCCAACTTCACTTTGGAAGGCCATGAAAAGGGAGTGAACTGCATTGATTATTATAGTGGCGGAGACAAGCCTTACCTCATTTCAGGAGCAGATGATCGCCTTGTCAAGATTTGGGATTACCAGGTACAATGTATTCACCTCTTCATGAATACTTCAGTAGATTAATTTGGTTGGGCACCATCAGCAGCAAAGGCATGGAAATTGAGGAAAAGGGATGGAGGAGAAAAATATTCTGGAGTATTCATGTCTTTGAATAGAAAATAGAGAGATTCTGTGATGTATTTTCTGGAAAAACTGAACTAAAAGTAGTATGTTTAAAAATTATGAGTAACATTCTGTTTTACCAGCTGTGAAATATAGAAATCACCTTAAATCTGAATGTTAAAAGTTAACTTTGTCTTGAATAATATTGGATTATTTTCTTGTAGAGTAATGCATCCATTTTTTTTTTTAATTTTGTGACCAATCACCTTGCAATTGATTGGGTACCCACATGCTCTCTCTATCCCCTTACTGCAGGGGTTGGCAAACTTGGCCTGAGGGCCACATCTGGGTATGGAAATTGTATGGCGGGCCATGAATGCTCACAAAATTGAGAGTTGGGGTGCAGGAAGGGGTGAGGGCTCTGCCTGGGGGTACAAGCTTTGGGGTGGGGCTCGAGATGGGGGGTTGGGTTGCAGGAGGGTGCTCCGGGCTGAGACCAAGGGGTTGGGAGGTGGTTGGGGTGCAGCAGGGGGTCAGGGTGCAAGATCCAGGTGGTGCTTACCTCAGGCACCTCCCAGAAGCAGCAGCATGTCCCCTCTCTGGCTCCTACGCTGAGGCGTGGCCAAGCAGCTCTGCACGCTGCCGCGTCCACAGGTGCTGCCCCTGCAGCTCCTATTGGCCATGATTCCTGGCCAATTGGAGCTGTGGGGGCAGGAACAGCGTGTGGAGCCCCTTGGCTGTCCCTATGTGTAAGAGCCAAAGTGGGGACATGCCACTGCTTCTGGGAACCATGCAGAGTGGGGTAAGCCCCTGACCTTGCTCCAAGGCTGGAGCCCCGGAACAGGGCAAGCTCTAGACCCCACTCCCTGGTGGGAGGTCGAGGGCCAGATTAAAACGTCTGGAGAGCCGGATGCAGCCCCCGGGACGTAGTTTACCTGTCCTTGCTTTACTGTATGTCCAGAGAATAATTGTCTCCTTTTGTATCCACTTGTTCTCTCCAATCATTTTGTCTGTTTTCTTCCTCCTTGTTGCTTTCCATGTTTTTGTTCTTGCTTATGTTCCTTGTCCCATCCATCTGTGATTTCCTTCCCCCCACTAGCTAGGTATGTGTTGCTTGGGTATTGATGGGGGAGTTATCCATTCATAAGTCTGTGGCCTGAGCTGAATGCTATAGGAGCAGAGAAGAAAAGGTTGGGCCTGTGGGACAAAGATAGCACTAGGCTTGGTTTTCCCTTGTGATTCTATGCAGATCTATCTATGTTTATCTTTCAGGAATTGAAGCAAAAAGTACAGGCACTAACGAGTCTTCTATTAATATATTGAGCCATCTTGCTCTCAACAAAGTGTTTTGTAGATAGGAACCCACTTAGCTTAGGAAACAGAGAAGCAGCTATACTAATGGGAACAAGTTCATTTTTGGTGGTTGGGGTTTTGTCTTAAGACAGACTCTAGAGTATGCTGTTCTTTGAACACATTGAAGCAGAAGTAAAGGTTATAGAAAGAAGACTAAAGGCATGCTTACATAATTCTTATATTAAATTTATTTGAAGATAGTGATCTGAGAAAATTGCAGTGTTAATGTTTTGTTTTCTTGATCTTCACTCTTCTTACAGAATAAAACCTGTGTGCAAACACTGGAGGGACATGCTCAAAATGTATCCTGTGTCAGCTTCCACCCTGAGTTGCCAATCATAATCACAGGCTCAGAAGATGGTAACTTTATGTTTTCTGACACTTAATATACATGAACAGTAGGACGGGTTACATACCCTTTTGTAGGCTTGGAAGGATTAGTTTCCTTGTTTTCTTTTTTTATTTATATGGCTATAGAACTGGTTACTATTGGTTTTAATTCCCTTTGCAAGGTCCAGCTCTGCTTGGCTTTTGGCAGTTCACTTTATCCCTACACTTTCTGACCTTCAAGAGCTGGTTTTCCTTGATCCATCCCATGTAGGCTTTTTGCTTTCTCTTAATCACTGGTTTGAGATGCTTGCTCATCCAGGTTGGTCTGCAGCCCTTCCCTATGAATTTTTCCCCTTGCTTGGGATACAGGTTTCTGCAGCTTTGACTTAAAATAATTCCAATCTTCCTTCACATTCATATCCTTGAGTACTTCTTTTGGAAACCCCAAATAAAGGTGAATCTAATCCACAGGAGGGGGTGGAAGGACATGGCTAAGAGGAAGGCAGGAACTGCAAGAGTACTGCTGCTGAGACGCCTAGGGCATCTGCAAGCAGTGAGGCCCCAGTCAGTTCAACTCCATCTCACTATCTCTGCACAGATGTGAGAGCTGCCTGCCAGCTTGGAGCTCCTAATTTCTCCTCCCTGTGATCCCTCAAGCTCCACCAAGAGATTCTTCTGTGCTGATTTCCCTCCTTTGGCCTCTGTGACACTTGTGGGAGATATCAAATATCCCCCCCAAGCATCAGTGAGACTGCTGGGATTGAAAGATTAAGGTTCTATTTCACTAAAGTTTAAATTACAGGTGTTAGTTTCATATGCGGTCTTTGGATTCTTGTTGTTAAATGCCGTAATGTTTAATAGCCCTACTACTGAGAGAGAAGACTGAAATTGCATACATCTTTTTCTACAGGAACTGTCCGCATTTGGCATTCGAGCACGTACCGCTTGGAAAGTACTCTCAACTATGGCATGGAGAGGGTGTGGTGCGTGGCCAGTCTGAGAGGATCCAATAATGTGGCTTTGGGTTATGATGAGGGCAGCATTATTGTTAAGGTATCTTAATATTAAATTGGAAAGCATACATAAAAATAGTAGCCCATTGCCACAAACGTCTGTTACTAAACTATTCTTTAATACTGAGACAGCCTGGGAAGTGATTTAAAAAAATGGGCACTTCAATTTATTGGCATATTCCAAAAGAGCTGTAAGTATTTAAAGTGAATGGAATTAAATTTGAACAACTTAATGGGCCAAAGATGCTTAGTTTTTACTATCTTTATGTGCTGTTCTTATTAGCTTGGCCGTGAAGAACCTGCCATGTCTATGGATTCAAATGGAAAAATTATTTGGGCTAAACACTCAGAGGTGCAACAGGCGAACTTGAAAGCTATGGGAGATGCTGAAATTAAAGATGGAGAAAGATTGCCGCTGGCTGTAAAGGATATGGGGAGCTGCGAAATCTATCCCCAGACCATTCAGCACAACCCTAATGGACGGTAATAGGTTGTTTTTTTCTTTTGTTTTTCCATTTCAGAACAGAATTCTTGACATTTTAAAATTTACAAATATGCCATACAAGAAAAATATACCTTCCAGATGACTGATCTACTTCTAGTGATGCCCATTAGTCTCTGCACACAATTTCCACACCAACACATTCTTTTTCTCAATCTTTAGGTTTGTAGTAGTATGTGGGGATGGTGAATACATCATTTACACAGCTATGGCTCTGAGAAACAAGAGTTTTGGTTCTGCACAGGAGTTCGTATGGGCACATGATTCTTCAGAGTAAGTGTGGTTTTTATTTTGCGTTGTATTAAACAAATGTATTTCTGCTAATTTCCAGACTACCCAAACTATAAACTGGTCTGAAAGTAATAAGATGGATTGAGTAATGAGCATTCTATAGCTTGGATTAGATGAAACTTTTATATATTGAATGCACTTTTAATTTTGAAGAAATATTAAATATAGTAGCCTACATGTCTAGTACTTTATAGCAGTTCTTTATGGCTATACAATATAACATTTTGCTATCTTGTTGTCTGGATAATTGTTTTGTAATGGTGCATTTTTCTGTGTATTTAGGTATGCAATCAGGGAGAGCAACAGCGTTGTAAAGATATTTAAGAACTTCAAAGAGAAGAAGTCCTTTAAACCTGATTTTGGTGCAGAGGGTGGGTTTTATTTGTATTTCCTAAATCTGCTAGATTACAGAATTTAACTCTTTTGCTGGAAAAAATATTTGCTAGTGAAATACTAATTCCACATTTGCTATTCTTTGCAGGTATCTATGGAGGTTTCTTACTGGGTGTCAGATCTGTTAATGGCTTGGCATTTTATGACTGGGATAACACAGAACTGATACGCAGAATTGAAATTCAGCCCAAACATGTGAGTTTTGTCAGATGTCACTCTGAGTATATGTATATAACCTGTCATATCAGGGATGCATTTAGAATATACTACAGGCTTTTCTGAATTTGTTAATCTCATGAAGCTGTTAAAGATAAAAAATTAATTTTTTTATATTTTTTGTAGTAGAAAGACTCTTAGCTAGACTGTCTTCTAAACCCCTACACTGGATGTGCAAATGAACAAATATTTTGATAAAACATGTGTATCCTCCGTTCTTAGCACAGCACCTTAAAATGTAAATGCTATTTTTTGTTTTTATTTAGATTTTCTGGTCTGACTCGGGTGAGCTGGTCTGTATTGCCACAGAGGAATCATTCTTCATTCTGAAATATCTGTCTGAAAAAGTTGCAGCGGCGCAAGAAACTCATGAGGGAGTCACTGAAGATGGTATTGAAGATGCCTTTGAGGTAACTGCTGTTAAAAGTGGGAATGTAGTTAGGGCAGTGTCCAGTGAAGTCAATGGAATCTTTCCACTGACTTCAGTAGGCTTTGGATCAAGCCTTGAGTGCAGTAACAGCTGACTTTTAGTCTGTAAAAGGTTAGCGTATCATGCAGAATAATTATTACTATAGCCTTACTATAAACGTGCCCTAACATCTGTTGGAAATTCTATTTTGAGGTATTGGGAGCTAACGGAGAAAAATTTGTTTCTGGTTGAAACTTGGATTAAAAGATCTTGGCCTTATAATAAACGTAAAAATGTCTTTAAAAAAAAAAACAACAACAAAAACAAAAAAACTTGTTACCATTTTTCCACTTTAACTCCTAAAGCATTGTGTTCTAATACAGGGGTTCTCAACCTTTTTCTTTCTGAGCCCACCCTGCCCCCCAACACGGTAAAAAAATTCCACAGCCCACCTGTGCCACAACTGTTCTTCTGCATATCCAATAGATTAAAAGCCAGGGTCAGCGTTAGGTAGTAGCAAGCAGGGCAATTGCCCAGGGCCCCACACCACAGAGGACCCCATGAAGCTAAGTTGCTCTGGCTTTGACTTTCAGCCCTTGGCAGGGCTCGGACTTCAGCTTTTTGCCCTGGGCCCCAGCAAGTCTAACACCAGCCCTGCTCTTCGGTTTATTTTGGTGGATCCCCTGAAACCTGCTCGTGGGCCCTGGACCTCTGGTTGAGAACCACTGTTCTAATATACCGTATATACTTGTTCATAAGCAGAATATTATTGGTAAAAAAGTGACGCATCAGAGAGCAGGGGTCAGCTTATAAACAGGTCTACACCAAAATTTGATGATTTTTAAACTCTCGGGAATCATTGAATTGAATATCTAATACATTGTCGTTTTGTTTACCTGGAGCGTCTGCAGGCCTGGAGCCCCTCAGCTCCCTGTAGCCACGGTTCACCGTTCACTTCCCGCAGCTCCCATTGGCTGGGAAGAGTGAACTGCAGCCACAGGGAGCTGAGGGGCTCCAGGCCTGCAGACGCTCCAGGTAAACAAAACGTCCGGTCAGTGGCTTACCCTGACAGGCTGGGAGCCAAAGTTTGCCGACCCATTTATTCATGTCAATATTGCAGCCTTTTAAAGTTGCAAAGGCTTTGTTTAGTGGACTAGATTAGCTTGAAATGGACCTCATAAGTCTTGAGCCAATATGAAAATATAACGTGCAGAATTGATGGAATCTCTAATAAAATTGAAATAGCCTGTTATCCCTACAGACATGCCAATCTACAGGGCTAATAATTTGACAGTGATAAAGCAGGTAACATTCCTATATAAAGTCCTACAAAATCTATAACTACAATAATAATCTATTTTCATAGTAGTATTTAAAATGAGCCGTGAAATCAAAAGAAAAAGGTCTTATCATGCAGTGTTCAACCTTAAAGTTGTTGAATATGCAGAAGCAAACAATAATTGTGCTGCTGCTTGTGAATTCGGTTTCAGTGAGAAGTAAGTAAGAGAATGGTGGGGGGAAAAAAACCACTAAAAGACATGCCAAGAAGCAAGAAAAAATGTCCAACGAGGTGCACTTAATTTCCTGAGCTAGAGAAAGATCTCAATAATTGGGTTGTTGAATGTCGACAAATGGGTACATTGTCACTAGAAGTGGAATTCGTCTGCATGCTCTGCAAATGTCGAAAGATGACAAATACAAGTCAGTAAAGCCGTCAGTGTTTGTCGCATCAGCGGGTTGGTATACTCGCTTCATGAACTGTCATGGTCTCTGTCTTTGTCAGCAAACAAAGATATTGCAAAAGCTGCCTAGAGATCTGGAAGGAAAAATCAAATCGTTCCAAAAGTTTATTATAAAAATATTGAAAGGAATATGCATTTGAACTGTCACAAATAGGAAATATGGACGAAACACCAATGACATTCGATCTCCCGAGCAACAGAATGGTAACTGGTGTTGGTGAAAAAAAAAACAGTTTTTTAATTAAAACCACTGGCCATGAAAAAATCCATTTTACAGTGGTTTTATTATGTTTGGCAAATGGATCAAAGCTCCCTCCTGTTGTTGTTTTTAAAAGAAAAACCTTGCCTAAAACCATGAAATTTCCTGCTGGTGTCATTGTACGTGCACACGAAAAGGGATGGATGGATGAAAGTGGGACTATTGAATGGCTGGAAAAAGTGTGGAATAAGAGACCAGGAACACTTTTCAAGAAACCTTCTATGCTCGTTTGGGACATGTTCAGGGTACACAAGATGGATGAGCTGAAAAATGTGGCCAAAAATATGAAAACTACTTTGGCTGTAATACCTAGAGGCTTAACTTCAGTTCTACAACCGCTTGATGTCTGCCTGAACAAACCCTTTAAAGACAGGCTACGCAAAATATGGTCTGAATGGATGTGCTCAGGCATGGCAAAGTAACAAAAGGCGCGAATCTTATGAAGCCTGAAATCAATCTGCTCGCCCAGTGGATCAAGGATGTGTGGGTGTCCATTCCTTCAGAAATGGTAGAACAGCATTTCCTAAATGATTTTATCAGCAATACACTCGACAGGTCAGAAGATGATGCCATATTTGATAATGACACAACAGAGGCTGATGATGAGAAGGAATCTGACTCTGAAGATGACACTCCCGACATCTATGATGACAATGCAGGTGCAGCTGTGACTGAAGCAAAGTTTAATGAACTGTTTGGTGAATCAGAGACTGATTCAGACTTTGAAGGATTTTAAGACTTTTTAAAGTCTCATATTGTTCTAAGTGACTTGTTTTAAATATCCATTTACTGATTTTTAAATATTGACTGTAATTTTGAAGGTGAATACATATTTGTTCAGTTATTATAACAGGTTTTTCATTAGATTACATTAAAATAATTCTAGCAAAACTTTTGAGTGTTCGTTGTGATGCAGCTTTTAAAATATATCAGGGGTCGGCAAACTTTGGCTCCTGGCCCATCAGAGTAAGCCACTGGCGGGTCGGGATGTCCCGCAGCTCCCATTGGCTGGGAATGGCAAACAGCAGACACTGGGAGCTGAGGTGGTCCATGCCTGCAGATGCTCCAAGTAAACAAAATGTCCTGACCCGCCAGCGGCTTACTCTGATGGCCCAGGAGCCAAAGTTTTCCAACACCTGAAATATAGGGTCAGCTTATGAAAGGGTCATACAGTTTTTGCTGTTTTTACCTAACCATCTTGGGGGGTCGGCTTATAAACGAACAGGCTAATGAACGAGTATATATGGTAACTAAAATTATTATTTTCAGACATAAAACTGGGTGAAATAGTAGTGTAAATTCTCCTTCAATTTTCAAATGTTGTTGAAATTTAATTAAAGTTCAAGACTTGGTTAGTGGGCATGTGCTGAATAATGTTCTTAACAAGCACTTCAGAAGAAAATGCTGTGCCCTTGTCTAAGTAAATCAGACAGCAGTATTAACAAGGATAAAGTTTTTTGTTTTTTTTTCTAGCTATAGCATAGACATAGCTATAGCTATAGCTATAGACATAGTCCAGGTCAAAAATGGAATAATTTAATCCAGATTTTAATAATCCTCCGTGAAGGCTTTTTACTGAATATATTTGTATATGTTAAAACAAATGTGCATGTTTCCAGTTTGTATCTAGAATTCCATCTTTAACTTGCCCTGTTGTGGAGGATGGAGTGTTTAAACTCACCTGGGGGGTGGGGGGAGAGTTTTTCATGGCTGTCCCAGTCCTAATGTTTACATGTAGCTGGTGTGTTTTAGTTTTTTTAATCACCAAAATCGCTTTATTTATTTTTTGTGGCAGGTTCTTGGTGAGATTCAGGAGATTGTAAAAACAGGGTTGTGGGTTGGCGACTGTTTTATTTACACCAGTTCTGTGAACAGACTGAACTACTATGTTGGAGGAGAAATTGTCACTATTGCCCATTTGGATAGGTGAGTATCTAGTTTATATTCATCTGTCAATATATTTTGTAATGCTTATTAAAACATGTTATGAAACAGTTCAACTTGTCACTAAGTTGTTTGACTTCTAACCATATTAGTTTAATATATATTGGTGCAATATTGCACAGAATAATAAAAATTGTCTAATAGTACGTATATCATTAGTAAAACTGCAGTAAGTTTTAGAATAGTAAGTACTGTCTTGCTATCATAAAATCTACTGAATCTTCTGTTGAAAATTGTTTTTGTTATAGGACGATGTATCTATTAGGGTATATCCCCAAGGACAACAGGCTTTATCTGGGTGATAAAGAGCTAAACATCGTCAGTTACTCCTTGTTGGTTTCTGTGCTCGAGTACCAGACAGCAGTAATGAGGAGAGACTTTGGTATGGCTGACAAAGTTCTTCCTACAATTCCAAAGGAACAGAGGACCAGAGTTGCACATTTTCTTGAAAAACAGGCAAGAGAACTGTTTCTGCAACTGTAAACAGCGTAAATGTAAATTGTAATTCCAGTTTAACCTTTCAGTTTACTCAGCAGGGAATTCTCACATTACTGCATGCATAAACCAAACACTTATTTAAAAAAAAATTGTTGCTAAATATTATACATTAGTAATTAAGAATAAAGCAGTCTTTTCTGTTCTTTATACACCAGTCAATTTGGCTTGGGAAAAGGGAGATGATTTGGTGTTCAGAGTGAAATTTCAAAGATTGCTGATGAACTTGATAGACTACAATTTGACTCTTGAAAAATCTGTTTAGGGCTTCAAACAACAAGCTCTTGCAGTATCCACAGATCCTGAACATCGCTTTGAGCTTGCGCTTCAGCTTGGAGAATTAAAGATTGCATATCAGCTTGCGGTGGAAGCAGAGGTAAACCTAAGATTAATTTTAACAGAAAGTCAAGCTCATACTGCAAAACCTGCACGTCTTCGGATAAATTTAACAGAGGGCTGGGCCTTATGTAAAGGGAGGGGATCAGGATCTGGGGATGGAGATCAGATCCTGGAGCCTGCACTGCCTCTCCCATTCCCCCCGCCCTCCAGCGATCGGAGGAAACTTTCCTGGAGGTGCTCTATAGGGAATTAAGCTCTGTGAGTTGGGAGGGAGGATGTTCTGTTTGTTGTCCCTCTGGAAACCTACCTGAATACATATTGGGTCAGGATCATAACCTTACCTTCCAATTTTGTGTGCTCTTACTGGAGCTACAGTGGAGATCAGAAGGAAGGAAAACACAGCCAGGAATTGGTGCAGGGGAACAGGACTTCTGAATGGATCGGCACTGACTCCAAAGACCTGCCAGTTGCAGGTGCTGAACACCAAGACCCAAACTCCACTTCTAGTGCTCAATATAGACGATCTGGCCCATAACTAACTTTGAGGATAGTCTCGTTAATTGCTCACTTCAAGTGATCTCCTACAGTATGTGAACTACTTATGCTTAGCAGTCTGCACCAATTTTGATTGATCTTTGACACTCTGGTTATCTTTCCAAGACTTGAAGAGGAGCTTTGTGTAAGCTTAAAAGTTTTTCCCTTCCACCAACAGAAGTTCATAGAATATCCGGGTTGGAAGGGACCTCAGGAGGTCATCTAGACTTTTGCCCCAGCTCCCTAAATGGCCCCCTCAAAGATTGAACTCAAAACCCTGGGTTTAGCAGGCCAATGCTCAAACCACTGAGCTATTTCAGATAATAATAAAGTTACAATATGCTTTTATTACAAATATTTTGAAATTCCTGAACACCAGGTTTGGCAATACTCTAATGTGCCTTCTTCATCTTGCTTCCCTCCCTTTACTAAAGGGAAGATCCTACTAGTTGCCACATGAAAGTCACTGAAACTGTGTGTGTATAAAATAGTCTGTGTGATGCTACAACCGTGTTAATCTATAGCTGTTATATTGGCATCTTGTGAGGATATTTGAACTCCAACATCCTGAGTGCAGGGGAAAATACATATAAGTAAGCTACAATTATGTTATGGAGGTCATGGAATCTGTGACTTCCAGAGATCTCCATGACATTTTCTGCTTCGGCTGCGGGGCTGGAGCTGTCAACCAGCGGGGACCCCAGAGCTCTCAGCTGCCACGGGCGGCTGGGGAACTCTGCAGCTCGGAGCCTCCTGCCCCATAGCTCCCAGCTGCCACAGCGGCAGGGGCCCCTCTCCCCAGCCACTGCAGCGGTGGATGCTGGACCCTCCCACGCCCTATTTTGTCACAGTTATTTTTAGTAAAAGTCATGGACAGGTGACAGGTTTCTGTGAATTTTTTTTTTGTATTGCCTGTGACTTGACAGTGACTTATATGTAAGGCTAAGATTTTGTCACGGTTATTTTTAATAAAAATGAAGTTGGGATAGGAGACCTGAACTTGACTGAACTTAAACTCCTGCTAATCTGCAGTTTTCAAAGAAGTCTTTCTTTAAAAAAAAAAACCATAATGTGAAAAATGTGCTGTTCTTTAATTTAAAACACTTAAATATGGAAAATCTCTTACAGTCAGAACAGAAGTGGAAGCAACTTGCTGAGCTTGCCATCAGTAAATGCCAGTTCGGCTTAGCCCAGGAGTGTCTGCACCATGCACAGGACTATGGAGGTTTATTGCTATTGGCCACTGCTTCAGGAAATGCTAACATGGTGAACAAGCTAGCAGAGGGAGCAGAAAAAGATGGCAAGAACAATGTAGCTTTTATGAGCTACTTTTTGCAGGGAAAGTAAGTAGCAAACAAAGGCTTGAATTGTGTTCATGTTCACTATTTTTATAATACTCAGACTGAAGTGGACCACACCTCAAATTCCTAATCAGATGGCTGCCACAGGTATGCTACAATTGCTTATGTGGAAATAGAATATTTTCCTGTTGTTTAGCTATCCCTTATGAGATGGAAGAGAGCCAGCATCATGTGACTAACAGACCGTTCTAATTGGGAGTTGTTGCTGTAATGTAATGTAACTGGACATGCTTATTAGTGCTCGCTCGCCTGGGTACAGTGGAGGATCTATCACTTCCATTTTAGGGAGAAGTTTGATAACTGACACCCCCCCCCACACACACACCTTTTGCTTTAAAAAAATAAATAAATAAAATTGAAATTTGTTGTCATACAGGGATGGAAACCTTGATATAAACTGTTTACTCAAAAGTTTAAGATAGTGAAAGGGGGAAGGGCATCATCTCAATCAAGAATGGCAAGAGACTGGTGGCTCTACACAGTTTCCTATGCTCTGGAGCTTTCAATTGCTTTATTTTAAACAAATTCAAAAGCGCTCAGTTTTTAATGTGACAAGCTTGATATTTTGAAATTTCTTTTATTAGATGAAAAATCTTTTTGATATTTCATTACAATTCTCCTGTCTGCTAAAACTTAGTCTTACAAAGAGCTATTTTGTTTTAGTAAAAGTATGAAGACATTTGAAATTTTTGGCCTTGTCAGAACACGTCACTCAAATTCCTGTACCTCCAGAACAAGATTATACATCTTAATTCATGGTGCAGAGATGTTAGATCACACAAAATTCCTCTTCAATGAGAAAAGGAAAGATGTTTCTCATTGCAGCCAATGGCAAAACCGCTGTTGACTTCAAGTAGAACTGGGCTTTGTCTTCTGTACCAACTGAAATAATACTAAAGACACTCTAGTCTGTAAAGTTCCAATGGGTCATAAAGCATGTATATAAAATTTTTGGTTAGTGGACTGGTACCTTATTTTTGTTCTATCAACTCAGTATTACTTTGAATATAAGGTTTACCTAGTATTTTTCTTAGTCATATTCGAGAGAGACTAAAAACACAAGTTAGATCAATGCCAAATTAATCCCTGGCAGAACTCTTGGTTATGATGTTATACTAGGATTGTACTTGACCATAAAACTTTCTCAAAATGAAATTCAGGACTAAAGTTCCATGCTCCATTTTGCTTACTCTGGGGTGCCTAACAGTTACTGCAAGTGGCCTTTCAGAAAGACTGATGATCCTACATCTTTTACAATAAAATGTGGTACTTCAGGTTTGAGCAGAAAGACTTAACATTTATTTGGTTTTCATTACTTTAGCAACTTTATGATAAAGTATACATTAAATGCAATACTTTTCTGTATTTTAACAGAAAAAAATAGTATTACTGTATTGACAACTTCAATATTTAACCTTCCAGGGTTGACTGTTGTTTGGAACTCTTGATTAAAACTGGACGTTTGCCAGAAGCTGCCTTCTTAGCACGTACATATTTGCCAAGCCAAGTTTCAAGGTAACTTTTTAATGTATTTAAAGTAGAAATAGGTTCCTTTAAAAACTTTTGCTTACAGCATATCTGTTTGTTTAACAGGGTGGTAAAAATGTGGCGAGAGAATCTCTCTAAAGTCAATCAGAAAGCTGCAGAGTCTCTGGCTGATCCCACAGAGTATGAAAACCTCTTCCCTGGATTAAAAGAAGCTTTTGTTGTTGAAGACTACGTAAAGGAAACTCATACTGACTTGCGGCCTGCTAAGGAATACCCACTTGTCACTGTAAATAAAATATTTTGTTTTCATTTACATAAATGATTCCATACGTGGAGCTGATTTTAATTTTTTACTGCTAGATCTTTCATGTAAGAGTATTTTTCTCTCTGCTGTTTTGTTAGCCAAATGAAGAAAGAAATTTACTGGAAGAAGCAAAAGGTTTCAAACCTTCAGGAGTAGTAGTATCCCAGGTCAGTGATACAACTGTATATTAAAGTTTCAGGATGAGGAGGATTTGGTATTGTGCACTATAGCAGCTGCTCTGGGGACACTACACCCACCTTTAATGGATAAATTATTGCTCTAGTTTGCTTTTGTTACTACTTCAGGTCACTTTTCTCTTGCCCCATCAAAATATATTTTCACAAGTTTTATTGACCTCTTGAGCTATTACTGACAGACTGTTCCACTAGCATAAGTTGCTGTACTTCAATTGGGGCACTAAAAATAAGTACATGACATCAAAAACAAACAAAGTTTGGTATTGTGAGCTAAATGACGGTTCTTTGGTTTCTGAAAGATTGAGAGAAATTCTTAGTGGTACATCTTGTATGGTTGCTACATCTGAGTAATAGCTTGTTACTGTGAGTACAAGTGCAAATATCTAGTAAATTTCAGCAGGATGAATCACTCAGCGCTAGGTCTTCCTTTGTGGTACTGTTTCCAACAGTCTGAAACTTAAGTGGTCTAAAGTGATAAAAACAACACATTTTTAAATCAAATAACTAGATAACTTAACCTCTTTAATAGCCAGTGTACTACTATAAAATGCCCCAAATTGCCAGATGGGGAAATCTGTTTCCATTTCTCCTGCAATAATTGGAAGGCCTGCCTTTTAAGCAGGTACTACCTTTTGAGAGCTTTAAACCACACAACCAACTAACTAACCAACCAACCCTGTCCCTGAACTCTTAAGAAGAAAGAAAATGCTGATCTAGTCCTGCTTTGTGTTCCTCAGACTTAAACCATTAAATGTTCTCCTTCTAAGCATTCTGTAGAAGGCCCAGGGAGTAAATTGAACCTGCTCCTATGGCACATTCTTTATCTTTAATCCCCTTCATTTTACTTTAAAAATCACCAGTTTTACAAAGTTTTTTTTATTTTCACCCTACTTTTATATCATTCAAAGATATAAAAACTTGTTTTATTAGGAAAATACAATACATTGCACAATATATGTATGATACATTAATCTGTGTATATGCAAAGCTGCCTGTTGAAGTAAGGTTGTGTTAGTCTAGAAGATACACATAATAAACAAACTAGCACAAGTGCATGTGAATCTGAATGTACTGATGAATCTCATGCCCACCATTTCAAGTGGTTAGCTAATACTTCAAAGATAATCCATTTTAGTGTCAAATAACTCCATCTACAACAGTAAACTGTTTAATCCCCAAATAAAACTATTTGAATAGAGATGTATTGTTTTCTTAAACTCAGAGGTGGCATTGTTTTGAGTTCTATTTCAGTTTTGCAGCAAACCACATTGAATTCTGTTCAGAGCATTATTCTATTGAATACTTTTTTCCATCCTGCTGTCCACCAAAATAAATCTTGATGTTTACCTAGAAAAATTAATAGATTTGTACACTGATTTTCAGCTGTTTTTGTTGTAAACACTGAAAGTCCCAGGAAAAATAAAAACCAAAAACAAAGGGCCCTATTTATCTTTTACCATGGTAAACCCTAAAAAACTCACTTTGAAAATATAAATTGAGAACAAAATTCCAAAGTGAACTGAATTTCTTAAATTGAAAATATGAGAAGCTTCCATGCTGGTGTTGTGTAAGAAGTTGCATTATTTTGTGGTCTCAGTTGTAAGTGACTTCCACTGTAACAAGAGAAACCTAAAATCAAATGTCAGCAACTGGAAAGTGCTGTTCAAAAGCTACTTAGGGAAACCTTAGACTTTAAGTGGAAAAAACAAACCCTTGCAAGAAAGTATGATTTGCTAGCATCTTGAATTCAGACTTTTAGGAAGAGCTTTAAATTATAAAAAGACTTGTGACTATGAAATCTCATTTTCATCTCATAAGGAATCTGAAGAGGAAGAACTAGTCCCATCTCCTAAACCAGTAGTGGCTCCTCCAGTTCCAGGAAACTCTGATCCTCTCCCAATGACAAAAGATGAAAAGGTATACTTCAGTTTCAAAAGTATAGCTCTGAGATGGGAAGGAAAGCTAATCTGAAACTTACAAATTTTGATATTTTATAATCTCCAAGGTGAAAAGGTGATACATAGATTAGCATATCTAGACTACTGTACTGTAAAGTTTCACTTTATTTTGTGAGGATACTAACTTAACACTAGTCAGTGTTGAAGTTTGCAAAATACCCAGCTACGAAAGGGGTGTATGTCCTCAGTCAAAACTAGGTCCCACTTAGTCCAGCAGCTGGCCTTTGCTTATTTATATGACCAGAGGCCAGTTCCATATGAAACAGCTGCACATGCAGTAGTGGAGTATGTTTAACAGAAGGTATCTACTCCAAGTAGCAAAGCAGTTTCTATTTGTAGTTTTAAATTGCAGCAGTATTTGTAGCTAGGTGTAAAGAGCTGCATCAAAGTTTGTTTGCAAACATAACCTACTAAAGGATTTACAACATACAACTATAGTAGAATTTCTTTCTTCCTGGCACCTAACCCTAAATGCTTTCCTTCTCTTAGGCACTACTAGACTTGGATGATGATTTGGATAACTTGGATCTGGAGGATATTGATACTACAGATATCAATCTGGATGAAGAGATCTTGGATGACTGAACTTGATTTTTATTTGTGACCAAATCCTTTCATTCATAATTGTTACACTGAGAGGAATTACATTTATATGGACTACAGCGATTGGAAACTAGCTTGATTTTTACGCTGAAGCTGGACAACATCGGTATAGTATGCCTATCAGTTGCACAACAGAGAATTTTCAGATTCCAACATTTTGAAATTCATTTAGTGTAGCAACTAAGCAGCTCTCCCTAAGCTGTCACATTTATCAAGAGAAACTCAAAATAAAGTGTTTTAAAGAGACACTTAAGAATTCCACTTGTATTCTTGCTTACCCCCATTCTAGGGAAGAATGCTTATAGTGAAAATTATATTGAGGTAGTAATGCAACTGTGACCTACAGTCTGAGTGGAGTGAAAGGCAAGAAAGCCAGGATACCATTTCCTTGTCTTGCAGTTTAGCCTACATCTGTGTGTACAACATGCTACTTTTTCAGGGGACCTGATCATCTATAACTACAGCACAAATACTCCTAAAATTTAGGACATGTATCTTCAGATGGGCACCTACAGTGTTAGACGGCAGTAGCACACTTTCTAAAGTGACAGATATCTGGTAAAACTGGATTAGTTACCCCAGCTGCCTTAAGTGACTTAATAGTCTAACCATGGCCAGTCAACTGCCTCTGAAAGTTTAGTTGAATAAACTTTGTCAACTTAGAGGTCACATGTAGCTTCACTGCATTAAGACTTAGATATAAGGGGCTGACACCTAATTCAAGTCAGTCATCTACCACCCCACTCTTTAAATTAACCTGTGCAAAGAATTAAAACTGCTGTACTAGTGCTCATCTTGTCTTGAAATAAATTAACTTGAACACAAGTTTAACACCAAGTTGCATGCAGAAGTGTCCCTTTTCAACTATATCAAGGCATTGCATAGTAGTCATCCTCTCTTACTTAGTGACTGCATTCACCTCTTCCAGTTGTGGTCTGGTGCTTCCCTAAAGGCCAGTTTTTCAAGTGTAAAAACAAACTGTTTTAGTACTGACCTGTTTAGCAAGAGTGACATCTTCTAGTTTTCTAGCTGCAGAATTCTTGTAAAGGAACTAATTTGCATTACTCTACTGATTCCTTGGTAGCTACAGTTTGCTATTTTATGAAGAGTCCGAACCACATACCTCAGTCACTTGTGTTTATTTTAGAGTTCTATACAGCATTAACATTTTGTACTTCTCAGATGTTAACATGATGGAATGCTTGAACGTTAACACTTGATTAAATAAGCCCTTTTTATTTCACAAAGCTGCTGAACTAGCCAGTGTTTCTTGATAAGCCTGAAGAGCCAGCTCTATATATCCTACCTTCTTTGATTCTGTTTTCATGAACACCTGTTAAAGACAACAGCTATTAAAATGATGACAGGGTACAATTTCTGATGTACAGAATGACACTATTCCTTGTGGCGTCTCAGCATAACAATTTTAACAAAGTAAGTGGTAAGTCGGGTGTAGTGATTTCTTATACATACCTGCTAAATGTTTATACACTCATATTTGATAGTTAAAGAGTTCCTTAAAGAACCGCGAGGCTTTGTGGTTAGCTATAAAGAAAGCAGGTATCAATGTGAACCTCATCTTTCCATTATTATATCCAAAGCAGAAAAGTGTACTATACCTTGATTAAATCTACTCCATAAACTTCCTCTTCTTTCGCTTCTTTTGCTGATTGACAGTCAGGATGGAGCATATGATAGAGGTTGATTAAGCATGTAGCATCATCTATTCTAAAAACAAGTTAAGACTCAGTTCTCAGTTCTTTTTTTGAAATACCCTAGCATTTTGTTAGTACAAGTGTGTGAAAGTATGCAGATACACCAGCCCATAATTAAGATCCAAGCAAAAATTTGCATACATCTCCACAGTCTAAGTGAGCTTCTATATCAGTGGTGTCACATTGTTATATGCAGAATAAGAATGCTAAGGGATGCTGACAGTGCAGAGAAGCTGACCTATGCTATGTCTTGTTTAAGGCTTGTGCTATTAGTCCCTCCCTAGCATGTTTCAAAATACACAATGGCTCTATTCTGCCAAAAAAGGGGAATATTTATCTTAGCAATTTTACACTCCAGGATTGGCGAACAATCCAGCCAGTTTCCAGAGCTCTCTGATCTGTTAGTTTCCCTACTAAAAATAACATTGACTCACATCTCCCAAAATTTAACTCAAAAGCAAATGAGAATCATGTTATGTACATTTAGGACTAATCACCTCACAGAAAAGCAGAAAGCGAAGACAGTTTTTTAGTAACTGGAGTTCTTCAAATAGATTCCCTTTAAATATTTTCCAGTCCTACATAATTGATTTTAAGCCCCTCACACTACTGAATTTAAAAAAAAAAAGTCATTTTTCCCCAAGATGAATTTCAGTCAACATGGTAGCCACTATCACAAGAATCCCATTTAAAACTAGGATTTTATAGGGTACAAAACATACTTGATTTTAATAGACAAGTGAAACAGTAGGAACTGGAGAGTATCAGTCATGATATGTGTCATCTATTTAAGAACATGTGGTTCTTATCCTTGGTCTTGCACCAACAACATTTCCATCAAGATTGGTTTGGAGCTTTTAAAGATTGATTTGTAAATTTAAAAAGTGTATTATTAGCTACCTAAAACCCATATGGTAGTCTCAGCTAGTGGTAGCTGAAACTGCTCTGCTGGAATAATTTTTTTTCCCAAGTGTTCAAGAAAGTGGCTGGGATGAGACATGTTTAGTGCAGGTGCTCTTACACAAGTAAAGTACCTCACTAAGGCCCTGGAAACTCCAGGGCAAAAACCACCAACTGCCCAAAAAGTCAGTAATTTCCCCAATTTGAGTATGTATACAATAAGGACTAATGACAGTAACTCCTCACTTAAAGTCATCCTGGTTACTGTAATTTCATTGCTGATCAATGAGCAAACATGCTCCCTTATAACCTTTGGCAGCCAGCTGCTTTGTCCACTGCTTGCAGAAAGAGCAGCCTGTTGGAGCTAGCTGGTAGAGGCTTGGATCCGGGGGACCGGCAGCCGCCCAGCAGCCTATCAATTGCTGACAGTTCAGCTGTCCCTCCACTGCCATAACATGTGCTGCTCCTGTCCTCTACCTTGGAGCTGCTCCCAGGAGCCTCCTGCTTACTGTGCAGGGAGGGGAGGAAGAGAGGGGCTAATGTCAGGGTGTCCCCCTGCCTCACGCTTACCCCATCTCCATAGGCTGGAGGAAGCTTGCTGGCAGCAACTGCTGTCTTAACTTGCTGATCTACTTAAAAAGGCAAATGTACTTAGAGTGGGGTCAGCACACTTAAAAGGGCAATGCACATTTCTCTCACACAGGGTGTGCGTGTCTGTCTGCCATGCTGTCTCCCCTCCCTCCATTTGTGCTGCCTTGTAGAGTCTGAGGCTATATTAACAAGGTGTTAACCCTTTATACTGAGTCATTTGGTGAAAAAAATTTCCCTGGAACCTAACCCCTCCCCCCACCATTTACATTATTTTTATGGGGAAATTGGATTTGCTTAACATTTTGCATAAAGTCACATTTTTCAGGAACATAACTACAACATTAAGCGAGGAGTTACTGTACTTCATTTTCACCCTGTCCTCCTAAAGTATAAGGCCATTCCTAAAATCCCACTTAATCATGAAGTGATCAGTTTACAAAATATACATGTAATTTAAGATTGAGTCTTAACTCTCCACTGACTTAAAATGTGCCAATGGTTATAAAAAAATAGTTTAAGTTAAATTCTGCAGGAACTAAGAGGTACAGGTCAGTATTTGCTCAATACAACCCATAACTTTTTTGCATGTATATCCATTCGCATAAACCAAAAATCAGAGCAAAAATATTTTGCTATAGGTATTTTCATGACTATTTGAAATCAGATTTGATTTTAACTGTTTTTATGCTAGGGAAACAAAGCAAAGCTAGTGTCCAAACAGCACTTACAAATTTCTCTGGATCATATCGATTAATAAGCCATCTGTCTTCTTCCTATTTACCAGATACCACACCATTCCTCCAAAGTGTCTTGTTGAACGTAGAAGATCATATTTGGCATGTTTATCAATGTCCTCATATGTCTGATGATGAACCTACCCAGAATGAGATTTTAGTTTACAATCCTGATAATCTCCAAATCTTGCTAAACTGCCAGAAGAGTTACAAAGATTTACCTTTGCAACACCTGCAAAGGTCTGGAATAGTGCTGACAGCACACAGGTGGCCTCAAAGCAATGTCAAACCTAGGTTATTGTATGTAAAAATCTTAATTTTAGACAACAGCACATCACATTGGGATATCCTAATTCTAGGGGGTAAATTAGAGGGAAATACAGTCACAGCTAACACTTTCATTATTGTGGGAAAATGTTAGTTTGAAGCCTTCAGTCTACTCCTTAGCTATGCTCAAGTGACAGGATCTACGTGCTAAGCTTTAAGGAGGAAAAAAGAAAGCAGGAAGGAAGCAGAAGATGTATGCTTGTCATATATCCATGCAAGGAACCAGCAGAGCACCTGCAGTCTCAGACCTCAAAGCTTCAATAGATGCTGTGAGGTAAAATGTGTCAGTTTATGAAAAAAAAAAATTTTCAGAAGTCAAATTTGCCTTTTTCAACAATATCTACTTAAGCTTTTTCACACTATATCCCAGTTTGAACAATAAAAACAGACAATTGCTCTTTGGTTTGTAAATCAGTTTCACATTCAAGTTCTGACATAGCAGGAAGCTTCAATGTTTGGGTTTTGGGAATGGTTTAACGTGGATTTCAAGGAACTACTGTAATAAAATGCTATTCAGCATAAGTAAGGGTGTCAATCAGGCTCAAAATAACTGATCTTATGGTAGAGTATAGGAAAGGTTATTAAGAAAAATTTAAGAAGGGAAACACTCTGCTAAATATGGAACTATGTTTTCATACGTTTTCAATTAACACTAAGAAGTTTTACAACTACATCGTGCACTTGAATTAAGAATACAGGTTCCAAGAGTTAAACAAAATGGATAGGTAGGACATTAAATTCTTCTTTATTCCAACTGGGAGTTACTGAGCACTTGGCAATTTTGAAGATCAGGCCACCGGCATGGCTTAAAGTTAGGAATTAATCTTTATAAATCTTAGCTTGTATCCCTAAATAATTTCAAGTAGTTAGTACTAACAAAAGTACCATTTACTTTTTTCACTTGGAATCTTAAGGTCAATTTGTGTCTGCTCTAGTCAAATTTTGTAAACATAAGATAACTCTACTCATTTGAGTAGTCTTACTGAAGTCAATGGGACTACCTATACAAGTAAAATTACACACATGCCTAACCGTATGCAGGAGAATATTTCTTAATGTATAAAATTAAAAACATTCATATTTCAAAGCTTATATTTTTGCTCGTTCATTGCTCACTATGGTTAAGTGACACTAATTTATACTTTCCCAGAAAATTTGTGTCTCATCACTATAAGAAGTTAAGAGATTTTTAGTTTGCTTAATTTGTGTAATTGACAACACTGTACATAATCTGTTTGTGTGGGTCTTTCACATAGCCACAATGGAGAGAAAAATATTGACAAAGAGCCTATAGCTGGGGTAAGTGTAGTATCTGAAGCCATTTTTAACAAATTACATTCATTAGATATCAAGTTGGTAGTGTCCCTTTAACTTACCAGAATTTTGTACATATTATACAATTTTGTGTTCACTAAAGTTGAATTTGTTTTGAAATGGTAAACATCTTGTATAGCAATGTTACAAAAGGAACAGTTGCATAGATAATTTATGAAGTGAAAAATATAGAATCAGAGTTAGATACAATTGGTCAGTGATTTTTTTTGTTTTCATAACATGCTGGTCTCATAGAAAAACACATATTAAAAGAGCCTTACATACATTTTCACTAAATTTCCAGCTGCATTTCTTTTTAATCTATGCAGCTATTAAAAGGCAATATGATTTTTCAATAGCTATGGTCCACAGAGAATTCATACTCTCATACAAATGAAAACCTACAAGTTGTCATTGGCATTAGCCTTCCTATTAGAAATAATAAAATGGACTTACTCTGATATAGTTAGCTGAATCTGGCTCAAACTGTGCAATACACAGGTTAAGTACATCTTCATGACGGTCCTCACGAAACACAGTCTAAAATAATAGTTGTAATTCAGGAATAAATTTTATATTACCCCTTATTCTAAAATGAAGAAATTAAACAGCCAGTACGTTTCTATTTTAGGTAATGATACCTCTCAGGAAATGTCAACAAGGTACAAGGCCAAGAATGACAAGCCACCTGAGTGCAATAATTGCCCTTAGATTCCCTACTGCAGTAATTAAATGAAATATATAAAAGTAAAGAAAAACAATTTATTTGCCAGAAGCCACATTGCATTTTCAGCTTCAGGTCAGGCATGTAGTCTTATCAGTACACACAGTAGTTAACTGTGGACCTGTAACAGACAACTCATTCCATCTGATTCATCTGCATAAAATTTGTTTGTTCCTGACTACCAGACCTGTAAATTTATGAAAGTGAGCTATGCTGATAAGTATCTTTATACAAGACTAACCGCATGCACGCTACAGGTTTCTAAACCAGTATCACTGAACTGGTACAAAAAACAGGCCTTTGCAACACAGTTTTAAACTTTCGTTTCAGTATCACACTATACCAAAAGAGCAGCACTAGTGATGAATCTCCACAAAGCCAAAAACATAATTACCTTAAGGTTTTCATCCTTGAATATTGGTGGTGGAACAAGTTTGCGTCCCTCTCTCGAGAAGTACACTTGAATCATCCTGTCCCGTTCTTCCCAGGTAGCCTTACGTAACACACCACTTGGTTCTCTAACTACAATGAAACGCTCCTGAAATCAAGGGGGAAATTTCTTTCTTTTTTTTTTTTTTTGCACATTTTATCACCATATTTTTCTTAATTTTTCCCTTAGTATTCAGAGGCGAGGTGGGGGAAATCTGGCTGGGAAAAATCCTCCTGCACAGCAGCTCAGGATAAGCAGAAATGCTAGAAAAAGGCTTTCCACAACTGTAAACTTGTCCAATGTCATTCATATTTATGCTTGTTAGTCATGTTCTTGAGATGGAAAAAACTAGCTACAAGGAAATTCACTGAACACTTACTGAATAATTGCAAATATCTGGCTTTCTTCTGAACACCCAAAAATGAAATCTCACTCCCCTCCTTTCCTTTCAAGAGAAATTCCTGTATTACAGCATCAGAACGTAATTTTTAGTTCTGTTGGCAATAAATGTTTCCTCGTAATTTTATACTGTACTTACCTGAGGTTGAACTGCGATAACATTTTATTGAAACCCAAGACTGTTCCTTTGAAGTTACAAGTAAAAATAAAGTAAATAGTCAAGAAGCTCTTTTGCAGAATATACTAGTAAGTTACTCACACGATGTGGAGTGCTGTAAGTTATATCAGTAAACACGTATTTGACAGTTTCAGTTCCTTCCAGGATCCTGTCTTCTGCTAATACATCATCAATTGGCTCTCGCTCACTCAGAACAGGAGGCATTTTTAATAGTTCTTTAGCTTCCTCGATGGCTTTTCTTGTGGCCTAAAAAAAGAAAATGCAGTAACTTTACAATGAAATATCACACTGTGTTGGAGAGTCATTCAGCACCGGGAAGAACATGTTTAAAAAATAAACGTCCCTCAACTTTTACTACACTGAAATGTATTCCGGAGAGAGACACAGGCTGGCTAAAATACTATGCAGGCAATTCTTAAATAAATAATATACCACCTGACTTAAAAACACTGCTTTGTCAGACTCTTGAGTGCTTCTCCTGACAGAAGACCAGAAATTGGGAAAGGTGGACAATAGATTTGAAGAGAATAAGGAAGGTGTTGAAGTCACCTAATTTATTTCTGCTAAGTCCCTAGATAGATTTCTAACCAAGCTGCATTATAACATCACCACATGCTTAGGAGAGACCCAGGATTGTGGTAGTAACAAAACTGGCTTAAGTTAGGAATCTCAACCATCCAGAGGTTCAGCCAGGCAACAGAGAAGACACTGTGGACAAAAAACTTCCAGGATTTTAGGTAGTTTGGACATGAAACAAACATACATAGAAAACACACACACACACACACACAGAGAGCATCAAAGAAAAAAAAAAGATGTTTAATTTAAAAAATCATCATTCTAGAGGGACAGAACTATATGCAGTTTACTTCCTTCCATATGTAATAAACCAAAGAGAAAAGGAGAGAGAGAGACTTCAAGGCAAAATATCTTCTGAGATACTTAAAAGGACATCACTACATTGAAATCTTGTCAATTAAAAACGTTAAAAGCATTTTTGGTTCTACAATATATCTGTGCCCAAGTTGCCGTGCCTTTTTTCTGTTAGTTTACTATAGGTTTCATTTTCCTTTTCAAAAAAATGTATTTCACCCTGCAGTTATGCTGAATCTCAACTTTTGCACAGGCCTTAATGATTGTGAAGTCATCAACCTACTACAGCCTTTTACTAAACAAAGACAGACTGCTAAGGACATAACTGGTAAGAACAAAGAAATTAGGAGTTTGACTCACACATGTTTGCTTAGATTTGGTACTGAATTTTAGAGACATTAAACAGATTAAAAAATATGTTTTAAAATTGTGTTTTTCTGGTAACATTTCCCATTAATCTTTTGAAAAGTGTATGCCTACTGACATTCAACTCCCCACACAGAAGAAAGTAATCAAAGAAATAGACCATAACTTAGAGTACCAGTAAAATATATATTATTTATAAAATGGGATAGAATAGTGTAGAAGTGGACAGAATTTCAAATATATTTTAGGTAATGTTTAATATAGGTCTGTCAGTATGACAGCTGTGTTTGTTAAAGTATACAAGAGCTTTAGCTGTTGTAAACCTTTTGATTAAACAAATATATCTTTTTTAAAAAAATGGCATCATACCTCTGCTAGTTGTTTTTCTGTCATTAACTTGTAAGTGGGTGGCTTAAGCTCCTGTTTAATGGGTCTAAAAACCTTCTGTAAATCCAACCCTGTCATCTTAGAGAGTAAACTCTGAACCAGTTCATCCATAAAACAAGGCTTTGTGACATCTGACTCTTTTTTGTCTGAAAGAGATTGATAAAAATTAGATTTTCTTCTTTTGCTTAGACTAACATCCAATAGAGACAAAGATCTGAATACCAGACCTGTGTAGTTTAGGCATATGCCAGCCAAGAATGAAACAGATCAAGAAGTGAAGTGTGCAAGTGACAAGTTCCTTCAGTACTTTCAAAATTCAAGGCATTAGTCTAGAGGGTAAAACTCCAAAACATACTGACTGTTCGCAAGTTAGGCAGTGCTCAGGAAAGAATCACTTTGGAGCATTTTCAGGTCTAAAACAGACTGAGTTTGTGTTTATCCTGTCCCACCCGAGATCTCCAAGCATTCAGAAGATGAAGGGGTGCATAGGCGCTGGAACTAGTACTGCCACACCCCCGGGGCTTGAAGTGGTTTCCATCATGTATAGGGTTTAGTTTGGTTCAGTGGCTCTCAGCACCCCACTACACAAATTGTTCCAGCACCCTCGACCAGGTGGCACAGCTCTGTCACTGGAGGCTCTCCACGGCTTTCCAGTCAGCCTGCACTAGCGAGCCAGGGCTTTCCCACCCTGGACGGGGAGCGGGCGCGCAGCGGTCAGGGACGAGGTCCAAGGGCCCAAGCGGACGCGGACGGAGGCGAGGTCCGGCTCGTAGCACAGCCCGCAGCCCTCACCCCGGCGCAGGATGCGGGGCTGCGCCACCACACCCACCCGCTTCCCGCCTCGCTCCGTGTCCCTCCCTCAGGCCAGGGGCTCGCGGCGCGCCCGGGAACCTACCGGCCTCCGAGCCCGCGTCCTGGCCGTACCCGCGGCTCCACAACAGGGCTCGCCCTGGGCGCTGCAGCGCGAGGGGAGCTGCCGCGCGGCGCCACAGGCTCCGCCACCAGGGCGCTCCGAGACCCGCCATGCCGGTGCGCTACTCAGTCCGCCACGCCCCCACAAAGCGGCTTCCGGGTGAGCGCGCTAGGCACACTGGGACGTGTAGTCCCTGGGCCACACGGCCGGTACTAGGCCTCAAGGCGATGGCGGGAGGGGAAGAGCCTGAGAGGGGGCGGGTCAGTGTCTGCCATGGGAGACTGCCAGAGGCGGAGCCAGTGAGAATATTAATATTCATTGAGGTCAGTTTCCTAAAGCCAGATAGGAAGCCTAGAGAGGGTGGAGGCAGGCGTAGAGATGCCCTAGAAATGCAGCGTTTGGGAGGAGCGGGAACCTCTGGATTGGAACAAAGTCGAATATTTTGAAGTTTCCTGAGGGAAAAGAAAAAGTGGATTCCAGGTCAGAGCAATGGCTGAAATGCAATAGACAGATAATTCAGACACAACAAATACATAATGACAGGTTTCAGAGTAGCAGCCGTGTTAGTCTGTATCCGCAAAAAAAACAGGAGTACTTGTGGCACCTTAAAGACTAACAAATTTATTGTAGCATGAGCTTTCGTGAGCTAAAGCTCACTTCTTCGGATGCATAGAATGGAACACACAGACAGGAGATATTTATACATACAGAGAACATGAAAAGGTGGAAGTATGCATACCAACAGGCAGAGTCTAATCAATTGAGATGAGCTATCATTAGCAGGAGGAAAAAAAACTTTTTGAAGTGATAATTAAGATGGCCCATAGAAGGTGTGAGGAGAACTTAACATAGGGAAATAGATTCAATTGGTGTAATGACCCAACCATTCCCAGTCTTTATTTAGACCACAGTTAATGGTATCTAGTTTGCATATTAATTCAAGTTCAGCAGTCTCTCTTTGGAGTCTGTTTTTGAAGTTTTTTTGTTGCAAAATTGCCACCTTCAAGTCTGTCACTGAGTGGTTAGGAAGGTTGAAGTGTTCTCCCACTGGTTTTTGAATGTTATGATTCCTGATGTCAGATTTGTGTCCATTTATTCTTTTGCGTAGAGACTGTCCGGTTTGGCCAATGTACATGGCAGAGGGGCATTGCTGGCACATGATGGCGCCACTATGGATGTGGAAGCCCTCTACACTAACATTCCACACGAAGATGGACTACAAGCCATCAGGAACAGTATCCCCGATAATATCACGGCTAACCTGGTGGCTGAACTTTGTGACTTTGTCCTCACCCACAACTATTTCACATTTGGGGACAATATATATCTTCAAGTCAGTGGCACTGCTATGGGTACCCGCATGGCCCCTCAGTATGCCAACATCTTTATGGCTGACTTAGAACAACGCTTCCTTAACTCTCGTTCCCTAACACCCCTACTCTACTTGCGCTACATTGATGACATCTTCATCATCTGGACTCATGGAAAAGAAGCCCTCGAGGAATTCCACCGAGATTTTAACAATTTCCATCCCACCATCAACCTCAGCCTAGACCAATCCACACAAGCGGTCCATTTCCTAGACACTACTGTGCTAATAAACGATGGTCACATAAATACCACCCTATACCGGAAACCCACTGACCGCTATACTTACTTACATGCCTCCAGCTTCCATCCCGGACACACCACACGATCCATTGTCTACAGCCAAGCTCTAAGATACAACCGTATTTGCTCCAATCCCTCGGACAGAGATAAACACCTACAAGATCTCTATCAAGCATTCTTAAACCTACAATACCCACCTGCTGAAGTGAAAAAACAGATTGACAGAGCCAGAAGAGTACCCAGAAGCCACCTACTACAGGACAGGCCTAAAAAAGAAAATAACAGAACACCACTAGCCATCACCTACAGCCCCCAACTAAAACCTCTCCAGCGCATCATCAAAGATTTACAACCTATCCTTAAAGATGATCCCTCACTCTCACAGATCTTGGGAGACAGGCCAGTCCTTGCTTATAGACAGCCTCCCAACCTGAAGCAAATACTCACCAGCAACCGCACACCATACAACATAAACACTAACCCAGGAACCTATCCTTGCAATAAAGCCCGATGCCAGCTCTGTCCACATATCCATTCAAGTGACACCATCACAGGACCTAATCACATCAGACAGACCATCAGGGGCTCGTACACCTGCACATCTACCAACGTGATATATGCCATCATGTGCCAGCAATGCCCCTCTGCCATGTACATTGGCCAAACCGGACAGTCTCTACGCAAAAGAATAAATGGACACAAATCTGACATCAGGAATCATAACATTCAAAAACCAGTGGGAGAACACTTCAACCTTCCTAACCACTCAGTGACAGACTTGAAGGTGGCAATTTTGCAACAAAAAAACTTCAAAAACAGACTCCAAAGAGAGACTGCTGAACTTGAATTAATATGCAAACTAGATACCATTAACTGTGGTCTAAATAAAGACTGGGAATGGTTGGGTCATTACACCAATTGAATCTATTTCCCTATGTTAAGTTCTCCTCACACCTTCTATGGGCCATCTTAATTATCACTTCAAAAAGTTTTTTTTCCTCCTGCTAATGATAGCTCATCTCAATTGATTAGACTCTGCCTGTTGGTATGCATACTTCCACCTTTTCATGTTCTCTGTATGTATAAATATCTCCTGTCTGTGTGTTCCATTCTATGCATCCGAAGAAGTGAGCTTTAGCTCACGAAAGCTCATGCTACAATAAATTTGTTAGTCTTTAAGGTGCCACAAGTACTCCTGTTTTTTTTAACAAATACATAGATTTCTAAATGAAAAGCCATTTTGAAATGAAAAAATCAAAACATGCCCTTTCGAGACAGTCGACTCTTATTGCAACTCTTATTTTTTAAACTTTATTATAAAAAAAAAATTATTAAACAGACACATTCCCATGGAGTGTTTTCATTTTGATGAATTGATGTTGTGCAATGGACAAATGTTTTGTCAGAAAATTTTCAACCCGCTCTAAGCAGTAGTTTACTTCTGTCTGCTATGGTCAGTCGTTAGGCTGATCACTGCTGGTTGTTTCTCCCCCTACTTCTCTCTGCAGTTTTGGGAGCTGGGTCTTCTATATAAACTAGTATCAAAAGTAAGTTTGTAAAATATATTTTCTGAAAACACTCAAAAAGCCCCCAATCCTTTGGGGGGATTGTGGGCACTAGCCAGAAAGGGGTTAATGAGAAAGTGTGGGCTCAATCAGATCTGCTCTGCTATAACCTGTGAGAGATGATAAGCCTGGAAAGAGGGGACTGAAAGCAGGAAAGCTCTGTACAGTGATGGTTGGTTTATAAAAGGAATGAACCTTTTGTGTGGTTCCACTCGAAAGAAAGCCTAGCTAGGTCTCAGTAGCCATCCAGAAACTACCTGAAAGAAAGCCTGGCTGGGGCCAGGATCTTTCTAACTGCTTTTAGATTCCAGGATCTTCTGGGGGTTGGGGACTGGTAGATAGGCCTGGTACAGGACTTTTATGCTTACTTTGTTCTCTGTTACTAGTCTGTTTTTCCTCTGGGATCTATGGAGATATGAACCTGGGACAGGGCTATGGGAAAAACCTAGAGACAGACTAAAGAGGTAGCCCCAGAGGGCTTGATTAGACAGATCTTAGCTGCTTGCTACAGGGTCCCTGGGCTGAAAGCTAGAGTAAAGGAAGGGTTTGGGTTCCCCCACAAGTGCCCCGAGGAAGGTAGCCCAAAGATCCTTTTGCAGGTCTAGGCTCAGGCTGAAGACTTAATGTGAGACTGGTGGATTCTTGTTCCATAGAACTCTGTTACCCCTGAAGGGGTGGGACTGTACGTGAACTAGCTGGGGGACTGAATCACAAGAAGTAGTACACCGCTGCAGCAACTGTTTGCAGGGTGTGCTGGAAAAGAAGACCCTGCTATGCCATTCTGGGTTGTGTTGGCTGGTGAGTGACACTTGTATCTGTAATAATGTCATACTTACAGAAACTTGTTTGTGGCAGAGCCTGTGGACTCATCAGATGCAGAAAAAGTAACTAAAATGTACATGTTATTTTCACTGACACAGTAACCAACATCCTGGAGTTGGTTCTTACAGAGAATGTTATTTAGCACAGGTTCTCTTTTGACTAGCTGGTATGGACCACTGGCTAAAAGGGGTGGTAGCTTATTGTCAAAGCAAGGATTACAGTAGTGTTAGTGTAATCTTTGGGTGAGCTAGAGTTCACATCATTTCCCATCTCCAGTGATTTAAGAAAACCCCCCAACTCCCATAGAAGGTAGCTGGAGACCTGGAGTTCAGTCTCTAAGGATTTCACTGCTCTACAGCCAAAATGCTTCTGAAATAAATGTAGTCAAACTTTACTAATTCTGGGTCACTGAGAACGAAAATGATGCTTAAAATTGTTGATTGGCTCTAGTTTTCAAGTTATGCTATTGGGTCAGTATATACGACCCTTGACTTGGGAATGGCGGAGGATAAGTGAGTTATAAAGGGAAGGGATCTCAATTTAAACCAGAAATGACTAAAATACATCTTTGATTGGATCTATGAATAACTCTGACTGGGTTTGGACAGTACTTGCTTTTTAGGCAAAACAATGAATGATGCAATCTGAAGCTGGTATTGCATCATACATGATATGAATTGCATCATGTTATTCCTAGAAGTCATGGCTGATGCAATCATAACGAAGCTTACATCACTCTGCTGAACAAATTGCCCTATATCAGCTCTAGAAATCATACAGTGTCGTGCTCTCTTATTTGTCAGTGTTTGCTTTTGCAAAGGGACACATTTCTGTTTAGCCAAAGTGAGCAGAGATGCCTCGTACTTGTGTGAACAGTGCAGATAACTTCTGCTATGTTTGTGGTGAAGTGACTTTTGCATCACAAAAGCGCAGTATAACCACTATGGTTAAGAAAGCCTATCACCTTTATTTTGGCTGCAAAATTGGAGATCAGGACAAGAGGTGGGCCCCACACATATGCTGCAACACTTGTGCAACAAATCTTCGCCAGTGGTTGAACAGGAAAAGGAAATCTATGCCTTTTGCAGTGCCAATGATTTGGAGAGAGCCAACAGATCATACCAGCAATTGTTACTTCTGCATGGTGCCTCCAGTTGGGAAAGGTGTGTCAAAGAAGAAAAAGTGGACTGTGCATTATCCAAACATTCCATCAGCTATACGCCCAGTACCCCACGGAGAAGGACTGCCGGTTCCTGATGCACCAGAATCATTCTCACTTGAGTCAGACGAGGTAGAGGAAGAGGATGAAACTTCTGGTCCTGAACCATCAATGTCACAGGACCCACATTTTCTCCCATCCTCCTCCTCTGAACCACACCTCATAAACAAGGTGAACTGAATGACCTTGTCAGGGATTTGGAACTACCCAAGAGTAAGGCAGAGCTGTTGGGCTCCAGACTACAGCAGTGGAATCTCCTGGCAGGTGATGTTAGGGTTTCCATGTTCCGTGACCGTCAAAAGGATCTTGTCCCATTCTTCTTCATGGAAAGTGATCTTGTAGCCTGCAACAACATCGATGGTGTGATGGCAGCCCTCAACGTTGTTCACGATCCAGATGAGTGGAGACTGTTCATTGATTCATCGACGACGAGTCTTAAAGCTGTTTTACTGCATAATGGCAATGTTTTGCCATCAATTCCAGTTGGTCATGCAGTCCATATGAAGGAAACCTATGACAACATGAAACAACTTTTGAGGTGCATAAACTATGACCAACATCAGTGGCAGCTTTGTGGCAATTTGAAGGTTGTTGCTCTCTTGCTTGGTCTGCAGACTGCATACACAACGTACTGCTGTTTTCTCTGTGAATGGGATAGTCGTACAAGAGATTCCCACTACATCAAGAAAGATTGGCCACTCCGACAGTCATTGGAGCCTGGGAGGAAAAGTGTTCAGCATCCACCACTTGTTGAATCAAGGAAGATTTTGTTACCACCCTTACACATCAAGCTGGGTCTGATGAAGAACTTTGTCAAGGCCATTGACAAAACACAAGCAGCTTTCAAGTACCTCCGTGGAAAATTTCCAAGGCTAAGTGAAGCTAAGATAAAAGAAGGTGTCTTTGTTGGTCCTCAGATTCGTGAACTTCTTTGAGATGATGCATTTGACCATGCACTGCGTGGCAAGGAAAAGACGGCATGGAAAGCCTTCCAGTTAGTGGCAATAAATTTTCTCGGAAACAACAAGGCAGACAACTACAGGTTGTTGGTGGAAAACCTCCTCAGGGCATACAAAAGTCTTGGTTGCAACATGTCACTAAAGATACATTTTTTGCACTCTCATCTAGATTTTTTTCCACCAAACTGCGGAGCAGTGAGCGACGAGCACGGCGAGCGATTTCACCAGGACATTGCAACAATGGAGAAACACTATCAGGGCAAATGGAGCCCATCAATGCTTGCAGACTATTGCTGGACAGTGACAAGAGATGCTCCATTTAATGAATACAAGAGACAAGCCAAGAAGTGCCGAGTAGACACTGAATAGGACTAAACTATGTACATAATAGTTTTTTGCTTTTTGTTTCATAATAAATTTTAGTTATATAACCCTTTTGCTGATTTTTAAAGTGTTACATAAACAGGACAGGTGAAATATTATCATGTAAAGCAACCATAAACACATGAAAAGACCTAGGTTTACAATTTATGATTAAAACTCTACTATCTACACAATATACATAGACATAAAATGTAAAAACTTAAATATCTTAGAAACAGTAGCCAATCAGTTGTTTTAATTGTCATATTTGAATTCAGCACATCAAAATACATGATAGATACCACATTTTATCTCTGAAGCAGACGACTTCTCACTGTAGACCAGTGTTTTCAGCAAGGATTGCACAGGGTCAATCTCCCCACATTCAAGTCCCAAAGGAACTAAAATGAATTTATTTAAATAATGTTTCTTTAGCATAAGATTTTATAATCTAATTTTTACAGCATGACATGCCTATTTTATAATCCACTGACATTACCTTCACAGTTATATATAAACAAAGAAAAATTAAGATCTGAACAGTACCCACAGAAATAGTGAGAAAAAACTGAAAGTTCCCAAAAGCTTAGGTTTCGTTCACCTAAGTCTCAGTTAGAGCTTTCATCACCAAATCTGTACAGTCTGCTGAGTCTAAAACAACATCTTCCCTCCACTTGCTTGTAGGTATCTTCAGCTGGAATCCATGCAGACTCTTCCTCTGCTGAAATCATTGCTAGCCAGTCAACTAACTGATTAACCAAACACTCAGTTAAGTGTATAGATTTAAAGAAAACCCTGTTACAAGAAAATACAAAACTGAGATTAGCAAAATATAAATGACTCTTTCCCCATTACTACATTTAAAGAAAAGTTGGTAACTCAGACTAGTTGAGACAATTTAACTAGAACAGTTTGGCTAAAATCAAAACAACATTCAAAGCATACAATTAAAAAATAAGTTATTTCCCCCTCCCATTTTCCACTTGCTATAATTAGCATTGCCCATGCTTCCCTGTTGGAGGGTAACAATATCACTAACCTGCTGCAAAATATTTCAGAGTTGGGGACAACAGCCTGCTTTCTGCTCCTGGACTCAGCTTCTCCCAGCTCACACGGGGCACATGGCCTTTTGCAAAGCAGCTGGCCTTGACCCAGCAACAGGGAACCTGTTGGAGCATACCCAAAACTACCACACCCAATTCCAGAAGCTTCTGGATGTGGCATACTTAATCTGCCTAGCAACAATGACCCAGACACAACTCACTCTACCTTCCCCTAATGGGTCTCTTAAAGAGATATCTCCCTATTAGGCACATGGGTTACACTGGGGGAAAAAGGAAAATGCTTCAACTTAATTTGTTGAAAAAAAAATCAAATAAAACATTACAACAGACATTGTAAATGCATTGTGTTTACAATATAACATACTTACCAAATCTGATATGGCAATCTCATATGGACAGCAGACTTGCTTGTTTGATAAACTAGGATGGAAAAAAATAAGAAAAGAAGAGTCAATTAAAATATCAATTATTTTCTTGAAAATAATCCACATTCTACAAATCATACCTTACAGAGCTGATCAACAAACAGAATTTCCACACTCTGGGAAACTCCAGTATTTTGAAAATTGTTTTCATCCAGACAAAAAAAGCCACAACATCAAACTTTTCACAGAACACAAATTTCAAAAATACTCCTTTTGATTTGGAAATGTTCAAGTGTTTCTCTTTCTGGCTCTCTGGTTGAGATCCTGTGCAATTGGTTTGAGAAGTTGTTTCTGGCTTCCTAAATTGGGAGCATGACTGTGAGGCAGGAAAAAATCTAAAATCTGCATAAAATTAAGAAATATTAACATCATGCCCCATTTATTTTTAAGCAAAGTGCCACATATCCTTCAATAGGGACTTTGTTTAAAAGTGAATGGAATTATTTGCCTCACTATTTTCTTTCCTAATCACATGACAGATCCTATTAAAGGGATGGAGGATGTCTCCTAGTTGGTAGATTTGCTAGCAGGTGCAGTGGAATGGTTAAAATGGAAAAGAAAAGGTGACTAAAACTTGAATGTTGCTGACACTAACTAATCCATATTCCATAACTAGTGTCATATATACAGAAAATGTGATGTGGCATAATTTTCTTGCTGGCTATTTTATCTGGTTCCCTCATAATCAGCTTCTGGTATCGGTATTTATCTTGTTCTGAGCTTGACTATCTGCCTGAGAGGGGGAAATTCTGTAGTAATTTACATAATATTAAAGTGCTATTGTTTTCTTTACAAATTTGAGACTTTCATGACCTATCAGGGGATAAATCCATATCCTAAATGGCAAGCTCTCTGTCTGGCACATAGGAAGGTATAATTCCAAAGAAATGGGCAAATTAATCATGTATGTTAATGACTTAAAAATCAGTTTCCTTAGGAAAGAATGTCTCTTGAGTTGAGATACCAGTTTTCTTCTCTTTTCTGGAAGGAGCGAGTAGCTATCTGACTTGTTATGGTTTTAGTCTTCTTATGCCCTCCATGCAGCCCGTGGTATTTAGTCTTTAGAAAGATAAAGTCATAAATGCCAACCATATTTAAAAACAAATAAAATTGTATCCCTCAGTAATATCAGATTTACAGAATTCTTTATGTGGCAGATCCTGTTTTCTAGAAGCATAATTGGCTTGAGGATTAAAAGACATGAAACAGCGAAAAACTGTTAAAACGTGTGTTGTTTTCATTTTAATACAACCTGTGACTTACACAAAATGTTATTTGAATAGGTTCTATTTTCATTAGCTGGCTTGGGTCTTCTCCCACTAGTGTGATGGGTTGCTGTCTCTTGTTGGCATCATGGCACAGAAAGAATTACATCATCTAGGAGAGAGGAGGGGGAAGAAAAAGGGACATTATGTTTTTAATAGTATGCTTACAGTAGGTGAAATGGCAGAGTCTGTTTCATGGTTGGCAGGCTGATGAGTTTAGGTAGGTAAAAGAAAAGGAGAGAGAAGACAAATCATGGATTTTATTGTCACAAAGTAATCCATGTTCTACAAATCCTACCTTATTCCTAAAGAATTGGACTTGGCATAGTTTTCACCTTGGGTAGCTGCTTGGTCCTCTTATGCTGTGGCCTCTTGTTGTCTTGGCATCTTAACTATGTGTGACAAAGAAGGTGAGTATCCATAAAAATTATAAATATCTAAAAGTACGGTCTTCTTTCTTAATTTCATACTTAAATGACCAGGCTAGAGCCACTGTCTGTCTACTTTTCTGTCTTATGTAGTAGAGTGTTTCAAAGGAAAAATGAAAATAGGAGATTAAATTTACACGTTTCTGTTATTAATTTATATTCTACTATACATCATATTTGTGGAACTTGTAATATGGTACAATTTCCATCTGACTAGCTGGTTTGGTGCCTTCCTCGTTTTCTGAGTTTGTCTTCTGAGTTTGACCATGTATCAGAGAAGAAAATTTGAGATGGTATTCATAAAATTAAGAAGGCACTATTGCTTTAACCACTTTATTTCCCTCTTTACATCATATGTTAGGGGTGCAGTCTCTCTACTAGATGGCTGGCTCTTTGCATAGCATATCAAATATTATGATCTAGTAGAAAAAAATCAAAATATGTATGTTAATAGGTCTTAAAATTATTTCCTTTAAAATATAATTATTGACCAACTTTAAAAGTTGTGTAGCACTGGCTTCCTTCTTATGGAGTAGAGCTGGTTGCTCTGATTTTTTTCTACTGTTTTTCTTTCAGAGCCTCGGAGTTTCTCTACATTTCACCAGCTGGTGATTATCAGAGTGAACTTCACTGTGTCCATGTCTGCTTCTGCCCAACATGTTCCCCAAAACACTGCTATACTAGAGCAGGTAAAAATACATATGGACATAAAACTGGACCTTAATGTCCATAGAGAAATGTCTAACTACCTTTTATCTTTAGGCCCCAATTCACTATCAAAATGCATGCACTTCTGGCAGCAGAGTACAGACAAGTTTGTGCTGTCTAGAGTGTGGGCTTTTGCACATCCCATTCAATTTTTAAAAAAAACCCTGAGTCCTACACAAAATGATGACTCTTTCCCCCTGAAATAGCTATCCTGGGCATTAGGCACTAAGCAGCTAAAGAGTATGGTTACTTACCATCCCTACTCTCCAGACCAAGTGACTAGCTGTCTTTATCTTCTGTAAATTGAACAGCGATATCTGCTCACCTCCAATCATCTTAACCCATGATCTTGGGAACCCGCATCCTGAACAAAGCAGATTCTAGCGCCAGGTTTGCTTTACTCCTTTTAACTTCTACATCTCATGACCTGTGAAATAGGGAATAGTGTGGTAGACATATCTTCCTCTCTCTTTCAATTACACCACCAATGAAATGAGAGAACATGAACTGATGCACTCAAGAATTGTTCAGTTGGAGGATAAAATGGTTTTATTAAGGAAAAGAAAGGGAGAAAATAAAAGTGTTAACAATATAGGCCTTTCCCCAGAACTTAAAAATAATATACCAAATGCCATTCCCTCCTCACCTAATAACAGTGCAAAATGTGACATATTATGAAGTTGTTGTAGCCATGTTGGTCCCAGGATATTGGAGAGACGAGATGGATGAGGTAATAACTTTTATTGGACCAGATTCTGTTGGTGTAAGAGACAATACACAGAGCTCTTCTTCAGGTCTGTGTAGCTTGAAAGCTTGTCTCTTTCACAAACAGAAGTTAGTCCAGAAAAAGATGCAACCTCACCCACTTTATCTCTGACATATTACAGACACATACAGTATCTTTGAGATAGTTATCAACTTCATAAAGGTTTGTGTGTCTGTGATACAGAGAATGTATACTGGCTTCCTGAGATGAATTACTGATCTCCCTCCAGGAACTAATATCAGTATGGGGTACCTACTGCAGAACCTGGGACAGGTAAACAACTCCAGACAAGTAGCACCACCTGGGATGACATGCATCTACTGACTTAGACCAGGTTCAAGGCCACAGAGACAAATAATGAGGACAGCTTGAACAAACTGACATGAACTAACTTGAATTAACCACAAGGGAAAACCCTGCTGGAAGGGTTTGAAGGACTTTAGAACCTTGCAGAGTCTCTGTGTGGAAAACTGTGTGTGGAGTCTCTTAGCAAGCGTATAAATCTTTTATTGTTTTATGATACATCTTCTGTTGCCTAATCTAGTGATGTCCAATTAATTATATTGATCAGTTAGGAATCCCAATTTACACTTTGAAGTTTTGACAGAGTTCTGCCTCATAATCAGAAGTATTAGTTATTACAAGGATTCAAGTGTGCATAAGAGAGACAGTCACAGTAGGGAAAGGCCTTCTATCCTTGTAATATTTTTATTAGCATAGTCAGCAAAATTACAAACACTGTAACCCAGCAAAGTACGTAGAGATAGTACAAAATGATCATTACATCTCCCATCAGAGCATTTGTATACTGACACCATTCCTAGGATTGATGAGACAGGTGATCCCCAAGTGGTCCTGTCTCTGGCAACCAAGAAGATCCCAATGGCTGGAGCCATGGATAGCTGTATTATAAGATTCTCTGGCTACCATTAATATTCATAAGGATGATAAGCCTCCTCAGTCTGTATCTAAACTTCCTCACCCTCATAATGTTGGAGTGCTCTTTTCTTATAGGTTAATATGTCATTTACCTCTAGGTCATTATCATACATGTCAGTTGTTACCATAACATTCTTGAAGTTGAACATCTTCTGATGTTCCTATCCTAAAATATTCAAAACTAGCATAAACTGATATTCTGCAATTACCTATCAGCAGTCATATGTGTTTATTACAGCACTTTCTCTTGTGCCCCAGGGTTATTCCTTGTTGCTACTTATGCTAAGGCTTTAGGCCTTATGCTTCAATTTGGCTAAGCTGTTGCCTTACAGGCTTTGAGACCTGTAGGGTTATTGCATTAGTGTTCTAACTTATACCTATGTCTTACTTAGATCTTACCTAGCAAATACCTACACATATATGCTACATTTCTCTAATGCTTTTGTCCTAAAAGTAAATCTATCCTGCTTTGTGAGGGCTGGCTGGTATCTGATAACCCTGTCATAGTCCTGGGAGAAAGCAAAACTGCAGGTGCTGAGCTAAGGTCACATCTGCTGAGGGGCATAGTTCCTCTGAAACTGTGAGGCACAGCATAATAAATTAATATTAGATCGAATTAGAAATTATCCCTTGGGCTTCATGTTAAATCCAGTTTGTAAACTTAGGTTGCTTTAATTGCCTGGCCAGTTCTTTAAATGGTAACAATTTAATCCTCATGATACTGAAGTGGTGGTGTGGTAGCTGTTCCAGTCTGCAGTCTTGCCAATGATTCCTAAAGATGTCACTTGTTGAAGATTTTCAGGTATCTGCCCTAATTTTCCCTCCTTATTGCTTAAATATCTTAAACACTCAGCATTTCTCAAATGCTGCCACCAGTGGACTTTTTTGTGGCCACAACAGCCTCTAAAGCATGAACAGAGATTGGGGAGGAGCGCGGGGTGGGCATTGTCTCCCCCAATCTGCATACGTTGATAGTAGAGGGGCACAATTTTATCAAGAAGTAGTTTTAATCAAAGCACAGAGGGAGGAGATGAAATATAAAATTGCTTCTCTGCCCATGAACAGCTCAAGTCACAGCCCCCATGGGCAGTTACCCCTCCTTAAGGGTAACCTCAGTCTCCCCTCCCAGAAAGCAGCAGCAGCCCCTCCCTGCATTACCCAGCTGTTGCTCCTGAATAGCTGTTAACAAGGGCAGCAAGATGTGTCATCAGGGTGTTTGCGCTGGTGCCGCCAGCAGGGATTGATGCCCTAATAATAATAAATGGAGATATACCTATCTCATAGAGCTAGAAGGAACCCCAAAGGGTCATCAAGTCCAGCCTCCTGCCTTCACTAGCAGGACTAAGTACCAATTTTGTCCCAGATCCCTACGTGGCCCCTTCAAGGATTAAACTCTCAACCCTGGGTTTAGCAGGCTAATGCTCAAACCACTGAACTATCCCTTCTGTCTAGAACCATGCAGCCTCCTCAGGGGCTCCGGGCAGCACCTCTGGAGACAGATGGGGCCAGTGTGTGTGCCACCACAGGTGGCTCTTGTGAGTGGAGGTGGCTGTGGCATTCAGTCGCCAGGGCACTCCCCTGCTCCCACCTGGCTGCAGCACAGGGAACCTGGGACTCCACAGGCATCCAGTGAGTTCCCGACCCACCTTCTCCGGGGCAGGCTCTGGCTGAAGGGCCGTGGGAGACAGGGACAGAGAGACGGGTCGGCACTTGGACATGTATATGTGCATATTTATTTGTTTTTCCTAAAGTTAATTAAGTATTTTAGGAAAAATTGTGAGAGTGGCCACCAGCAAAAATTGGTGGCCACACTCTGAGGCTGCCAAAAAAATTGTTGTGAGAAGCAATTTTATATTTCAGCTCCTCCCTCTGTGCTTTGATTAAAACTACTTCTTGATAAAATGTTGTTTCTAGCTTTACTTCTAAATGCCCTGAACTCTGGAACTTTATAGCTGCTTCTCTCAATCTCCATGTACTTTTTCTATCTATCTTGGTTTTCCTTGCTGTACCATTATTTTTCTCTTCAGCTTTCATGTCATGCTAGATTTACTGTAGTACCCTTTCACTTGTTGCTAGGTTTTCCCCTTCTGGAATGTCAGTAAGAAGCCAATGACCTGCCATTCAACCTTTGCAATCCATTTTTAAAGGGACAGCACATTTCATTGCCTACTTCAGGGGTAGGCAACCTATGGCACGCGTGCCGCGAGCTGATTTTCAGTGGCACTCACGCTGCTCAGGTCCTGGCCACCGGTCTGGGGGCTCTGCATTTTAATTTAATTTTAAATGAAGCTTCTTAATCATTTTAAAAACCTTATTTACTTTACATACACCAATAGTTTAGTTATATATTATAGACATAAAAAGAGACCTTCTAAAAACATTAAAATGTATTACTGCCACGCAAAACCTTAAATCAATGATAGAATATTGTTAGCCTTTTTCCAGAGGGTATAGCTGGAGAGTCTTGCCCACATGCTCGGGGTTCAGCTGACCGCCATATTTGGGGTCGGGAAGGAATTTTCCTCCAGGGTAGATTGGCAGTGGCCCTGGAGGTTTTTCGCCTTCCTCCGAAGCATGGGGCAGGGGTCGCTTGCTTAAGGAGTGGGTGGATCGGCTTATGTGGCCTGCATCTTGCAGGAGGTCAGACTAGATGATCATAATGGTCCCTTCTGATCTTGAATTCTATGATTCTATGATTCTATGAAATCAGAGGGAATAAATGAAGACTCGGCACACCACTTCTGAAAGGTTGCCGAACCTTTGCCTACTTCTACCAATGTCTTTATGAACTTCTTACTTAGTATACTCAATTCACACTATAATAGAAATACCGTCTGCTCCAAAATCATAGGCCTCTACCACCTAAACTGAAGAGAACTCCCTATTAGCTAAACTATTATAACATTACTAACTGCTCTTACATAGTGCTCTTCATCTGTAGATCTTAAAGCACTGCACAAGCTTTTTCCTAAGGTACATAGGTTCGCACTCCTGTTCTCTACTGATAATCACTGCACACTCAGCAAGAGTAAAGATGGAAATAGACAAACTGCATGCCACCAAATGCCACAGCCAGCCTTCATAATTCCTCCTCTGTCTTTCAGTCACAGATTAAAGCCACAAACCAGCAAAATACCCAAGTGCATGATTAAAATTAAGTATATGCTTAATTTCCATTAACTTCTAAGTGGCTTAAAATTAGCATATGCTTAAGTGCTTTGTTAATTCTGCCTTAATTCTTTGCATGCCTCCTGAAAAATGAGAATTAAAATTTTGGGAGAAAAAGTTTTAAAGCGTGTCTTGATTGTAGTTAGGCTGAAATTAAGCAACATTTTAAAATATATTTTGGTTGTAATAATGGGTTGTGATTGTATTGGAATGTTCTTATTTTATTCAAATTGGTTTACACAGCGCTGTTCAGTACTTGGACACAATATGTTTGAGTTTCAGCCTTAGCCTTGTCTATCATAGCTTTTTTTTCATTGCAAAACAGACCCAAAAGGACACCTTCTCTTCAGTTACACTGGTACAAATCAAGTGAAATCACTGGGGTTAGGAGAGTGTAACAGTGGAGAACTTGGTTCTTACTGTTGTTATAATGTAATTATTGTGTTTAATTTATTTGAATGATGCTAAGAAAATTAAAACATAGTTTTGAGGAAATGGAAAAGAGGCCGTCTTTCAACTTTTGCTAGGAAGATCTCTGGAGTGAGAGCTATACCCTATAAGGGGATTGGGAAGTTATTTGGCTATATGCCTAAAAGCCACTTCAGACCTGTTCATGCATTTGGATGGCAACCCAACATTCATTTTAATTCACAGAAGTGCTTGAAACAACAACAGAATTTATTAGACTAGATCCATGAGAAGTTAAATTAACATTCATGCTGTACTGGAGTAGTAACAGCTGCTGTGAGGATTAGCCTTTTGGCCAGTCAGAGAAAGAAAATACCAAATACTATAGATGGAGGTATAGCTAGTTACTATATCTTATGGGTTTTTTTTATAAGTGATTATACCAGGTTGGTGGATTGGATTTTTGTTTAGTTCAGCAGCAGAGTAAGGCAATGATTTTGAGAGAGTGCATGAAGTAGCCAGTGTTTGTTTATAGTTATACACTTAAAGGATTTCACAAGGATGGGATACTGAATAGTCTAACAATTGGTAATGGGACAAGGGCTGTTTTGTTGTCTGTTGGTGTTCTGAATTCTGCCCAGGACAGCTGCTGACAAAAAGTTGTAACCAGCTGATGTCTGCTTGGTGTGCTATGTGAAAAACATTGGTGGTCAAAGTTTGGATTCTCTTGAAGTGTCAACAGCACAAAATCATCTCCACAGTTCATGTTAATTGCCCTTTTTGCTGGCAGTTTCAGGAGGGGAAATGGATTAAATGTCCTTGGAGACTGAATTGTCTCTCCTGGGTTGGTTGGAGTCTCATGGAGGAAGTGTGTGGGCAAAAAAATCTGCCTTGCTGCTCTCTTTAGTAGATAGATAAATGGAGGCCTTCAATCTACAAGGCTTCAATTTGACATCTTTCATGAGCACTAAAATCAGCAAAAGAAATAATTTCAGGAAAGAAAGGATTCTTCTCTGGCATAAACACTGGAAAATGCAAAATGTAATGGTTTATAGCTGTATTTCCAGCTGCTCTTTAAGAGGAAACAGACTGGGCCCAGTGTAAGTGTGCTGCGTGTCCACATTTGATGGCATGACTTTTGAAAAATTAATTTGTTTTGCTTGTTCCTGATAAGAGAGAATCTGGCAGTTGTGTGGAACATTTTTCCGAGGGACACATTGGACTAGGTTGGAAGTTGTTTCCATCAGATCGGCATCCATTAGTCTGATGAGACATTATTTCTTACTAAGGAGAGAGAGTACTGAAGTGTGATGGAGATGGCATTTACAAAGGTTAATAAGCTTGTGAAAAATGTCTTGAATGAAATAAGATAGTTCAGTGGTAAGATAGTATATTTAATTGCCTGCTTTTTCCCCCACTTATGGATTCCATCTATGGTACAGGGTTCATTGCTGAATTTTGTTTTACTTGCTCAGCTGACTGGAGCAATATTTGAAAGTGGACAATAGTACTAAATAAATTACTATATATCTGTCACTTCAGTTTAAGGAAAAATGATTGTTGATTTGCCCCAAATCCACCTCTCACTCTGCCTAACCATCTTTTAGCATTGCCCTTTGATTGAAACATTTTAGGCAGCTGTCCCACAGTCACAGCAGATGACTGTGCCAAAAGCAAATTTTATCTCCACTTCCACAGAGGATTATAGACTTTTTTTTAAAGCCAAAAAACCCCCATAATCTCCTGTTTTGTAGGGTCACAGTGGCCATTTTGCATCCTGGAGACTTTACTGGTACTGACGCTGCTCCATGGTCCAGCTTCTGAATTTTGGAACTTGGCAGCCTGGATACAGAAGGCAGGAATGCTATCTGCACCCAGAGCCTGCTCAGATGTAACCTGAAACAGAGACCAAATGCGGAATTGTCTATTTACATTGCCAAACTGAACTGTGACTGTCCCAACAGCGGAACAAACAGCCATTTTACTACTGCTTCATTCATGCCAGACTAGAGATTATTTGCCAGTCGTAGACTGCAGGGGTTATGGAGATGTCTGAAGAAATTAAATGAGCCTGATCTCAAGTGCATCCCTCTGTCCTATATAAATAGGTGGATGGCATCAGTGATCTAACAGGTCTCTCTCATCCAGGGGCGGCTCTAGCAATTGCGCCGCCCCAAGCAGGGCGGCATGCTGCGGGGGGCACTCTGCCGGTCGCCGGTCCCGCGGCTCCGGTGGACCTCCTGCAGACGTGCCTGCGGAGGGTCCGCTGGTCCCGCGGCTCCGGTGGAGCATTCGCAGGCATGCCTGCGGGAGGTCCACCCGAGCCGCCTGCCGCCTTGGCGCGCTGGGGTCTAGAGCCGGCCCTGCTCTCATCTGTCTCCTATAATCTATATATACACTGTTAGTGATGAAAAAGGGTGAAATACACAAAATAGTTTTCTAAATTTTCCTTATCTGCTGCTCTCTGACAAGTGTAATTAGTAAATATAGAAGAGAAAATATACCTTAGTATTTTACGTGTGCCTAAATTATATGACTTGTTTGTAATTTACACTGCAAATCTGAAAAAAAAGCAAAACACATTAAGAAGAAATGTATGCACTCTTTGATAAAAAAATGAAGCACTGTGTACTTGTGTTATACTTCTGTGCCACAAGAGGGCATGATTGAGTTTTCAAAGATCTATTGAGAATTAAAGTTCATTAATGTATGTGAATGTAAATTTATTAACTACTGACATTAATGACCCCAAATTTGCCTTTGTCCCTCACAAAGTTTCCATTATCTCACATTAATAATTATAAAATTATATACAAATATTGACTCCAACAACTGAAATAATGTAAAATGTTTGTACTAGAACAGGGGTGGGCAAACCTTTTGGCCCGAGGGCCACATCTGGGTATAGAAATTGTATGGTGGGCCATGAATGCTCTTAAAATTGGTGGTTGGGGTGCGGGAGGGGATGAGGGCTTTGGGGTGGGGCCAGAAATTAGGAGTTCAGAGTGTGGGAGGAGGCTCCAGAGTGGGGCAGGGGGTTGGGGTGGTGAGCGGGGTGAGTGCTCCAGCTGAGGGTGTGGGTTCTGGGGTGGGGCTGGGGATGAGGGGTTGAGGGTGCAGGAGAGTGCTCTGGGCTGGGACTGAGGGGTTCAGAGGGCAGGAGGGAGATCAGAGCTAGGAGAGGGGGTACAGGGTACAAGCTCCGGGCGGCAATTATCTCAAACAGATAATCCTGTCCTGGAAGCAACGGCATGTCCCCTCTCCGGCCAGGCATCTCTGCGCAGTGCCCTGTCTACAGGCGCCACCCCTGCAGCTCCCATTGGCTGCATTCTCAGCCAATGGGAGCTGTGTGGGCGGCGGTTGGGGCGGGGGCAATACTCAGAGCCCCCTGGCTGCCTCTATGCATAGGAGCTGGAGGCGGGACATGCTGCTGCTTCCGGGAGCTGCGCGAAGTCATGGCACACGGAGCGGGGCAAGTCCTGGACTCCGTTTCTTGGCAGGAGCTCAAGAGCTGGATTAAAACGTCTGAAGGGCCGGATGTGGCCCCTGGGCCGTAGTTTGCCCACTTCTGTACTAGATAAATGAATCCCATTCAAGTTCATATTGCTTACTTTGTCATTCTGTTAGGGCTGTTCCAAAGCCCACTGAAGCCACTGGAAGTCTTTGTGTCATCTTCAGTGAATTTTGGTTTAGGTCTATAGTGTTCAAATAAAGGTTATTCATTCTTTTTGGGTGTTACATGAATTGTATGTAAAACTTGCATTAAGAACAAATAGTGGTAAATTAGGATGAAATTCAGTAAGGACAAATGCAAAGTACTCCACTTAGGCAGGACCAATGAGTTGCATGTGTACAAAATAGGAAATGACTGCCTAGGAAGGAGTACTGCGGAAAGAGATCTGGGGATCATAGTGAATCACAAGTTAAATATGAGTCAACAGGGTTACACTGGTGCAAAAAGAAAAAGCGAACATTATTCTGGGATGTATTAGCAGGAATGTTGTAAGCAGGACATGAGAAGTAATTCTTCCGCTCTACTCTTCACTGATTAGGCCTCAGCTGGAGTATTGCGTCCAGTTCTGGGCGCCACATTTCAGGAAAGATGTGGACAAATTGGAGAAAGTCCAGAGAAAAGCAACAAAAATGATTCAAGGTTTAGAAAATATGACCTATGAGGGAAGATTGAAAAAATTGGGTTTATTTAGTCTGGAGAAGAGGAGGCCGGGGGGAGGGCGGGCAGCATAACACTTTTCAACTACATAAAAGGTTGTTACAAGGAGGAGGGAGAAAAAATGTTCTTGTTAACCTCTGAGGATAGGATACGAAGCAATGGGTTTAAATTGCAGCAAGGGTGTTTTAGGTTTGACATTAAGAAAAACTTCCTAACTGTCGGGCTGGTTAAGCACTGGAATAAATTGTGTAGGGAAGTTGTGGAATTTCCACCATTGGAGATTTTTAAGAGCAGGTTAGACAAAGACCTGTCAGGGATGGTAGATCAGTGGTTCTTAACCTGGGGTACACGCACACCCTGGGGGTGCGAGATGCCCTTTCTGGGGTGCGACACATGCCAGATTTTTTTAGAAGGTAAATCATCGAAAACACAAATTAATCACAGGCACGTAAGTACAACTACTTTGTTTCATCAAACCTATGTATTTATTAACATTTTACATTTTTAAACTATTACTGTGTTAAATTTTAACTGCTAAATTAAAATAAATATATAATTCTCTCTCTTTCATTCTTTAGTTATGATATATCTAAGTTTAAAGAACTGACCTACTTCAACAATTTTTGATAAGGGGTGTGAGAATATATTTTTGAGAACCAAAGGGGTTCAGGCTGTAGTAAAGGTTAAGAACCACTGGTCTAGATAATACCTAATCCTGCTAGGAGGCATGGGACTTGGCTAGATGACCTCTCAAGGTCTCTTCCAGTCCTATGATTTTATATCATTCAAAATAGGCTGAAGGTCAGTCTGAGAGTAACTTTACTACAATATATATATTGGCTATTTAACCCTACTTTTTGTCTTCTCTCATAGCCCATTTTCTGACCTTACCCTCTGACACCATGAGCCTCTTGTGAAGGATTCTGCCAAAGGTCTTCTGAAAACCCAAATCAATTGTATCTACTTGTTCTCCTTTAGCCATTATTTTGTTGACACTCACAGTACTCTGGTAGACTGGAGAGGTATGATTTTATTTTAAAGAAGCTGTGCTGGTTTGTCCCAGTTCATCTAGATCAGTGGTCCCCAACCTTTTTGTGGCCAGTAGCACATTCATGTTTTCAGAAGAGTGTGGCGGGCGCCAACAATTTTTCAAGGCTTATTTTGTATTTGTACATCATATTTAATATTCTTCCCACTCTTGGTTGAAATAATACGTACGTTGTCTCTTATTTGAACCACTCATTTTGGAGCAAAATGTTAAAAAAATAAATAAAATGCAAAGCACAAGAAAACAACAGCATCAGTACAGGAAGAATACTCACATACAGGGCCGGCTCCAGGCACCAGTGGAGCAAGCAGGTGCCTGTGTCAGCACATGCTACGGGGCAGCATTCGGTCCATTCTGCAGAGGCGGAGTGTTTTTTGGGGTTTTTTTGGCGGCAGTTCTGGGCAGTGCAGCGAGAAGCCTGAGAGAAGCTACGCAGCCTGCAACCCCGGAGTACTCTGTCTCCAGCAGGCGGGGGGCTCTGGGCATCTCTCCCCTGCTGGGCACTAGGCGGGCCCTGCGCCTGCCGGGGACAGAGAACACCAGCGCCTGCAGCCCTGGAGTTCTCTGTGCCCGGCAGGCGCAGGGCCAAGGCTTCTCTTCAGCCCTGGAGTTCTCTGTGCCCGGCAGGCGCGGGGTCGTGGCTGCTCTTCTTGAAGCTGGAGAGACGCCGCGGCCCCGCGCCTGCCAGAGATAGAGAGCACCGGCACCCGCAGCCCTGGAGTTCTCTGTCCCTGGCAGGTGCGGGGCCATGACTTCTCTCCGGCTAAGCCATGGCCCTGCGCCTGCTGCGTACAGAGAGCACCGGCGCCCGCAGCCCTGGAGTTCTCTGTCCCCGGCAACCACAGGACCGCGACTTCTTTCCCCTGCTGAGCACCAGGCGGGCGCACATAAATGCCCCGGCGGGCGCCATGGCGCCTGAAGGCACCGCGTTGGGGACCACTGATCTAGATGTTTTATAATTGTTTCAATCAGTTCACCCAATATTAAACTATAAAATTAGTCAGGAATTCCCAGAATCACTCTACCACCTCTTTGTTACGTGCAATATTTGTTATCCTGTAGTTTGCTGATTTTAATAGCTGATTTTAATAAGAGATTGTGTAATCTTGTTAGCAAGATCAGTCACTTCATTCTTCTATTCCTTCAGAACTCAGAGGAATACCCTTGGCTCTTGGTGACTTGTTGCTGCTTAGTTTACCAATTTCTTCCAACCCCACCTCTGTCTCTGACAGTACTTCCTTTTTTTCACTTGAAAAGAGCAAGTACCTCTCCAATATCCTCCTTGGTAGAATGATTCAAAGAAACTCTGTTTCTTTGCACTATCCTTCTCAATTGCTCCCTTTACCTTCTGATGCTCCATCAAACAGTGATTCTTTCACAGACTTCTTGGTTCTAATATCCTTGATGTATTTTTCCAATGTCTTTGATTAATTGCTTTTCACATCCCCTCTTAGCCTTCCTAATTTCCATTTTATATTGGCTTCCACTGGTCTGGAATTCTGTTCCTTTCCCCCCCTCTCCTCTCCTACCTTCTTTGGCTCAAATGAACTTCCATATTTTGCCATTTAATCACAGTTATTTTTCTCCCTTGCCTTCTGGAGCCTTTTGTTTTTTGTTTTGTTTTTGTTCAGGGCTATAATAGGCATGTGTTTTGTGACTGTTAATGTATACTTAAATAGCTTTCATGATGAGGCTAAAGAATACTGTTTTTTCCCCCAATTTTGAGTATCTCCTTTTATTAAACATTAGAAATGGGATTTTTTAAAAAACAAAATCCCAGTGCTAGTATCTTGGTATGATCCAAAACTTAATACAATCCAAATTGAAAATGTCTTTATGAAGTCAGGATTCTGGGTGCTGCCAGCGAAGTTAAACCATTTGTGCTCTCCAGTACAAACAACAAATAAATCTACACTGTCTTCCCTCCATGCTCAAATGAAAGAAACAGCTCATGCAGTTAAATATTTTTATCACATAGAAGCAAAAGATACAGCATCAGTTTAAATTCTCAGCCAACTTTGTGTTTTTTTGTTTTAAAGAGTAACTGTATAACTTGCTTCCATATTTCTTTTAAACAGAATGTATTTTTGAGTCTACTACTCAGAACTAAAGGTTGCCTTTATTCCCAAAATTAAATGAATAGTCAGCTACTTGTTTCAGTCTTCATCTTACAATAACAGTCCCTGGCTATGTTCACTGCTCTTATTTTACTCCAACCCAGCAAGTCAAGATATTAGAAATAAAAAATACAATACACATATAATTGTTTTAACTAAACATAATTATTGGACAGAATTTTTGCTTACAGTTACACCCATGTAACTCTCTTGATATCACGTGAGTTGCTAGGTGTAGTTAGTGACCTGATCCAAAGCCGGATGGAAGTCTTTCTTTCCATTATCTTTGGGTCAAACTCTGAAAGCAGAATTTCACATAGTACAGAGATGAGATGTCAGTAGCTGATTCCAGAAGAGCCATATCAGGAAGAAAACTACTTCAATTTATACTGGTGAGACTGTGATCTATATGTATATTGCAAAGCCCACTTTTAAAACTGGCTATTAAAGAATCACAGGTGGCTTTAATTCTGTGAAAGCAAGTGTGTAGTTAGACATCTGTAATCAAACTAGTCCAGGGGTCTCAAACTCAAATGACCCCGAGGGCCGCATGAGGACTAGTGCATTGGCCCGAGGGCCGCATCACTGACACGCCCCCTTGCTGCCCCTGGCCCCACCCCCAATCCACCCCTTCCATGAGGCCCCGCCCCTGCCCTGTCTCTTCTCCACCTCCTCCCCTAAGCGCGCGGCTCCCCGCTCCTCCCCCCTCCCTCCTGGAAAGTGCTAAGCGCCACCAACAGCTGTTTGGCGGCTTGGCGGCGGGAAGCACCTGGAGGTAGGCAGAAAAAAAAATGAAGAGTAATATAGTAGTATAGTATTAAAATATAGTATGCTATTAAAAGTCAATTTATTAACTTTTTTATTAACTTCTTTAACTGTAATGTGAAACGTCAGTGCTAATTTTGACAGTCATTTCATTTTTGGCCACTTAGCTGGCAGCGTTTTGCATCAACCAGAGCATCAATATTAGGTTTGATATCCTGAGACGAAACCAATCTCAGTGTTGCTTGCAAATGTTCATCAGTGAGCCTTGACCTTAACACAGATTTGTTAATCTTCATGGAAGAGAAAAACTGTTCACATATATATGTACTTCCAAACATTGCCATTATCGTTGCAGAAGCAGAGAATAACATGGGAAATCTTTCTTGTGAAAGAAACCTGTAGAATTCTGGAATTCCAACATCTGTATACTTCTGCTTCAAAATCGTGTCACACTGAAGCTCCACTAACTCCATCTGCATTTCCTCTGCAACATTGTCAATTTCAACAGCAAATGGTGTGGAAAAAAGTTGAAAATGTGGTTCAAGTGCCTTGAAATCTTTAAACTGCACATCAAACTGTTTGTGTAAGTTAGAAATGATCTCTGCATATTCTTTCAAGGATTTGGGTTCAACTTTTCCTAAGGAATTCAGAGTTGAGAAATGGACCAAATTGCCAGCAGTCAGCTGTTTCCCCCATAAAGTAAGCTTGACTTTGAATGACTTAATACTGTCATACATCTGTGTTGTCACCTGTTTTCTACCCTGAAGTTTCAAGTTCAGTGCATTCAGGTGATCAGTTACATCTGTTAGAAAAGCAAGGTTGCAGATAAAAGTGGAATCAGCAAGCTGTGGAACCTCCTTGTTTTTCATTTTCATGAAGGAATCAATCTCCTCTTTAAGTGCAAAAAAACGCTTCAAAACATTTCCACGACTCAGCCATCTAACTTGAGTGTGATACAGAAGTTCCCCATATTCACTGTCCATACTTGCTAGAAAAGAAGTGAACTGTCTGTGATTCAGCCCTCGTGCACGTATAAAATTAACAGTTTTAACAACTACATCCATAACTTCTTTCATTTGTAGACTTTTACTACACAGGGCTTCTTGGTGCAAAATACAATGTATACTGGTGAAGCTAATTCCTGGTATATTGAGGCTGTTCAGTTTGGTCTTCAATAATCCAACCACACCAATGTTTTCAGAGCACATTGATGGCGCACCGTCCGTAGCCAAAGATACGAGTTTGTTCCATGGCAGCGCAGCTTTTTCAATGCACTCTTCCAATCCTTGAAATATGTCACGTCCCGTTGTGGTACCACTCACTGGCATTAAGTCTAGCAATTCTTCAGTTATATTCAAATTGCAGTCCACACCTCTAATGAACACTGCACACTGTGCGGTATCTGATACATCTGTACTCTCATCAAGAGCAATTGAAAATACTTCAAAGTCTTTTGCCATTTGAATCAATTGTTTTTGCACATTATCAGCTAAATCTGTTATCCTGCAGGCAACTGTATATGCAGACAAGCTTATGCCTTCAAAAACTTTCTTCCTATCAGGACATAAAATTTCACTGGCCTTCATAAGACATTCTTTTATGAATAAGCCTTCTGTAAAAGGTCGCGATGATTTAGCTATCATTTCGCTTATCACAAAACTTGCTCTTACTGAATCTTCGCTAGACTTGTTAATCCCTGTAAATAAATTTCTTTGCTTGGCAAATGCTGCTTTTAAGTTGCTGAACTTTTTCCTCTCGGATTTTTCCGGTGAATGCATCATATTTTTCACGGTGCATCGTGTCATAGTGCCGACGCACGTTATACTCCTTGGGAACAGCAATCGTTTGCTGACAAATAAGGCATTGAATTTTATCTTTTACCTCTGTGAAAAAATATAAATTCTCCCATTTGTCTTGGAAAACTCTCTTTTCTTCCATGAGTGTTCGTCAAAAAAAAGAAGTCATTTCCAAGCAGTTTTAATAAATATATACACTCAGTAATGCACCTCACTCAAAGGACAAAACACGCACTTAGATTTACTGCCTAAGGCTCTGGGAGGGAGTTTGAGTGGGGGAGGGGGTCTGGAGTACAGGCCCTGGGCTGGAGTTTGGGTGGGGGAGGGGGTCTGGAGTGCAGGCTCTGTGCTCGGTGCAGGCTCCAGGCTGCGGCAGGGGGTGGGGGTGCAGGCTTTGGGACGGAGTTTGGGGATAGGAGGGGGTGCAGGGGTGAGGGCTGTGGGGCTGAGGGTGAGGGGTTTGAGGCATTGGAGAGGCTCGGGGCATTGGAGAGTCTCAGGACTAGGGCAGAAGGGCAGGGGAAGGGCAGCCTGCCCTGGCCCTAGTGCAGGGGGGCGCTAGGACCCTGCGGCAGCAGGTGATGCCGGAATCCGGCATAGCGGAGGAGTGGAGTCAGCGTGAGCTCCCGGGCAGGCTCCCGGGCGGTGAGGGGGCAGCAAGTGGGGGCCGGGAGACACTGGGGGGAGGCGCGTGGGGGCGGCAGGTGGGGCCAGGGGAGAGACCCGGCCCCAAACATTGGGGAGCAGCGCGCGGGGAGCTTAGGCACAGAAAATAACTCGGGGAGAGGGGCGGGGGTGAGGGGAGTTTGGCGGCGACAGGAAGTAACTGGGGGAGCTCCGCGGGCCGCAGGGAAGAGCTCCGAGGGCCGCATGCGGCCCACGGGCCGCATGTTTGAGACCCCTGAACTAGTCCATCTGTTTGCTAATCTATTGTCTCATCCAGTGTATCTGTGATTTTTTTTTCTATTGATTAAACATTCTGGTATACAGTGCACAATATGATCATTAACATGTCTGTTTTTAAACTTGGACTAGTGTAAATGCCTAGTGTTCAGTATAGACATTCTACATATTTAAATAAAATAAATAACACAGCTGGAGCAGTTGGAGAGATGTGGCAGTGAGTTTCTAAAAGAAAGTATAATAAAAAATCCAAACAAACAAAGCCCCTGCCAGTACTCCAGAAGAAATATCACTCACAGGAATGTAAAAATTGCAGGCTTGGGTTTGCCTCACACACTCCATGCTGGCTGCCCCCATTTGTCAAAGATGAATGTACAAGATGCAGAGTCCAAGTGTGGGATATATTTATTTAGGGATGGAAGGCATCCCTAATACAAGCATAATTCTGGAGATGTGCTGAACCTGAGATATTTCATATGCTGTAGCTGGTAGACCTAAAGTTAAATTTCAAAGTTGGAAGTGCTGGACTCTGCCTGTTCAGTTTTAATATTTCACATGCTGTCTGGTTTAGGCATCTTTTTCTACAACTGGAACAGTATGTTCCCATGACAGCCATTAAATTTCCTCTCTCAATTTGCAGTAAAAGCATGATAATACCATCTATAAACTCAGGCACTGATCATACAAAGACTTAAAGATGTAAATAACTTTGATCCCCAGCAAGAGGGAGAAAGCCAGATTCCATCCCCTTTGGAGCAGCACAAAGGGGACATCACAGATCAGAATCTGGACTAAAGTGACTATCTTATCAAAACCAGTTTTTCACTTCCCTCCCTCCACTGCCCCCCCCATTACTTAGTATTGGTATTGCTCAGCAGTTTACTCTTGAGGGAATTCTATGCCAAAAAATTAAAAATTATATGCACAATATTTTAAAATTCTGCAAATTTTATTTGTCAATAAATAAATGTGGCTCCAGCATGGCAGTGGGGAGTACAGGCCATCTGCACAGAGGTGGGAGATCACCCTAAAGCCCCCTCCTCCCCACGCGGTACCTGACCCTGACACAGTGCAAGGGACGGGCCTGCCCCAGAAATACCCAGGGTCCTGCCCCTCTGTGCCCAGTGCACCAGGTGTGGGTGGGCAGGCTCAGCCCAGCAGGATCCAAGTGTGAAGGGGCTTAGTGTGGGGAGATCCAGGTGTGGGGTATGAGGTTTCTGTGTGGGGCAGTCTGGGTGCGGGCAGCTCAGGGGGAGATCTGGATGCACAGAGGCTCATTGAGGGGTTTTGGCTGCAGGGACAATGGGACTCTGTGAGATCATATGTAAGTGGTTAGGGCTCAGTGGGGGTGGGGGGTCTGGGTGTGGGGAGATGGGCCTGAGCAGGGGTGTCTGGCTGGTTGTGTGTGGCTTAGTGGGGGGGTCTGGGTGTTGGGGGAGTGGGGCTTGAGGGGGTAGGGGTCCAGATGCAGCTGGTTGGGGATCAGTGGGGTGTAGATGGGTCTCATCAGAGGGGTCCATGTAAAGGGGGTAGGGCTTGTCAGGATGAGGGTTCAATGGGCCTGCTTAATGGGGGAGCCCCAGCTGCTGGTGAGGGGATGCTACATGCTGAGCTCCCGCTTCCCCCTGCAAATCCCCTATCCTCTTTTCTTCTCCATCCCCCTCCCCTCACTCTCACATTCCCCTCCTCTGCCCTATTCAACCCCCCTTCCTTCCCCACTGCCTTCTTCCCACCCCTTCCCTCATTTCCCCATCCCCACTGCAGGCACTCACTGTTGCACATAGGGTGACCAGATAGCAAGTGTGAAAAATCGGGACAGAGGGTGAGGGGCAAAGGTACTATATAAGAAAAAACCCAAAAAATCAGGACTGTCCCTATAAAATCAGGACAGCTGGTCTCCCTAGTTACACAGAAAAAAGGAAGGCTCCCAACACAGAGAAGGGGAGGACAACTGGCACTAGGACCCAGGAGGCAGCATTCAGGTGCAGAGTCAGTGAGCCCAGACAGCTTCCTTCAGCTGGGCAGCTCTGCACTTGCAGAAAGGAGGGGTGGGGGCAATTATACATAACCCCCGTGTGCTCCCCTCCCCCACGGCTCACCTCTGTTTGGAGGGGGGCTATCCTCCTCAAAAAACTGCACCCATGGTCATCCCTCCCAGTGCGGCTTCCCTTTGCTTCCCTGCCATTTTCTGTGGGCACGCAGTCATGCAGAATCCCCCCAGGAGTAGCAGTTCTTCAATCTCTGTTTTATGCTCTGACCTGTAACCTATTTCTCTCTCAGAAGAAAAATGTAGCCTCCATAGATTTTTATTGGAAGGCAAACAATCCACACAACAACTTATTGCCTCTTTCTTATTGCATTCCTATAGCCTTAATTTCATGGGACCCAGGTTCTCCATATTCTGTGACCATTTGAACTATACTGAGCACTGTAAGTGTTTGCAGGATTGGGCCCTAAACCAGCCATATATACTTGTGTTGTGCACTTCTTTGCTATGAATAAGCAAGGATCACTTGCAACTGAAAGTGTAGAGATTAGCAATGGCCAGAAAGCCAGGCAACTTTCTAATAAGTTGTCTGATATTTTTCACTGCACATTTATGCAACCCTCTTCTAAATACTGATTTCTTTCAGAATGCTTAATCACCTGTACTGCACTGTGTGCTGCAGATACAGCTTCTCTTGTTCAGCTTATACCAGTTGTGCTGTTGGTAGGATTATAGTTAAATGATGCTTAGTTCACATTCAGTTACTCTTCTAAAGAATAAAACCTGGTATTTTCTCTCATGTTTCTCAAATGAGAATACCAGTTCCAGATAGTACGTGGTCTTATTGTTAATAGCTGGAATTGTAGTAACTGGTAGTGCTATATACCTGAAAATTCAAATCTGGTCAGCATGTATTGCTACCCAAGTAATTTGGAACATCTATTGCTACAATCTTAAAGCTAAATCCTCAACACAAATACAATTACCTTTATCACCAAAGGAACGCTAGATGGCACTGTCCGGCTTTGTCTCACAAAAACTACAGTAGCAGAACTTTCATACATGAAAGAATCTTCATTCTCTAAAAATATTTTTAATATTGTGTCTTTATTATGAAAACAATTAAAACATTGAAATGTTCAGTTTCTGCACTCTGAAAAGTACGAATGCATTGCAGACACGTTTTTCCTGCAGTGTGATTAATGGGGAACATTTCTTTGTTAGACTAGTGAGTACATCATTTGCTTTCCTTTCATCTACTGTAAGCCTATCAAGTTGACAAATCTACAGAAAAGGGGAATTTTCAGTTCCTGATATCATCAGAATGTTCCTTACTGTAGAACAGGAAGAAATAATGTGGCCAGTATGCCAACCTCCCATCTCCCCTCAAATGACCTTTAACACAATGCAAGGCTTTGAAGAGAGAGGGGAAATGTTAATATTTTAAACAAAAGTTGTTTGGAAAAAAACATTATTCTGTGGTGAAATCTGTTGTATAGAACTGAGTGCAGTTACTCCTATTTAATTAGCATTTTATATTGGATAGCTTAAAACAGAAAGCAGAGTATTCAGAATTACTTCATTTGTATACAGAGTGCATAAATGTTGTTCAAGGGCTGGATCCAGAATCAGGCCCTAATTAGGTAGGTTTAGTGCATTGGGAGACCTCTCTCTCACTCACATACACCCTTCTGCTGCCACCGGAACTCTTTTCCCATCTATATTTTACTTCTGTATGTCTCCATCTTGCTTATGGATCTTCCCACCCTGCCATGTGTGTGTCACTTCTTCTACATGTTGCTTTATTCATTTTAATTAGGACTTATAAAAATGTTGATGAAAGTTTTTCAGAAGTAGTTTGGTTGATTTTGACAAGCTTATAGAGGTGGTCAACACTTTTTTTTATTTGGAATTTCTATTATAACTTTGCACAAAAAATAAAATGTCTTTTTTTGTGCAGAACTTTCACCATTTTTTTTCAAATGAGCTAACTTCAATATGTTTCCTGTTTCTCCAGCAAATCTTGCTATATTTTATTTGACTTCTGGCTAGGATTGTCCTGCTTTTAAAGAGGTATAGATGGAAATCATTTATGTAAGAGCACTTTATGTATGTCTTTGGATGTGTACCTCTGCATGATATTGGATGCATTGTGTCAGAGCTGCACATATGGTGTGGATGATTTTCAGGCTATAGTACATCTAGCTGCCACAAGACTTCTGGCCCTACCTCAGATCTGCCTCCGCCAATAGAGGGAGAAAAAACAGACTGGGAAATACAAGCTTTAGGGGACTGTGTGTGTGTGTGAGAGAGAGAGAGAGAGAGTGCGCGAGCACAGGGTGACATAGTAGGGGAGAGGATGGGAATAGGTGAGAACAGTAAAGAGGTCACAGAAGGACGAAGAAAACTTTGTCCTACCCTACCCTTTGTTTTAGCATGTCCTAGTCTTTCACTCTGCAAAGAAGGGGTAGGAGAGGACACTCTTTCTTTCTACTTCCCCATCCTTCTTTATCCCCCACCCAAATACTGTCCCCTGGGACACACATGAACAATTTCCCAGTTTTTCTGTTCTGAAGATACAACCAACTTCGGAGGCATGGCCGGAGAGGGTACTGCTGCCTGCAGCCCTGCCACTTATTTGAGGCACCCATCACATCTGTGCTCATGTGTGACAGATTACATAACCCTATGATGTTTGCAGGCAAGATAAGGCTAAACCTGAGGAACTGGGCTGTTCTTTCCAAGAACATGGGTTAGTAAAAGACCTCTGTGCAATAGACCGCCCTCCTACAGGAAGATTAGTAAAGATCTAAATCAACTCAAGTTAATATTGAATATCTGTAGAAGGCCTGGGACAGCAGCACTGAAGAGACAGTCCCCGCAGTATTTGCTCATGAAAGAGAATCTTCCCTTGTTAGGAGTTGTATTTATTTGACTTCATTTTGAGTCATTTAACAAACAATGTCCAGATTAATTACTGAACTGTATTCATCCTTTCTGTAGCAACCAACCTTTTAATACAAGCAAAAGACAGGTTTTAAGGAGACCTTAAACCTCAAGCTATGTCCACATTGCCTTCACAAGCCAGCTGTTCATCAGGAGCCTCTCCCCAAAGGACCTTCTGTTTCTCCCCTCTGACAGGAGACCAGCCGTTTATATTCCTTGATGGGTTATTGGGGTAATGAGGTCCACCTGTTCTGACTGAGTAGATTAGTCAGAAGCACAGCTGGTTTCCCTCAGCCCGGCCAGGCTGGAGAGGTAAGAACTCTAACCCACCCACTCTACAGGAATTCTGCTAGTAGGAACGCACAGGACTGGGAACGCACAGGACTGGGCTAGGATCTGGATTGGAAGGCAACCCAGTCCATAGAGATCCCCTGGGAACAGCAGTTGGCTTCTGGGATCACCACTGGTGACTTGAAGACATCCCTTTGCTATTTACAGAGCAAATTGTTTTTGTTTTATTTTCCACCTACACAATGTCAAAATCAGGAAGGGTGCTCTCCTACTGAGACCCTCAAGGTCTGTATTTCCCCCCGGTCTCCTTCAATAATTCTTAGTTTATTAAAAGAAAGCCCCTCACAAAATGATTTTTTAGAAATTGCTGTTCTTTAGTAGTGGTAAAATGACAAAAACGTCTCTCATAAATAGCTATATTTTCAATGACAGACTGGCCAATCAATGGCCAACATCCTTCATAGCAACGGGACATCCTGAACTGTGGCAGCTGGATTTCCTCTATGTGGATTGAACTAAAGTTCTCAACAATAGGTCCATATATATATATGTATATATATACAAAAAAGCCCACAAACTTTCAGAATACCATAAGTCATTCTGTAGGATTAATACACTTGGCTGGAAAAAAATGTACGTGGTCTGTTTTTGTAAAAGATTTTGAATTTATTACTTATTTACTCTGTCCCAACAAAAGGAAGGACCTCAGATTATGTGTGAGAGAATTTCAGGATGTGGGTGGTCATAGTTGAAGGTCTTACAGTGAATGTTCAGTGAAACATCCTTGGAACACAAAATTCAAATGAATGAATAATAAACTAAACCAATGTAACAGTGACTGCATTATAAACAAACCCTGATGCTGAAGGAATCATCTAGGGATGTCAAAGTTCAGTAATTAGAAAGAATGGGAAAATTGTCATCTTCTCTTTTCAGAATAAATGATAGATCGTTTGCACTTTTCTAAATACAAAAACAGAGCTAGATCCTCAGCTTGTGTAAACTGGCATAGTTTCACTGAAGTTGAGGGACAGACTGATTTACACCTGCTGAGGATCTTGTTCATACCCTTTATAACAGCAAAACTAGTGTCAGAGGTGAACTACAGAATAATAAAAAAGGGCTTATGCCATATACCACATGATAAAAGGAGCTGGAAAGGGTACATTAAATAAAGTAAATTACTGTATGTCACTTTACAGTAGTGCTAGTTATTAAGCAGAAAATTCAACTCTGGGCCAAGACAAAGATATTTCCCCTGCATAAGCAAGTGGTGAATTTGACAATTTGGACCAGACCCACAAAGGTATTTAGGCTCCTAACATCCATTTATTTCAATAGAGAGACAAGATGGATGAGGGAATATCTTTTAATGAATCGATTGCTGAAGTAACAGAAATTGGTCCAATAAAAGATGTTACCTCACACCCATCTTATCTGTCTTATCCTGGGACCAATACAGCTGCAACAACACCGCAAACATTGATTTCAGTGGAAGTTATAATTCTAAATACTTTTCTGGATCTGGGTCTCTGTCTGTAGCTGAAGCCCTTCACAAAATGTGCAATGCAAAGATGGCATGTGGGTGCAGATTTACAAATGTGATTTGTATGACAATCGTGCCGAATAAGGGGACAAACGCTCAAGATCACTGTGGTGTGGAATTGTACCGTGAGTAAGCCCACTTTTTGGTAACTGTGCCTTGCCTTCTGTGCTATACTGGCAGCAGAGATGATGAGTGGGGTCAACCTCTTTGGGCCATTTTCTTTGCTATTGCAGCTGAAATGTGGCACAAAGCATCTGTAATGCACCCAAGTCTCTGGCCCCACATCATGGCATAATCGAATAATTAATTTTCCAACTTGTTTTTTTTAACATGAAAGGTTCTTTCATCAGCTCTCATTGCTTCTTTTAGTCACTTAAAAAGTGATCAGAATTAATTTGTAATTGATGGAAAAAGTCAATAGCACTTCATCCTTAATAGGATTTGAACATGATACCTTTCAGATACAACACAGATGCTTATCAAAATGAGGCTATAGTCTTTTGTTAATAGTCATGGGAGTTTAAAAGCATTCAGAAGATTAAAAAAGGTTTGTTTTATGCCAGTGTGCACCCTATTCCAGGTGGTTTGATCTTGTCAACTTCCAAATCTAGATGTCACACTTTAGGTCACATGTCTTCAGTAAAGACGGGTCAGCAGCACCCTGTCAAAGGGTACGTCTACACTACGGGACTATTCCGAATTTGCATAAACCGGTTTTGTAAAACAGATTTTATAAAATCGAGTGCGCGCGGCCACACTAAACACATTAAATCGGTGGTGTGCGTCCACGGTTCGAGGCTAGTGTCGATTTCTGGAGCGTTGCACTGTGGGTAGCTATTCCGTAGATATCCCATAGTTCCCGCAGCCTCCCCCGCCCCTTGGAACTTCCGGGTTGAGATCCCAGTGCCTGATGGGGCAAAAATCATTGTCGCGGGTGGTTCTGGGTAAATGTCGTCAGTCACTCCTTCCTCTGGGAAAGCAACGGCAGACAAGCATTTCGCGGCTTTTTTCCCTGGTTTGCCCTGGCAGATGCCATAGCATGGCAATCATTGAGCCTGTTTTGCCTTTTGTGACTGTCACCGTATGTGTAATAGATGCCGCTCACAGAGGCGATTCAGCAGCGCTACACAGAAGCATGCTTTTGCTTTTGCATGATAGCAGAGATGGTTACTAGCCATACTGCACCATCTACCATACCATAAATTGGTAATAAGATGGTCATGGTTACCAGTCCTTTTGCACTGTGCCATTTGCTGCTGTCATAAGTGTCCCTGGCCGATCAGCCAGGGGCGCAAAAGCCAAAATTGGGAATGACTCCCTGAGTCAATCCCTCCTTTTTGGTATCTAAAAATAGAATCAGGGCAAGTGTACTAGAGAACCACTGTATCATAGAGCCAGAGAGCACAGCTGCTCTGTGTCAGATCCCACAGAAATTATGAGCTGTATCCTATTCACAGGGGGTGCTCCTGCAACAACCCCACCTGTTGATTCCGTTCTTCCCCCAGCCTTCCTGGGCTACCATAGCATTGCACCCCCACTTGTGTGATGAATTAATAAAGAATGCAGGAATAAGACACAGTGACTTGTTAGTGAGAAATGAGTGGAAGGCAGCTTCCAGCTGCTATGATAGTCCAGACAGGACAGTAAGGAGTGTGGAGAAGAGGAGCCCAGCATCCCTCTGCTAGTCCAGGGGCAATTGAATCTTTTCTTTACACATGAAGGGTGGGGGCTGATGGAGCTCAGCCCCCTGTTGCTATTATGAGGATGGTTACCAGCCATACTGCACCATCTACAAGGAAAAATTAGGGCCAGGCGCCCTTGATTGACCTCACTGATGCTAGTCGGCATGGTTACCAGCACTTTTGCACTGCCCCATGTGCCAATAGACTGATGACGAGGACGGGTATCAGTCGTATTGCACCATCAGCCACCCATGGCGGGGGGGGGGAGTGAGGATGTTAGTGTTGACGGCTGCAGCATCGCGTCTATCTACAGCATTCAGTAAAGATAGGGTGACATGTAAAAGAGTCAAGAGAGGATTGTTTTCCCTTTCACTTCTGGGGGTGGTTGGGGGGGTGCGTAAATTGCCGAGCTATGCCCTGACCCACCGCGGACACGGTGTTTGACCCTAGAAGCATTTGGAGCTCAGCCAAGAATGCAAATGGTTTTCGGAGACTGCAGGAACTGTGGGATAGCTGGAGTCCTCCAGTCCATGAGCGTCCATTTGATTCTTTGGCTTTCCGTTACGCTTGTCACGCAGCAGTGCGCTGAGCCCCTGCTATGGCGTCTGTCTGGAGATTTTAAAAAAATGATTTTGAATTTCGTCTTCTGTAACGGAGCGCTGATAGAACTGATTTGCCTGCCCTTACAGCGATCACGTCCGCATGGTCCATGCGGGAGCTCTTTCTTTATTTTGATTTTTAACTGCATCGCCACACGTGCTGATCGGAGCTCCATGCTGGGCAAACAGGAAATATTCAAAAGTTCGCGGGGCTTTTCCTGTCTACCTGGCCACTGCATCCGAGTTCAGATTGCTGTCCAGAGCGGTCAGTGGTGCACTGTGGGATACCGCCCGGAGGCCAATACCGTCGATCAGCGGCCACACTAACCCTAATCCGATATGGTAATACCGATACTAGCGCTACTCCTCTCGTTAGGGAGGAGTACAGAAACCGGTTTAAAGAGCCATTAAAATCGATATAAGGTGCCTCCTAGTGTGGACGGTTGTGGCGTTAAATCGGTTTTACGCTCCTAAAACCGATTTAAACGCCTAGTGTAGACCAGGCTTTAGGTTGGCTGTTAGCTATTGAACAGCCTTTGGGGCAGACAAGTGATTAGTCTTCTGCTAGGCTGTCATGTTCTTGTGCATTTTATTTTCCCATAAGTTAGCTTTGATTATGAGGAATTTCCTTATGTTTCATTGTTGAAGAAAGTCCTGCAGAATTGCTGGAGACAAACACTGAGTATCTTTTTATGGTCAGGCTGCAGTGGAAAAAACAGTTGAGAGGCTGGGTCGTCCACCAGCACATGTGCCTGCTGCTACATGTCAGGGCTTATTGTTGTCAAATTAAGCTGATGATGTCTTAGTATGAAGGCCTAGAATTTCTTTTGCCTACAGTTGATGTATCTGTAGTGGGGAAATTATATCAATATGATTTTCATTTTCACTTTCTATTTTTGTTAGAACGTAGCAGGCTGACCCAAGCTGAGTCTTCTGGTCATTGTAGTATCAATGTAATAATAGTATCTTACATTTTATTTTATCTAGAAGGATGTCAAAGTAGCTTATGCAGTATTGAGAGTACACAGAAATAACGTCACTCGGGTAAAATGCAGTTTTGGGGTAAAACTGCGGAAAGTGTCTAGTAGTCCAGTGCAAAACTACATGATTGTTGGGACCACCATATTCAATGGAAGTTGCAGGAGGGAGTTTAGATGGGTATTTACATTCTGCCTAAGTTGGAATTTGTCTGGGACACACCTACTTACCACCATGCTTCTGTCCCCTACATAGATTAACACTATTCTGGATCTATTTCCATCCCAAACCCACAAGAAACCCAGCAGTGTGAACTGTACATGTCAGCTGAGTTACATGCCTCCCTCCCAGTGCAACTGTTTTGAATTGTGCTCTGCTGTACTGCTACAAATCTCCATAGTAGGCAATAGTTTCTTTTGACTTACAGCAGTGAGATAAACTATCCCTATTATCACTCAACAAAAATATTATTGCTAAAGTCCATTTCTTTAAAAAAAATTCATGCAAAATATTTACTACAAATTCCATGGGATATTGACCTGTATGGCATAAACTCTGGCCTTCTATATGTTTCCCAGCTCACTTCAATAGATAATGTCACCCAGAGACTGTTGCCTTTGCTATGGCCCCTGTATGCCACCCTAGCCATTTGGGGGAGATCTCTCCAGTACAGGCACTATGTGCAGTCCCTTTGCAAATCCTGGTGCTGGGGACATTCTAGGGTTAGGGCCAGGGGCCAGATGGAACATGACAAGAGTGGGAGTGCAGAACATATTTTTATGGACATTCTGGAGAACTCTGCTGCTGGGACCAGCTGCCATTACTTAGAGCAGTCATTTATGGTTCAAATTTTCAAAAAAGCTCAGCACTTAACAGCTCCCATTTAATCACCTAAATAAATATCCATATTTTCAGAAGTACTCATCCATACCCAGCAGCTCACAGTGAGATCAACGGGAGCTGTTGGGTGATGATCAGTACTTTTGAGAAACTGGACACTTCAATGAAGTGTCCCTCTTTGAGCAGAGGGAGATCTCCCAGATCCAAAATCCCACTGAGCTGAAACCAAGAGAATTGCTTAAAGCTAGAATAAGATTCCAGTCTCCATCACCTAAAAGTAAAAGATTGAACAGTTATTTTGAAACTGAGGAGTTAGTTCTGGTATTAAAGGGACTAGCATTTTTTTAACTTCAGAAGTTCAATAAATGCTTCTTTTTACAAGGCCAATTAAAATCCTAAATCAAAATTGTTTCTAACCTTTTTTCCATTGCTCAAAATGTTTTACTTGGCTGCTCATAAATAATCACCCAAGAGCCATACCTGGTGAGACTTGTTCTGCTAACTTCAGAGATTATGGGCCCAAAAGCTGCATTCACAATATTTGCACCTTATGCAGATCAGGTAGGCATCTGTTGAATTGCAAATATCTCAGCCCACAATGAGGCGCAGGTGCCAAAATGTGAGCACAGATTACCACCCCCACCCCATCCAAAGGCAGGCAACCTGACTGAAATGTACCCCAAAGAGACTTTTCCAAAGGTATACAGGAAATCTCTGACAGAGCCAGGAATAAATCCCAGATTTCCTGTCTCCCAGGTTTATACGTTAACCACAAGGCCTCCCATCCTCTCTTAGTTTGCTGAGGAAGATGTTACACAGCATATTCTCTTTCTGATAGCCTTTCATTACAGTTACTATACTGCATATTACATCATATTGTTCTGTGTTAGGTTAGCCCCATCACAAACACTTTATGATGTGCTGTCCAACACACATGCAATGGATACTGTATGAAATACTGTTACCATTCAATACCTATACTGTTCATGCTTTGAGCAAATGTAGTACTAAATAAAAGCAGATATTTTGAATTAACCAGGGATAGTTTGGATACACAGAAATTCACTGCCTGATTTCCCTGCCAACATCACAGTTGCTCATACTTCTGCTAATCTAAACAACATACTGTGGAGAAATTTGGTATGAATCAGCTTATAAATAGCTATGCTACAATAATAAATATACTTCTACAGTGCCTCTTTGACTCATAAAACATATATATCTGCTTGTGCACATGTGGCATTTTGTACCATGAAAGACTGATGCACTCTTCATCATATGTCATTGTGCAGCTAAAATTGAGTGGTAACATTTTATGGATACTTTATTGTGATTTGTCATAGGAAAATCAGAGGACTGTAGTGTGCTCATAAGGTATCTAGATAGACATTCAGATATATGGCTGAACATGTGATAATTTTTAGGTACTTTGCCTCCAGCTTCAACTTTCCTAGCTTTCATTCTGTACTGCTCAATTTGCCATCATATGTTTATTCTTTAGATAACATTACTTGTACAAATTCCAACTGAAGCAGGATCAGTAATTTTCAGCCTATCTTGATGGCATTTATAATGCAATGCAGCTTATGGAATTCCATTCTACCTTTTTGTTTTCTAAATTACTCCCAAATAACAGAAATTCTAGTAACTCAGGGGGAAATGGGCTGTGCTAAGTACCCACTTATCTACATAAAGAGTGATACTTAAAGCACATATAAAACAAAAATCTGGTACCAAATCTGCAATCTTCTTGCCAGCAAAATCTTCATAGACCTTGGTTGAATTGTTGAAAGATTTGGTTCTAAAGGTATTTAAGGAAGTGACGATGAGACTCAGAATATTTTATAGATACAAGGATGACTCTCTCTCTCTCAAAAAAGCCAGCAACCACCACTCAGTGATATCTGTCCCTATAACTAAAGTAAAAATTTAGGGGCTGCATGTGCTCATTGCTGTCAACTATAGTTTTGCCATTGCCTTCGAAGAGAGTAGGATCAAATCAGTAAGGCTCTGATTTAGCACGATGGTTAAGAATATATGGAACTTTAAGCGCATGTATAGTCCCCTGAAAGTCAGTGAGATACACACATGCTTAAAATTGTAAATGTGCTTAAGTATCTTGCTGAGTAGGACCTAAGTACAGTATTGCAGAAGCCACTTGGTGTTACCACTTTTGGTAAAAGTTGACTGTTTAGTGGAGACCACTGGGGCTAAAACAAAGAGAACTATAGAATAGCAGTAGATTTATAAAACGAATTTATTCTACAAACCGTGTTTTTTATAAAAAATAAATTGGGGTTTTTTTTCATAGTTTTGAATCTCTTGTACTGTGACCTTACTCATTGGAATGCAGCAGTGATATGCAAAAACTCTCAACTCAGAAAGCAACGGGGTATTGAAGCATTCAGAGTAGAGTAACCTGACTGCTAAATTCCAGAACTGAATGGGACAGTGAAGATACATCTTTTCAGTGTAGTCATTGTAATGTCAATCAGACCTGCAGCTAAATAAAGATTGCACTGATGTGTGAAAAGACTTTAGAAAGTGGCACAAAACAGTATTTAGTCTGGGATTTTTCAAAGGGGCCTAAAGGAATATGACACCAACTCCAGTGGCAGTTAGGCACATTTGAAACTCCTAGCCTTGAAGTCTAGGGAAGGTGGCCAATTAAGTTGCTTATTAACATACTTAGTCATAAATGGCAGTGATTGCTATTATGTTAGGTGAGGTACCTGAACTTGGCAATCTCCATAACAAGCCCAAATATACCTGTTACAGTACAAAATTTATTGCAGTCTGTAGGCACCAACCTGTAACCCCTTTGTGCCCAGAATTCCCATTGACTTCAGTGTTCACCATGCGGACAGGAGGCAGGATGATACCCTTTCTCTCAGAGTTAGAATAGCAAATCTGTATGCATTCTATCAGGGGTTAAATATGTTCCGTGTAGGTAAGTGAATAGATCTATCTGATGCCTCGTGGGAAAGAGATTATCCTCTCTTGTACATAGATTAAAAAGAAAATGAGGCTTCAGTACTGCAGTGAGCTCCATAGGGTTGATCCCTGCACAGGATCAGGGCCTAATGCTTCAGAAGATAAAAAATAAATGTTTAAAAAGTGACAGTCTACTTAATTAGCCATCTGCTTTTTACTGGACTGAAGAGTTGGAGGAGATGGTGTATCTTGTTCCCCCACACAAAGCTTTGATGAATGTGGAAATGAAGTGGCAGAGATCCAGATATGGAACTGCAGGCTTAAAACAGTGTAAAGTTGAAGGTTCCTAAACCAGGTGGTTATCAAATTTAGACTGCAACAAAGCATTAGGAAAAGTAATCTCACAAAAGATTTAATTTAAATTTTGAGTGTCCCTTTGAATAAGGAATTGTGTTTTGATTAATTTTACAGTTGATGAGGGAGGGATCCTGTCTGTCAGCTTCTGATGAGTCCTCTTCAGGGATCAAAATATTAGGAAATTATTTTTTAAGAAACAAATATCAGAGTCCAAAGAGTGCATGTGTGAATACATATGTATGCGTGTTTCTCAACACACACTTTGTTACCTTTGAGTTAAGGTTCCTAGACTACAATAAGCTATTAATACAAAGTATAAAAGGCAAGGAAATAAGCAATTCATTCATTCAAAACCCCATCTGTATTCCACTCACCTATTGCCCTTCTTAACCTCAAGTACCTCCCTTTCTACCACCACATTTCCCTGCCCTGAACAACCAAACTTTGATCACCAACCACGTTTATAGGTTATATAGGCAAAAATAAAAGAGCCAGAGTGTCCTAGCTGGCTTGGGGAGTGTTCCCCTAATGTAGGCACTGGGTAAGACAGCCATATGGCTGCCTTCAACAGATCTCCTAAGAAGCTCTAGCATAGCAGATATGTCAGTGGAGAAGGTGGGATGTGTCAGTGGCAGGTCTATAAATATAAGTGAAAATATTTGGCTTCCTGATGCTGCTGTCTAATGCACCAAAGAGCGTAGGTAACAGTGCCAGTGGAGCCAAATGTCTGCACCAAGTGCCTTGGCCCTGAGATACTAGGCTTTCCTCCTCTTGACCACACTTTCTCTCATTTTATTGAATCAAAGAGTTATGACCCCAATCCTGAAAGATATTTAGGCACCTAACTCCCTCCCATCTAGGCCTACATTCTAGAGAGCATTATAAAAGTTTAGCTACATCCCTGTACTTTTACATACAAAATTGCAAACTATATAGGAAGAGATACACTAATACATTTTCTCTTTGGTCTGGTAACATATAAGCCTTAGCCTAGATTTTGAATATAGAAATCTAGTTACTATCTATTATCCTATGGTATTAGACATGAATGAAGACACAGCTTTATTTTAGGTAAATAGTATACTTTGAAATTCCAGGATTTTATTATGCACCTACAGACAATATTTTTAGTGACTAGGACTCAGTATTCATGAGGTCTGCTAGTACTTTATCACTTACTCACTGTGTAACGTGATCCCTTACTCACTCTGAGCAGTGCCTTACTGCACAAGTAGACACAGTGACTTTGAGATCACTTAGGATGTAAGGTACTGCTCAGTATAAGGGTATCACAATTTGGCCTTGTGTGACCGTGGTCAGGTCATGTAGAGAGAGATTTTCAAATACACAAATGACTTTCAATGAGAGCTGGGTATCTACCTTCCCTTTGGGCCTTTGAAAATCTCCCCCTTAACATCCGTCTCATCTTAAAAATACTAACTTATCTTTGAAGAGTGGTTTGTTGTTCTTTAGAGTGTGATGCTATATAAATCTAAGGTAATATGATTATCAGATTCTGTCATTGTTTTGCTTGAAAAAGTTGAGATTAAAACAAGTGAAGGGACATGTAAAACAGTATGGACTAGACTCTGTCATCCTTACTCACAGGGAATATTACTCCACATTTAGGGACATTGATTTAAATGGCTCCGTGTACTTTGTGCAATTGTACTTAATATTGTCACTCCAATAAACCATTAGGTTCTTTTCATGTTGTTTTTTATAAGTCTGATTTCCTTCTGAAGAATATCTGTTTTATAATTAGATGATCTTAGTTCAGACAAAATTAACAAAAACCCACAGATCCACAGGCTGTTAGACAGCATTTAGTTTGGGGATACTGTGTACAGATTGAAGAATTAGAAGTATCTCTGTTTAACAGCTGGGTGCAACTGGAGAACCACATAACATCATTTTCTTTCGACACATCATTAAAAATGTTGGGTTTTGTCATCTTTCTATTTTACTTCCTAGCTGATTTGGCGGAGACTCACAAACCCCTTTCTTTTTACAAAAAATAATTTCCAAAATGATACTTGAGTAAGATGCCATTTGAGGCTTAGGGACAGGAATACAGTGAACATTTAGCCATGTGCACTTTGCTAAGCATAGACAAGAAAGTTGGTTGTGATTTGTCTTTTATTTGTACAGTACTAAGTAAACGCATACAAAACAATATTCATTTATATCATAAGTTATTGTAAAGAAGGAAGATGATAACGTAATCAGTGGGGTTCTGTGCAGGTTCAAGAGTCAGTCTGTGTCCAGTTGCAAGACCAGGACCTTAGAGGGGAAGATATTATACCCAGTCAGAAGTACAGCCAAACCCGATGAAGCATGTATAAGCCTAGCCATTCTCTTCAGATTGTAGAAGAGTATGTGGCCTGATGCACCTTTAAAGTTTGGGTCTACTCTGCAAAACAGCTCCTTCTTACTCTGTGTGTATTCAGAGTCCTCCAGCTGCTTACTGTAGTGACCAAATTAAAGGCTGACACTTTTTTTTCCTTACATGTACTTGCACTGCAGAGCCAGTTCTGCTAGGTGAGACTGAACTGGACTCCATGGGACTCAGTACAGGAGCAAGGGTCTGCCCACACACAAGATGCAGGATCAGAGCCCTCATCCTAAGAAGCTACATGTACAGGTTTGTATCCACTTTGAAAATCTTTCAGATCTACTAGAGTAGGTAGGGGATGGAGAGTTCATTTGCAATATGAACAGTTCACTGTATTGTCAGTACAAGTTTCTCTATGTTCAAAAAGAGATCATTTGCAATAGAACATGCCTTGTCCTCTCCTCTGTAGCTTTCTGAGGGCCTGAGCTAGTGGGACTGGTGTTTCTGCTGCACAAAAGGAGGCAGGGTTTGAGAATGGGCAGCTCTGGTGTTCTGTTGCAAAGACTGATATTTTACCAGGCACCAATGTTTGCTAATCTGTGAACTTGTTTGTATGCCAGAACTTGTGGTTAGGACTCTGAAAGGCCGTAGTAGAGTTTGAAGAGTATTGAGTTGGCTATTTGTGCAGTGACACACAAAATGAAATAACAGTCATGTCAATTGAGTGTTTTATAGGGAATTGTCATTCAACCATATCTATGTATTACTTATGTGTGCTGTAATGTAGGGTAAGGAAAATAAAGTGAATTCCTCATAGAATATTGTGTAGGTCTCCAGATTTATAATTCTACCTTGAGAACAGTATCCTAGGAGTTGAGTGAAAAAAGGTGGAAAGAGGGGTCAGGAATGAAAAATGGAAGTAAATAAAATATAATTAATCTAGCATACAATCTGCCTTTGCGTAGAAAGCTAATACACTTAACAAAAAAAACAACAGGTTGCTTGTAGAAATTCTGCACTGGCTAAAGTTATTTTTACCTCTTGTAATACTAAAGAAAGAAAAATATCCTTTATCTCTTATATGAAATAGAACAAGAATAAATTGAACTTCTTTTATTATCTGAAAAGTAAACAATTTCTATATATTGCTGGACCAGATGCCACTGAAGCACAGAAACTTTTTTTAGTTTCCTTCCATTGGATGTTTCTCATTGACAGAGTTTGTTGGCTCTAGCAAGGTGGTTGCTGAGACAATTCTTTATAAAAATGTCTCTTGATAGATTCTTTGGGCTAAATCTAGTGACAGATGTTAGCATGAAATTAGAAACCAACCTCCAATAGCAGTGACAATTAAAAGGTCTCCTGCACCTGGCCAGGAGCCTCTCTTCTGAATGAGAGAAACTACCAACAGAGTGGGAGTGTCAATTGTTAATGCAGGTTTGTCTGCTGCTGGATTATTTTCCCTGTCCTGTTTTTTCCATGCCTGTATCACATGCATCTCCTCAGTGTGATATAGAAATGACATCAGATACAAAGGAGCAATGCAGTGAGTAGCTCAAAATTATGAAGAAGCTGTGTTTGAAAAAAAGTCTCCCTCCTGAAACCAAAATATTCTGTGCAGCAAACCCCAATCAGAAGAGCAGCAAGAGTGGTGTCTCAACTGAGGCAACTGCCACTTTGTAATAAAGCCTATGGGGGGGGGAGGGAGGAGAGGGGCAAGGGAAGCACCCCTAGTGTAGAGAGTTCACTGCAGAGTCAGTTCAATAAAACTTGTGCTTCCCAGTTCTGGCAAAGCTTTTGGACATTTCAAAGGGCTTGATAAACAGCAATAGCCTTGTCTCCCACACATTAAAGCTTCATCAACGACATTATGTGAAAAGAAGAAAAACCTGGCAGCACAGTAAAGCAAAGGGTAAGGTGTTCCTTGGATGGGTCAAGGTGCTCTAAGTTCCTCTTGCTGCACTGAAATAACAGCAGTTTTTCTGGCAGAAGAACATCTGTAACCTCCGTCTGTACCGAAGAAGCACATCTGTTCACAGTTATGGGTCAGTGCCCATACAGGAAGTGTAGTTATACTGCATACAGAAAAGAGACTCTGGATTATAGATACAAAAAAGCTTAACCCCCCCTTTTTAAAATGGACTGGAGGATAAAATGAATGCAAATCAGATCCATAAAAGAGTTAAAAACCTAACAAATTCTTCCAGCCTGATAAAAATCTAGAAAAAGCTATAGGCAACAGGAGCAGGATTTTCATCTAATGTTCTATTCTCTTCTCTTTTAAAATGATTTAGTTCAAACCCTGATTATAAGATGTACTGTTGAATAAAATGTGTATTGGTAACACAGCAAAGCCCAAAATGAGTCCGACATGCTGTCTGATCATGTGGATTACATCACACATTGCATATTTTGGATTTATTTTTGTTTTGCTAGCTCACAGCTGTTGTCAAGGTTTCCACTTTCCTCTCAATTAGCTCCTGGGAAATAGCCCTAAATGAGTATGGAGGGAATACTGAAGTACATTGAATTATAGCAGTAATATTTACCAGCATATTGCATATAAACTTGCAATAGTAACCTCTAAAATATTCTGCCTCTTGTTACTGGATTGCGCCTGATTAGATCCCGTTAATTTCCTCTCTTCCTGTTACTTTACTTTGTACAAATTTTGCCCCAAAATACTTTACAAAATCACTGTACAACTAAGGCTCTGGTCCTACAATAAGCTCCACATGGACACAAGGTCTTAACTTGTTTGCATTGAAGTCAATGACAAAACTCCCATTAGCTTCAATAGGGGAATAGTAAGGCACAAAAGGTTTGCACCAGGGCAGGTAGGACTTAGAGAGATAAATAAAACAGCCTGGGTCTTACCTTTGTATGTCACAGCATCAGCTATTGATTTATTTCAAGTGGATTAATAGCCTGAAGCTAATCTCTACCTGTCTTAAACTAAAGTAGGCTGCGTTAGCTAACATTTTTCTCTTGTCTTGGTCATACTTCTTGACATCCCTAATATGAAGCTGAAATTCACCTCATATCAGGGTAGTGTATTTCCATTTTACTGCTGTAAATTACTGATGTCAGAGGCTAAACTAGAAATCCGAGGCACTAAAATGGCCCACTGCATAATTGTTGATGTACACATTAGTGAACGTGTTAATCTTTCATTAATCTTTTCATATGCCCTATTTTCTTTTTAACAGGGCTGATAGTAAGTGTAAGCACTTTAGCATCTAAAAGTACTCTGGCAAGTACTTAACAACAAGAAAACAAAAACTTTTCCCTAAATTCCAATGTGGAACACTCACAGAGAAGCCACTGCTGTGGAAAGACAATAGTTTCTAATCTCAATAACAAGATTTGCAATCATGAAAGCGTAGGGAAAGTTTGTTCCTACTTGCCTATCATGAAGATTCTTCTTCTGAAGCTTCTGGTACTGACCATCAAGATACCAGATTAGATGAACCACTGGTTTGATCCAGTATAGAACTTCTTTTATCCCTAACCTATTTACATAGTTACAGCAAACGTACATAGATATGATGCAGTCTCACTCATCATGAGAGAGAACTTGATTCTGGTCTTGTGATCACATGGAGATTAAAGTTTCTGTTTACCACACACCAGCATAATAGTCTACAAAATTGCATTGTATATTTTGACTCCTAAGAAGAGACAAAGCAGAAGTGCATTATTATTCTGTGATATATATATATATATATATATATATATATGGAATACTTTGATTTTCACCGAATTGTACAAAGGCAGCAGCAGTCCACCTTAATCATCTTCCTTGGCTTGGAGGAAGGAGGAGGAATTGCCACACAAGCCATTTCCTTTATTGTGCAGATTGCAGAATTGTCCCATATGCTCAGAAATAATAAATTATATCCCTGTGACACAAGTATACAAGGTCTTCAAAGAATCACAGACAGGCTGGAATTTTTGTCATTTTATGTGACAATATCTGAATCATGATCAATTTCTTCTGTAGTTAGAAAGCCAAGCCAAGTCAAGCTAGACCTAATAAACACCACTGGCAGCTGTTTCCAGCTGTACTATGCTGAAGCAAGCTGACAGCTTGACTGCCAGATTGAGAGAGCTCTGAGCAGTGTATCTCTGTTTTACTTTGGACAGAATGTTCATATTTCTGGAACACTTGGAAAAGGTAGATTGGTGGAAATGTGAAACAATTTATTTTCTGGATTTGCAGGCATTTCCTAAGGAGCTGATTCAGGCCCCCTGTGGGGAAGTGTACTACACTGAACCCTTGTTGAGTGCTCTGCCTCTACTTAGCCCTCTGCAACATTTTGGATACCCAACTGAATACAAAACTGCTCATAATGGTAGGATGCATTAGGCCCACCCTAATCTCTTTCGTCTCTGAAATTGCTCTGACTCTGATTTATCATGAAGAAAATATAATGGCAACTTTCACCAATTGGTCCTGGTCTGTTTTGATATTTTTTCAAGCCTCCAGAAGATTATTAGAAATACAATAATACAGGCAACAAGATCTTTAATTAAGATCCAACAGGGGTGAGCTGTATTTGTATCTTAAAAGCTTTGCTTAAGCAAAATGGCAAGGTCAGTGAACAAAATAATGGGTAGTAGTGACATCCCTGCACAATCCAACATGTTTGTCCTCCTACTTTCTACCTGTCCCATTTGGTCTTATGTAACCATTTTTTCAGCCTATTATGTGTGTGCCCTAATGTTGGGTGTTCCAGACAGTATTAGAGGCCAGGTGTAGGGACACCAGAATATTTCCTTTGGTCACACTTTAGAGGTTCCTAAACTAAATAAAGTTTTTGCTCAAGCTCCCACTTAGACCCTTGCTCTCCATGCTCTGGGAATATAAAATAAAAGATCCTGGCACACCAAGTGACCAACACATTGAAGTGTGGTTTTGTAAATAAAAAATCAGAGAATTACTCCTCTCTAAACACCTTCAATAGAGAAAAAGGAGGGTGAGTGCCAAAGACAGGGACAATAAACTGTAATAAATGGGGAACAAAACCAGGAACCCAATATAACATTTAATAGTGCCCACTGTGGAAATCACAAAATAGATGCTTCCTCCAAGAAAGTCACCTGGTACATGGTGGATTTTGGGTGGAAAAGAGTATGTCAGTTATGCCAAAAAATCTCCATGTCTCACCAGGCTAATGACAGAATCTGGCATTCAGCAGCCAGAGCTGGGGAGCTATGAAAAAAAAACAAACATGGATGTGGAGAAAAGCTCTCTCCTCAACAGACTCTCTAGTCTGTCTCTCAACTTGTATCTCTCTTAGTATGGCAAGTGGCTGTTTCCTCAATACCATGAGTGGATGCAGCTGTTGGTCTTGCACAGGCTACGTGCTCCAGCCCAGATCTTCAGAGGTATTTATGTGTTTAGCTCCCAGTGATTTGAGAGCTAGGTGCTTAAATTCCGTTGAGGATCTGGGCCTCTGTCCCTTTCATTAAAAACACAGCTGTATTAGAGGAGGCTGCCTCCCTTACCCTTTTCCTATCCACCTTGCTGCTCAAGTTTGGGAAGATTTCGGAAGTAGGGCAGGGCAGGGTAGCTGTTCGCTGAAAGGATGAGCAGCTTGTCAATCAGCAGTGGGCTGGTAATAACATAAGAACATAAAAACGGCCGTACCGGGTCAGACCAAAGGTCCATCTAGCCCAGTATCTGTCTACCGACAGTGGCCAATGCCAGGTGCCCCAGAGGGAGTGAACCTAACAGGCAATGATCAAGTGATCTCTCTCCTGCCATCCATCTCCATCCTCTAACGAACAGAGGCTAGGGACACCATTCTTACCCATCCTAGCTAATAACCATTTATGGACTTAGCCACCATGAATTTATCCAGTTCCTTTTTAAATATTGTTATAGTCCTAGCCTTCACAACCTCCTCAGGTAAGGAGTTCCACAAGTTGACTGTGCGCTGCATGAAGAAGAACTTCCTTTTATTTGTTTTAAACCTGCTGCCCATTAATTTCATTTGGTGACCCCTAGTTCTTGTATTATGGGAATAAGTAAATAACTTTTCCTTATCAACATCACTCATGATTTTATATACCTCTATCATATCCCCCCTTAGTCTTCTCTTTTCCAAGCTGAAGAGTCCTAGCCTCTTTAATCTTTCCTCGTATGGGACCCTCTCCAACCCCCTAATCATTTTAGTTGCCCTTTTCTGAACCTTTTCTAGTGCTAGAATATCTTTTTTGAGGTGAGGAGACCACATCTGTGCACAGTATTCGAGATGTGGGCGTACCATGGATTTATATAAGGGCAATAATATATTCTCAGTCTTATTCTCTATCCCCTTTTTAATGATTCCTAACATCCTGTTTGCTTTTTTGACCGCCTCTGCACACTGCGTGGACATCTTCAGAGAACTATCCACGATGACTCCAAGATCTTTTTCCTGACTCGTTGTAGCTAAATTAGCCTCCATCATATTGTATGTATAGTTGGGGTTATTTTTTCCAATGTGCATTACTTTACATTTATCCACATTAAATTTCATTTGCCATTTTGTTGCCCAATCACTTAGTTTTGTGAGATCTTTTTGAAGCTCTTCACAATCTGCTTTGGTCTTAACTATCTTGAGCAGTTTAGTATCATCTGCAAACTTTGCCACCTCACTGTTTACCCCTTTCTCCAGATCATTTATGAATAAATTGAATAGGATTGGTCCTAGGACTGACCCTTAGGGAACACCACTAGTTACCCCTCTCCATTCTGAGAATTTACCATTAATTCCTACCCTTTGTTCCCTGTCCTTTAACCAGTTCTCAATCCATGAAAGGACCTTCCCTTTTATCCCATGACAGCTTAATTTACGTAAGAGCCTTTGGTGACGGACCTTGTCAAAGGCTTTCTGGAAATCTAAGTACACTATGTCCACCGGATCCCCCTTGCCCACATGTTTGTTGACCCCTTCAAAGAACTCTAATAGATTAGTAAGACATGATTTCCCTTTACAGAAACCATGTTGACTATTGCTCAACAGTTTATGTTTTTCTATGTGTCTGACAATTTTATTCTTAACTATTGTTTCGACTAATTTGCCCGGTACTGACGTTAGACTTACCGGTCTGTAATTGCCGGGATCACCCCTAGAGCCCTTTTTAAATATTGGCGTTACATTAGCTAACTTCCAGTCATTGGGTACCGAAGCTGATTTAAAGGACAGGTTACAAACCTTAGTTAATAGTTCTGCAACTTCACATTTGAGTTCTTTCAGAACTCTTGGGTGAATGCCATCTGGTTCCGGTGACTTGTTAATGTTGAGTTTATCAATTAATTCCAAAACCTCCTCTAGTAATGGACAGCTCAGCTCAGCAGGATGAGAGTTTTCAAACTGGCTGCCTGGTAGAACCTACTAACTTTTGCTGCTGGATATTTTGTAGGGGTTCTTGTGTCTCCACATTTGAATGTGGCCACATATTAATGTGGCTGGCAAAAAGAATGGTTACTGAGCTTCTGGCAGTGAATAGACAATGTTACATGAGGAGAGAGGTTTGCCTGAGTAACAGACTAGATGGTGGCATTACTTGAGACTGGACTGGAGACTACTTTGTGCTTAGAAAATTAGCTATCACGAAGTTTCATATCTGTGACATAAGCACAAAGTACCTTTGATGTGTGACAGACTTTCATTACATATTAAAATAAGAAAGTTTTCTTTGGCGATTTTGGTGGAATGTAGGATGGTATGTGGGGAGACGGCAAGAAAAAGAAAGTACAAAATACTGTTAAAATATTTTTATGCCCTGTCAGCTAGTAATTATACTGGTGTTATAAGTGTTTGGGGAAAGGCTATAATTATTCCAGCAAATATAAAAATAAATTTTCCCATAGAAGCTCTCTGCTGTTTCAGTGTTGATAAGTGTATAGTTCAGCAGTTGCATTTTCACCTTAGCAAATTACTCTGCTGATTGATAGATGAATTAATTTTAAAAGGAGCCTCCTCACTACAGATGCAGCTGTGAAGGCTAATCAGCTAAAGCAATTAAACAGCTATCTCTTGTGGATGCAAAGAAGCCAGTTGGAGAACCAAAGGTACTGAGAATTGGCTAGTTACAGATAACTGGGAAGAGTGAGTTTATGTCTAGCGTTTACTCCCTGTAACATTCCATTGCAGATTCCTTGAAATTCTGACATTTAGCAAAGTATGTTTGTCTATATACAATTTATCAAACTGAAATTCCCATGTATGTAGCTTTCGACAGAAGGTAATTAGGACTAAACACAGAAAGAAAAGCAATCAATCTTATTTTGTGACTATAGACACTTGTTGATTTCCATAGCCATGGACTGAATAAGATTAAAGCTACTAAGATCTATAATAGGCTATATAGCCTGTTGCCAGGATTTAATTTCAAAGATGAGCCAGCAGTACTTTACAATTAAAAAAAAAGTTGGTAACTAATATTACAGTGGAATTTCTTGTTATAAGTGACAAAGGT